>NW_012121709.1:7918455-7919876 GCF_000951035.1 Colobus angolensis palliatus
GTTTTCAAAGGGAATGCTTCCAGTTTTTGCCCATTCAGTATGATATTAGCTGTGGGTTTGTCATAAATAGCTGTTAGCATTTTGAGATACGTTCCATCAATACCTAGTTTGTTGAAAGTTTTTAGGAAGAAGGGCTGTTGAATTTTGTCGAAGGCCTTTCTGCATCTATTGAGATAATCATGTGGTTTTTGTCTTTGATTCTGTTTATGTGATGGACTACATTTATTGATTTGCGTATGTTGAACCAGTCTTGCATCCCAGGGATGAAGCCGACTTGATCGTGGCACATAAGCTTTTTGATGTGTTGCTGGATTCGCTTTACCAGTATTTTATTGAGGACTTTTGCATTGATGTTCATCAGAGATATTGGTCTAAAATTCTCTTTTTTTGTTGTGTCTCTGTCAGGCTTTGGTATCAGGATGATGTTGGCCTCATAAAATGACTTAGGGAGGATTCCCTCTTTTTCTATTGATTGGAATAGTTTCAGAAGGAATGGTACCAGCTCCTCTTTGTACCTCTAGTAGAATTCGGCTATGAATCCATCTGGTCCTGGACTTTTTTTGGTGGGTAGGCTATTATTTACTGCCTCAATTTCAGAGCCTGTTAGCGGTCTATTCAGAGATTGAATTTCTTTCTGGTTTAGTCTTGGGAGGGTGTATGTGTCCAGGAATTTATCCATTTCTTCTAGATTTTCTAGTTTATTTGCATAGAGGTGTTTATAGTATTCTCTGATGGCAGTTTGTATTTCTGTGGGATCAGTGGTGATATTCCCTTTATCACTTTTTATTGCATCCATTTGATTCTTCTCTCTTCTTTATTAGTCTAGCTAGCAGTCTATCTATTTTGTCAATCTTTTCAAAAGAAACAGCTCCTGGATTCATTGATTTTTTTGAAGGGTTTTTTCCCATCTCTATCTCCTTCAGTTCTGCTCTAATCTTAGTTATTTCTTGTCTTCTTCTAGCTTTTGAATTTGTTTGCTCTTGCTTCTCTAGTTCTTTTAATTGTGATGTTAGGGTGTCAGTTTTAGATCTTTCCTGCTTTCTCCTGTGGGCATTTAATGCTATAAATTTCCCTCTACACACTGCTTTAAATGTGTCCCAGAAATTCTGGTATGTTGTGTCTTTGTTTTCATTTATCTCAAAGGACATTTTTATTTCTGCCTTAATTTCATTATTTATCCAGTAGTCACACAGGAGCAGATTGTTCAGTTTCCATGTGGTTGTGCAGTTTTGATTGAGTTTCTTAATCCTGAGTTCTAATTTGATTGAACTGTGATCTGAGAGACAGTTTGTTGTGATTTCTGTTATTTTACATTTACTGAGGAGTGTTTTACTTCCAACTATGTGGTCAATTTTGGAATAAGTGTGATGTGGTGCTGAGAAGAATGTATATTCTGTTGATTTGGGGTGGAGAGTTCTATA
>NW_012121709.1:7919926-7949281 GCF_000951035.1 Colobus angolensis palliatus
TTGGAATAAGTGTGATGTGGTGCTGAGAAGAATGTATATTCTGTTGATTTGGGGTGGAGAGTTCTATAGATGTTTATTAGGTCTGCTTGGTGCAGAGCTGAGTTCAAGTCCTGGATATCCTTAACTTTCTGTCTCATTGATCTGTCTAATGTTGACAGTGGGGTGTTAAAGTCTCCCATTATTATTGTGTGGGAGTCTAAGTCTCTTTGTATGTCTCTAAGGCCTTGCTTTATGAATCTGGATGCTCCTGTATTGGGTACATATATATTTAGGACAGTTAGTTCTTCTTGTTGAACCGATTCCTTTACCGTTATACAATGGCCTTCTTTGTCTCTTTCGATCTTTGTTGATTTAAAGTCTGTTTTATCAGAGACTAGGATTGCAATCCCTCATTTTTTTGCTTTCCATTTGCTTGGTAGATCTTCCTCCATCCCTTTATTTTGAGCCTATGTGTGTTTCTGCACGTGAGATGGGTCTCCTGAATACAGCACACTGATGGGTTTTGACTCTTTATCCAATTTGCCAGTCTGTGTCTTTTAATTGGAGCATTTAGCCCATTTACATTTAAGGCTAATATTGTTATGTGTGAATTTGATCCTGTCATTATGATGTTGGCTGGTTATTTTGCCCATTAGTTGATGCAGTTTCTTCCTAGCATCGATGGTCTTTACAATTTGGCATGTTTTTGCAGTGGCTGGTACCAGTTGTTCCTTTTTATGTTTAGTGCTTCCTTCAGATGCTCTTGTAAGGCAGGCCTGGTGGTGACAAAATCTCTCAGCATTTGCGTGTCTGTAAAGGGTTTTATTTCTCCTTCACTTATGAAGCTTCGTTTGGCTAGATATGAAATTCTGGTTTGAAAATTCTTTTCTTTTAGAATGTTGAATATTGGCCCCCACTGTTCTGGCTTGTAGAGTTTCTGTTGAGAGATCCACTGTTAGTTTGATGGGTTTCCCTTTGTGGGTAACCCAACCTTTCTCTCTGGCTGCCCTTAACATTTTTTCCTTCATTTCAACCTTGGTGAAACTGACAATTTCGTGTCTTGGAGTTGCTCTTCTCGAGGAGTATCTTTTTGGTATTCTCTGTCTTTCCTGAATTTGAATGTTGGCCTGCCTTGCTAGGTTGGGGAGGAGTATCTTTGTGGTATTCTCTGTCTTTCATGAATTTGAATGTTGGCCTGCCTTGCTAGGTTGGGGAAGTTCTCCTGGATAATATCCTGAAGAGTGTTTTCCAACTTGGTTCCATTCTCCCTGTCACTTTCAGATACAACAAATCAAACGTAGCTTTGGTCTTTTCACATAGTCCCATATTTCTTGGAGGCTTTGTTTGTTTCTTTTTACTCTTTTTTTCTCTAAACTTCTCTTCTCACTTTGTTTCATTAATTTGATCTTCAATCACTGATACACTTTCTTCCACTTGATTGAATCGGCTACTGAAGCTTGTGAATTCTTCACGTAGTTCTCATGCCTTGGTTTTCAGCTCCATCAGGTCATTTAAGGTCTTGTCTTCACTGTTTATTCTAGTTAGCCATTCATCTAATCTTTTTTCTAGGTTTTTAGCTTCCTTTCAATGGGTTCGAACATCCTCCTTTAGCTTGGAGAAGTTTTTTATTACCGACCTTCTGAAGCCTCCTTCTATCAGCTCATCAAAGTCATTCTCCATCCAGCTTTGTTCCGTTGCTGGCAAGGAGCTGTGATCCTTTGGAGGAGAGGAGGTGCTCCAGTTTTCAGAATTTTCAGCTTTTCTACTCTGGTTTCTCCCCACCTTTGCAGTTTTATCTACCTTTGGTCTTTGATGTTGGTGACCTACAGATAGGGTTTTGGTGTGGATGTCTTTTTTGTTGATGTTGGTGCTATTCCTTTCTGTTTGTTAGTTTTCCTTCTCCCAGGTTTCTCAGCTGCAGGTCTGTTGGAGTTTGCTGGAGGTCCACTCCAGACCCTGTTTGCCTGGGTGTCACCAGCAGAGGCTGTAGAACAGCAAATATTGCAGAACAGCAAATATTTCTGCCTGATCCTTCCTCTGGAAGCTTCATCCCAGAGGGGCACCCGTCTGTATGAGGTGTCAGTCAGCCCCTACTGGGAGGTGTCTCCCAGTTAGGCTACACGGGGGTCAGGGACCAACTTGAGGAGGCAGTCTATCCATTCTCAGAGCTCAAATACTGTACTGGGAGAACCACTGCTCACTTCAGAGCTGTCAGACAGGGACGTTTAAGTCTGCAGAAGTTTCTGCTGCCTTTTGTTCAGCTATGCCCTGCCCCCACAGATGGGATCTACAGAGGCAACAAGCCTTGCTGAGCTGCAGTGGACTCTGTCCAGTTCGAGCTTCCCCGGCCACTTTGTTTACTTACTCAAGCCTCAGCAATGGCGGATGCCCCTCCCTCTGCCAGGCTGATGCCTCGCAGGTCAATCTCAGACTCCTGCGCTAGCAGTGAGCAATGCTCCATGGGTGTGGGACCCACCGAGCCAGGTGTGGGATATAATCTCCTGGTGTGCCGTTTGCTAAGACCATTGGAAAAGTGCAGTACTTGGGAGGAAGTGTCCTGATTTTCTGGGTATAGTCTGTCTCAGCTTCCCTTGGCTAGCAAAGGGAAATCCCCTGACCCCTTGTGCTTCCCAGGTGAGGTGATGCCCCGCCTGGCTTCGGCTCACCCTCCATGGGCTGCACCCACTTTCCAAATAGTCCCAGTGAGATGAACCAGGTACCTTGGTTGGAAATGCAGAAATCACCCGTCTTCTGCATTGATCATGCTGGGAGCTGCAGACTGGAGCTGTTCCTGTTTGGCCATCTTGGAACGGACTCCTAAACTGGTTATTCTAGTTAGCAATTCCTCTAACCTTTTTTGAAGGTTCTTAGCTTCCTTGCATTGGGTTAGAACATGCTCCTTTAGCTCAGAGGAGTTTGTTATCACCCATCTTCTGAAGCCTACTTCTGTCAATTTGTCAAACTCATTCTCTGTCCAGTTTTGTTCCCTTGCTGGCGAGGAGTTGTGATTCTTTGGAGGAGAAGAAGCATTCTGGTTTTGGGAATTTTCAGCCTTTTTGTGTTGGTTTTTCCTCATCTTCATGGATTTATCTACTTTTGGTCTCTGATCTTGATGATCATCAAATGGGGTTTTTGTGTGGACGTCCTTTTTGTTGATGTTGCTGCTATTCCTTTCTGTTTGTTAGGTTTCCTCCTAACAGTCAGTTCCCTCTGCTGCAGGTCTGCTGGAGTTTGCTGGAGGTCCACTCCAGACCCTGTTTGTCTGGGTATCACCAGTGGAGACTGCAGAACAGCAAAGATTGCTGCCTGTTCCTTCCTCTGGAAGCTTTGTCCCAGAGGGGCACCAACCTGATGCCATTCAGAGCTCTCCTATATGAGGTGTCTGTCGACCCCTCCTGGGAGGTGTCTCCCAGTCAGGAGACATGGGGGTCAGGGACCCACTTGAGGAGGCAGTCTGTCCTTTAGCAGAGCTTGAGCACTGTGCTGGGATATCTGCTGCTCTCTTCAGGACTGGCAGGCAGGAACGTTTAAGTCTGCTGAAGCTGTACCCACAACTGCCCCTTCACCCGGGTGCTCTGTCCCAGGGAGATGGGAGTTTTATCTATAAGTCCCTGACTTGGGCTGCTGCCTTTCTTTCAGAGATGCCCTGCCCAGAAAGGAGAAATCTAGAGAGGCAGTCTGGCTACAGTGGCTTTGCTGTGGGCTCTGCCCAGTTCGAACTTTCCAGTGGCTTTGTTTACACTGTGAGGGGAAAACTGCCTATTCAAGCCTCAGTAATGGCAGACACCCCTCCCCCAACCAAACTGGAGCATCCCAGGTTGACTTCAGACTGCTGTGCTGGTAGCAGGAATTTCAAGCCAGTGATCTTAGCTTGCTGGGCTCCGTGGAAGTGGGATCCAGTGAGCTAGACCACTTGGCTCCCTGGCTTCAGCCCCCTTTCCAGGGGAGTGGAAGTTCTGTCTCACTGGCATTCCAGGTGCCACGGGGGTATGAGAAAAAAAACTCCTGCAGCTAGCTTGGTGTCTGCCCAAATGGCCACCCAGTTTCGTGCTTAAAACCCAGGGTCCTGGTTGTGCAGGCACCCGAGGGAATCTCCTGGTCTGCGGGTTGCAGAGACCATGGGAAAAGCATAGTATCTGGGCCAGAATGCACCGTTCCTCACAGCACAGTCCCTCCTGGCTTCCCTTGGCTAGGGGAGAGAATTCCCCAACCCCTTGTGCTTCCTGAGTGAGGCAACACCCCACCCTGCTTCAGCTTGCCCTCCATGGGCTGCACCCACTGTCTAACCAGTCCCAATGAGATGAGCCAGGTACCTCAGTTGGAAATGCAGAAATCACCCACCATCTGTGTTGATCTCACTGGGAGCCACAGACTGGAGCTGTTTCTATTCCACCATCTTGCCAGCCACCCAACATCACAGAACTTCTAATAACCTGGATATGGGGGTCTACAAGAAACTCTTCCTTTTGTGTGTCTTAAACCCTCTCCAGGAAAGCAAGCCCATAGCTGTCATCAATTCTGAAAGGAATTTACAAACCGAAAACATTTAAAGACAAATAACTGTTTGAAAAGATATTAAGGAGTAGAAAAGAAAGAAAAACACAGATAACTGGGACTTCCTGTCCTCCCCAAATTTCCTTCCATCAATAGCAACAAGAAGGGTCTTAAAATTAGTCTGCTGAGCCAGGAAACTGGAAAGGGGACCACCCCAATCTGATGCTCCAAGATTATGAATGCCTGACTGGTATTCCTGGGGCCACCAGTCTCAATCACAAATCTTCCAGGATCTTGAGGGGAGGGAGGGAAGGTAGAGTCTACTTTTCAGACCAAATTCTGAGATTGCCACTGTGTCTGCCCCACAGTTTGTGCGAGAACACATCATTCATATGCCTCAAGAGGATTACATCAACTGGCTGCAAAGCCGGATCAACATACCCATTGGGCCCTACAGTGCCCTGAGATAGGCTGGGCCTGGGTTGACCAGCTGTCTCAGTGGAGGAGTGTTTGCCTATATCATGTTCCTATATCCTGCCTGTGTTCCTGCCTCCTGACTACCCTCATGGATGCTCTTTATGGATGACCCTTTATAGTAGGGTCATCTGGAGACTGACTTCCAGCAACATTTTTAGAGGGGGATGGTCCCAGGTGGCCCTCCCCTCAATTCCACACCCCAGACCCAACCTACCAGTTTCTGTTCTTCAATGATCCAGCCTGACTCTACCTACTTCCTCTTCAGATTCCTTCACCTTATTTATCTGCCTCAAATACGGGAGAATAAAATTGAACTGAATGTTTGATGTCTGTCTGGGAAAGAGCTGGGGCCGTGGAATTAAAGTGTGGTATTTAGATCCTATTAACAACAGTTACCATTTATTGCATTTCTGTTATGCAATAGATCCAGTGCTGAGTGCTTTACCTAGATAATATCATTTCAATCTCATAATAACTTAATTAAGTAGGCACTGATATTAACTTAATTTCACGCCAATTAAGCTACGGCATATTTCTCAATATTATATATATTGCCTTGGATGGTTGGGTGGGTGAGTGGATGGACGGATGGATGAATGGGCAGATGGGTGGATCGGTAGATGGGTGAGTGGGCAGATATATGTATGTATGGATGGATGGATGGATGGATGGATGGATGGTGGGTGGGTGGATGGATGGATGGATGAATGGATGGTGGATGGATGGATGAATGATGGATGAATGATGGATGGATGGATGATGGATGGATGGATAGATGGATGAATGAATGATGGATGGATGGATGGATGGATGGATGGCACATTTCCCAACAAGGCAATGGTATGCAAGAAAATTTCAGCCTTGAGTCCTCGTATATTTTCTGTTGGTCTTAGTTACAGAAGGAAGCTTATCTTCCTGTCATCTCAAAATGTGTGTAGACTCATAACCTCTTCTCTCATCTTGGTCTTATGCTCACCTACATTCTCACTAAGTTATAGGAACTGTAGGCATTTTAATGTCCTTAGTGATGGCCACGCTGAATTAAAAATTGGACAACTGGACTTGATTTGCTCTTGTGCCTGGATTATCAGAGCATTTAGGTAGGCTAGGCTCAAATCTCTCCATCTGGCAATCTAAAAGTGGGGAGGAGAGTTACATTCGAATTATTCTTTAGTCTAAGCAATCTCACACTCATCCATTCACCTATTCAGTCATTTATTCATTTAACGAATATTTATTGAGAGCCCAATATGCACCAACCAAGTTCTAGGTGTTGAGGATACAGCAATGAACAAGGCAGACAAGGTCTCTCTTCTCATGGAGTTTGTCATTTTTTACAATTTCTTCTTTTTTTGACATATGGTCCAAGATGAGATCATGGAGTTCACATAAAAACAGAGAAGTCAATAAAATGTGACAGGGAGGGCAGAGGGATTATGTAACATCACATGTCCCTCCACAGAGATACCCTGTGTTTAGCAGTAAACCCTGTAAAGCTGTTTGGGGTGGAAAGGTAAGATACACTCTACAGAGAAACTACGAAATTAAGAGACCCTACAGGTCTCTGTATTAAATAGGAATTTGAGTGAGGGAGGAGCAGAGAAGAAAGAGGGAGAAGTCAATAAAGAAGAAGAAAAAGGACAAAGGAGGTAGAGGAGGAAAAGGGAGCTGAGTAACAGGAGAGTGAGAAGGGAAACCAATCGGAGGGGGGGAAACAGGGCAGGGCTGGCTGGTGGATCCCTAAGAACTACAATGCAAACCAACCCCTCCACTTCATCCCTCTGGACCTTTAGCAGTTTCTGTTACATACCCAACTGTCTTCTGTGAGCAATGTTTTGAAGAAACAAAGAAAAGGCGCTGTGTTATACATCTGGGTTGCTTGGGGGCAAAAAAAAAGTGGGGGGCCTTGAGGTACTCAGACCCTCACCACAATAAAGAGTTCAGGGCCTGGCAAGGTGGCTCAGGTCTGTAATGCTAGCGTTTTGGGAGGCCAAGGTGAAAGAATCCTTTGAGGCCAGGTATTCAACACCAGTCTGGGCAACATAGTGAGACCCCATCTCTACAGAATGTAATCATTCTTAAAATTAGCTGGTGGAGTTCGAGACCAGCCTGGCCAATATGGTAAAAGCCTGTCTCTACTAAAAATATAAAAAATTAGCCAGGCATGGTGGCACACCCCTGTAGTCCCAGCTACTCAGGAGGCTGAGGCAGGAGAATCACTTGAACCCAGGAGGCAGAGGTTGCAGTGAGGCAAGATCCCACCACTGTACTCCGGCCTGGGTGACAAAACAAGACTCTGTCTCAAAAAATATATATATATATATAACCTGGTGGTACCACCTGCAGTCCCACCTACTCAGAAGGCTGAGGCAGGAGGATCCCTTGAGGCCAGGAGGTCAAGACTGCAGTGAGCCGTGATCATGCCACTGTACCCCAGCCTGAGCAACAGAGCGAGATCCTGTCTCAAAAATAAAAGAGTGTAGTAGGAACAGGAAGTCAAAGTTAGAGAGATTACTATTACATGAGCTCTCTAGGTTTATAGAAATCTTAAATGGACATTTGGCTTCTTACTACACATGGTACAGGAACCCAGTCAATTTGACATATATCTCAAATGTCAGGTGACCATCACAGCTGACATTTAATTACACAAGATAATCAGTGCAATGGTGCCAAATTAAAGCAAGTACAAAAAGATCCCAGTGGACACAAGGGAGGGGAGCACTAACTCATACTTGAAATGTCAGGAAAGGTTTTTGAGAAGAGGTGACTGATACCTGTAAGATGAGCTAGAGTTAGCCAGAGAGAGATGGGTAGGCAGATAAGGAGGGAAGAAAGAATGTTCCAGGCAGAAGGAACAGTATGTGCAAAGGCTGAAGGCAAAAAATAAGCTTAATTTGTCATTTGAGGACCTAAACGTAAGTCCAGCTGGGCCATATTTCCAATTGGGAGTGCAGGACAGAGAAAGGGAGGAGGGGGGTTGGGGAGAGAAGTAGAAGCCAGATCTTTTAGATGCCTTATAAGCCATGCTAGGAAGTCTGGGCTTTATCTGCCTGGAAATAGGAATCCATGGAAGGATTTTGAGGAAGGAAATAACTGCATTTGCTTTCATGGGAGAAAAATGGCACTCACAAAGAACAATGAGCTAAGATGAGGCTGTGGCGGTGATTGTGGGGAGAGCAATGGGGGTGGAGATGCAGTGAAGACACTCATTGAAAAGATATTTAAACAGAAGAATCAACAGAACTTGGTGTGATGGATTATAAGTAACGGGGGGGAGACAGGAATATCAGGAATCACGAGTGGAAGGTGATGCCTTAAATGTACCAGGAGAAGAGGAAGAAAAGAAATTCATAATGAGAAAGTGAGGAGTTATGTTTTTTTTTTTTTTTTTTTTTTTTTTTTTTTTTTTTTTTTTTTTTTTTTTTTTTTGAGACGGAGTCTCGCTCTGTCACCCAGGCTGGAGTGCTGTGGCCGGATCTCAGCTCACTGCAAGCTCCGCCTCCCGGGTTCACGCCATTCTCCTGCCTCAGCCTCCCGAGTAGCTGGGGCTACAGGCGCCCCCACGTCGCCCGGCTAGTTTTTTGTAGTTTTTAGTAGAGACGGGGTTTCACCGTGTTAGCCAGGATGGTCTCGATCTCCTGACCTTGTGATCCGCCCGTCTCGGCCTCCCAAAGTGCTGGGATTACAGGCTTGAGCCACCGCGCCCGGCGAGGAGTTATGTTTTAAGCATATTGAGTTGGAGATGCCTGAGGGACAGCCAGGTAGGGGGATTGCATAACTCAGGAGAGGAGGCTGCACTGGAGACAGAAACATAGCAGCAACATCCCATAAGTCAAGATGGTCAAAGGAAGAAATGGGAAGAGAGGCAAGAAGAGGAGAGGAGAGAGGGGGTCTTAAGGACAGAATAACAAAAAGCATCAAGAAGCCTACTCACAAAATAACATTTATTGACTGGACGCAGTGGCTCAAGCCTGTAATCCCAGCACTTTGGGAGGCCCAGGTGGGTGGATCACCTGATGTCAGTAGTTCAAGACCAGCCTGACCAACATGGTGAAACCCAGTCTCTATTAAAAATACAAAAATTAGCCAGGTGTGGTGGTGCATGCCTGTAATCCCAGGTATTCAGGAGGCTGAGGCAGGAGAATCACTTGAACCCGGGAGGTGGAGGTTACAGTGAGCTGAAATCATGGCATTGCACTCCAGCCTGGGTGACAGCGTGAGACTCTGTCTCAAAAGAAATTTTTAAAAAAAATTTTTTTAAATAACATTTACTGAAGGGCTGCTTAGCTCCAGACCTCATGCAAAATGTTTGGCATATATGATCTCATTCCATCTTCACAAGCCTGCAAAGAAGGGCTCTTGTACCCTTCCTGTTTTGCAGATGATGAAATAGAGGTTCTGAGAAGCGTTTTGTACACATGTCCAGCTGACTATGAACCCCCTCCCCATCCCTACCCTCCAACCTCCAGCGCCCTCTGCTATGAAACAAGGAGGTCACGAGAGTTATTGAGCTTTTGGAATTGAGCTCATCTAATGAGGAGGCTTTCATGAATTATATTAGCTCACATTTGTGCTGTATTCCCGTTTCCAGAGTGCCTTCTCCAGTATTATCTTATTCAATGCTCACAGCATCCCTCTGAGGTGGGCATTATTATAACCTCCATTTTGCAAAGAAGGATACCAAGACTTAAGATTGTCCAATAGTCACATAGCAGGTAAGAGGCAGAGCCAAGTCTAAATTGAAGTCTGTCTGTCCCAGTCAGGGGCAACCTGAAATTGCAAGACTTACTCCGCCCCCTCCCACTTGGCAGTTTCTGAGCCTGTTTCTCAGAGCTGTAGCTCTATCTAGTGGCCTTTATCAGTATTGCTCTCCCACCCTGCCTTCCAGCAGAGCGACACTCCGTCTCAAAAAAAAAAAAAAAAAAAAAAGGTAAGTATTAAACAGCAGCAACAGGACCTATTCTGCTTAGACAAAGAGTGTTTACTCAAACCAAGGAAGACCTTTTACTACTAAGATAGATTGGGGACCAGGACGAGGCAACACATCCCCTCCCAGCTTCCAGGTTCTAAGAAGAGCCACAGGAAGAAAATTTTTTGCTTACTAGCCTCTCCATCATAATCTTAATTGAGCACCTACTAGGTGCTGGGTCCCCAGGAGTCACTGTCCCACAGCTCTGACCAAGCCATCTAAGTGATTAACATGAGAGCTTTTTAAACTATATGTGCGCTAGAGAAGCCTTTTTCTGTAAAGGACTGGATAGTAAACATCCGTTGCATGTTCTTTTTATTTATATATAGTCCTTTAAAGGTGTAAAAACTGTTCTTAAATTAGAGGTCATACAAAAAGAGACCATAGACCAGATTGGGGCCATCAGTCATCATTTGCTGACCCCCACTCGAGGATAAATTTAAGAGGGAAGAGGAATGTCTTCCCCAAAAAACAGACAAGGAGGGCTGGTGAATGTAATATGGTAAATATGTAGATGAAGGGGGGTTTGGCACTACTCAGAATAGTGTTTGTCATTTTTGTGGAAAAGGAATGAATGCACAGGGTACAAATCCTAGCAGTACAAAAGGATATCCACTAAGTAGTGAGTATTCCTCCCCCTCCAACTCTCAGACCCATTCTGGTTTACAGAGGCACTCACACTGTATCCAGTAACTTGTATTACTTTCCAGGGATATTCTTTGCATGTATAAGCAACACATTTTTAATTAATTAACTAAAATGAAGCATTCATTGTGTGCTTACTGTATACCATGCATTTTTCTAAGTGCTTTGCATTCAATTATAGTTTATCCTCACAACAGCTCTATGAGGTAGATATCACTCTGACCCCCACTTTATTGTAGAGGAAACTGGGGTGTAGAAAGTTGAGAAACCTGCCCAAGGCTACATAACTGGGGTAAGTAACCTTTTTTCTTTTTAACAGACATAGTGAGCTTAGTATACAAACTTCTGCATTAATTTGCTATGTTGGTGGTCATTTCACTTCCTATCTTCCTACTTTATATGAAAGAGGAAAGAGGCTGAAGTTTCATACCAGTACATTAAAACCAATACCTAGACTGCTGTCACCACCCTGCCTTGGCATTTTATTTAAAGGTTCGCAGTTAAGGATGACCTGGGCCAAAAGTTATGACCAATTGTGAAGCATGTTATCAAAATAAAAGCCCAAGCTAATGTTAAAACAACACCTGCACCACTTCCTCTTTACCCAATCCTGCTCATTTCAGTCCCTGAGCTTCACCTGCATGGCTGAGGTTGAGTGTCCTTCTCTGTTTTGGGACCTGGAGGTAGCCAGGGGAAGTCAGATAAAAATAATGTAGAGTAAGAATTCAATAAACGTGAAACTTTTCTAAGTGCCTCATGCTAGGCACTATGTAATACATATGCATTTGCTGGTTGATTCCTTGTAATTATCCTGTGAAACTAGCATTCTTATGCTTCTTCACATTTACAGAGGACAGAAAATTGAAGCTAAAGGAGGTGAAGCAGCTTGCCCAAGTCACACACCTTCAAGCAATTAATCCAGAGTTCAAATCCTGGTCGTCTTGAGATTTTGCAATATTGCTTTAACCACACTACACTGCCTCTCTACTTAAAGGATCTTGTCTTGGGGTTCCAATTGGTCATCTTCTAGGGGGGAATCAGAGCTCGAGCTTTAGTGATAATAAAATTTAGAAACCATTTACATTTTTGAAGGGCGTTCACATCCATTAGCACCATGCGATCTCCAAAGCAATCCCGAGATGTGCAAAGCAAATCTCACTCACATTTTGAAGACATGACACACCCAGGAACTTGAGATTCGGGCCTGGCTATTTAACTCTCCACCACACTGCCCTGGGGCAAAGGAACCACACTAGTGAAAAGCCGAGAGAGGACAAATTCCCTTCTGGCCTAATCTCAAAATAGCTCTGAATTTTTTTTGTTTACTTATTATCTGTCTTCCCAACTAGATTTAGCCTTCATGAGGGCAAGGACTACATCTGCTTTATTTGTTATTGTATTCCCAGAACTCCTCATAACATTTCTGGTATCAACTGGATGGATGGATGGATGGATGGATGGATGGATGGATGGATGGATGGATGGATGAACAGTTGAGTGGATAAGTGGATGAATGCTTGAGTGGATGGATGGATGGATGGATGGATGGATGGATGGATGGATGGATGGATGGATGGATGACTGAGAGAAACTAAAAGAAGCTATCATCAGGGTTAGACTCATCAAGATTCCTCAGATCCCCACTGCCTTCTAGGAAATAGAGATGACCAGGAGGCTAGCTTATATGTGAGATTGCCCATCCTGGCAAAGGTGGAGCCTGATAGTATAAGAAATAAGCTCACAGCTCAGTGTCCTAAGCCAAGGCCAGCACAAACAGTTCCTTCAATGACGCAATAGATTGGTGAGAATACAGCTGAGGCATTCCTTTGACCTTAGACTTTTAAAAGTAAAAAATCTACTTTCAGAGCTTGGGGCAGGTTTTCTATTAAACATCACAGAGCTAGTCCCTTCCATCACATGCCTTAAGCCAGAAACACCCACATCCTTTGTCCCAATCCACTTTCCGTGCTCTGATGAAAAGTCTCTCCCACTTGCCTTTTGGGATTATATCTATCACCACGGATGCTACTCAACAGCCATTTCCCATTCTTCTTTTGCTAGGAGTCCTGATTTTGTTCAAGTGTCTACCCCTTCCCATGTGAGATCAGGATAAATCTTGATTGGTCTAAATTTATATTGGCAGTTCCATTCCTCATGCTAGGGTTGATTTATAGGTGGTCATGCGACCCCAGGTTTTCAAGAGGAGGCTCCCAAGAAAGGTTTGTTTCTTCTTAAAAACAAACACAGAGGAGGCCGGGCACAGTGGCTCACACCTGTAATCCTGGCACTTTGGGAGGCCAAGGCAGGTGGATCACCTGAGGTCAGGAGTTCGAGACCAGCCTGGCCAACCTGGTGAAACCCCGTCTCTACTAAAAATACAAAAAGTAGCTGGGCGTGGTGGCAGGCACTCGTAATCCTAGCTACTCGGGAGGCTGAGGCAGGAGAATCACTTGAACCCGGGAGGCGGAGGTTGCAGTGAGCTGAGATCACGCCATTGCACTTCAGCCTGGGTAACAGAACAAGACTCCATCTCAAAACAAACAAACAAACAAACAAAACAGAGCACAGAGGAAAACAGTCCGTCCCTGGAAGTTATCATGTCTTCACTAAATTGTGCAGGCACCTTGCTGCCAACAAGGAGCAGATCCAAGAGAATCACCTTGGTTGGAACATTTTGAAGTGAGTTGATACATCCTTCATTACCCAAAGCAGTTGAGTCTGGGTTTTCTGCTACTTGAAGCTGAAAATACTCAGTTACAGAAACCCATAACAATATCATTCTCACTTCTCACCCTTAACTAACATCTGCTCTTTTGATAGCTATTTGAATGATAACTCCCTTATCTGCAAATCTGAGAAAGTCTTTGACTCTGTTAAGCAAGATGTCATCATGCCAAAGAGAACCTAGATTTGTTATATTTGGGACTCCACAAAAAGGCTGCTGGTTGGGCGCGGTGGCTCAAGCCTGTAATCCCAGCACTTTGGGAGGCCGAGACGGGCGGATCACGAGGTCAGGAGATCGAGATCATCCTGGCTAACACAGTGAAACTCCGTCTCTACTAAAAAAAAAATACAAAAAACTAGCCGGGCGAGGTGGCGGGCGCCTGTAGTCCCAGCTACTCCGGAGGCTGAGGCAGGAGAATGGTGTAAACCCGGGAGGCGGAGCTTGCAGTGAGCGGAGATCACGCCACCCGCACTCCAGCCTGGGGCGACAGAGCGAAACTCCGTCTCAAAAAAAATAAATAAATAAAATAAAATCCTTTAAAAAAAAAAAAAAGGCTGCAGTGTGTCTTGCAAATGACAACATTAACTCTGCTAAAACCTTCCCAAAGATGTGAAACTCAGGGGTCACCAAGGAGCTGGGGGTAAGGCAGAGAACATGACACAGTACAAAGCCCTTCACGAGGCAGAGACATCTTCATCCCCAAAGTCAAAATAATCTAGGAACAGGGGTGAAAATGAAAAACTGGTGACTGGGGAAGATTTTCAACACTGATTTTAAGGTATGCATGGGAACGGGGGTGTGAAGGAGGTGAAGAATAGTTTATAGTGATTAGACGGTAAGTCCTGGAGGTAACAAGTGGGAGAAGGGGGCTGAAAGAAGGGCTGCAGTTTGACGGGTGGAGGTAGGAAACTTATAGAGTGTTTGAGCCAGGTGAGACCTTGTCATCTACCTGAGCTTGCATATCATCGAGTACCTACCATGCTCCAGGCTTTTTGAGAGATGCCAGAGATATAAAGATAGCCTGTGTCCTCCAAAGGTTACATAGTGGTGCTATAGTGTTATGGTTAAAAGAGAACATTCAGGTGTCAGACTGAGAAAGTTCAGATCCTAGTTGTGCTGTCATTGGCTGTATGACCTTGAGAGATATCTTCACTTCCATGTATCTCATCTGTTAAACGGGAACGCCACTGAAGAGTCAATGAGATAGCCTGGCCCGGGCTTGTTGGTTCATGCCTGTAATCCCAACACTATGAGAGGCCAAGGTGGGCAGATCATCTGAGGTCAGGAGTTCGAGACCACCAGCCTGGCCAACATGGGGAAACCCCTCTCTACTAAAAATATAAAAATTCGCCGGGAGTGGTGGTGGGCACCTGTTATCCCAGCTACTCTGGAGGCTGAGGCAGGAGAATGGCTTGAACCCGGGAGGCAGAGGTTGTAGTGAGCCGAGATCATGCCACTGCACTCCAGCCTGGATGACAGAGTGAGACTCCATCTCAAAAAAAAAAAATTTAGTGAGATAGGCTGTATAAAGTATCCAGCTTACAGTAAGGACTCAATACACCTTAGCTGTGACAACAATGGCAGAGAAAGACGGAGCACACAGAAAGCCACCACCTAAGTCTGGCAAGTCAAAAAAGGTACATCAGTCAATGTCTTTATATGCAAGCAACAGAATCTGATTGTGGCTAATTTAACTCTGAGTCTTTACATTACTGCCTCTGAAAACATAAAAATCTGATTGCAAAGCCTAAGTCACATGATCATATCCTAGTTGATAAAAAAGGCTGAGAAAGCAAGGATCTGGATTTTTTGACTTTTATAATAGGAGAAATATTAATCCATAGAGTGAAAGTTTCCCAAGAAAAGGAAAAAGACTCAGATGCTACTCACAAAAAAACGAAAGTGTCCTCTAGAAAAGGCTTCCTGGAAGAAGCAACAACTGAGTTGAAACCAATCCACATCCTACTTTACCAATGAAGAAACTGAGACACAGAGAGGTGGACTCTTCCAAAGTCACTAGCTTTGGGAGGAAAAGAAAGAAGGGCTTGGAATAGGGGACAGTACGGTTCAGGAGGAGACCCCAAAGGAGACCTCTGATGGGCTGAGGGAGGAAGAGGTTAAAAGCCTCAGTCAGAGTTGGTGTTGGGTCCAGAAGTGGTGGCAGCAGAGGAGACAGTGAATATTGGACAGTGTTAGTTCCCAGGCATGGGAAGAAGTTGGGATCCAGCATAGAGGAGTGGTGTATCATAAGGAATTGGTTTGGTCTTTATCCCAGTTTCTGGGAGGGAGCCTCTAAACCCTTAGAAGTTCTGGAGTGAGACGAGTTTCTTTGTTATTCATGGTGGGCCCCACAGATCACCCCTGAGTTTATGCTAATGAGGTGATCCACACTGGGTCCCTAGATAGTTTTATGCTGGAAGCTGGTCATGCCAGAAAGACCAACAATGTGATGAGAAGGTTTGGGTTTTGAACCACATTATATCCTTTCATCTTCCTGTGCTCTGGGGACAGAAGGAGGGTTGGAGGTGGGGTTCAATCACATCGCCATTGATTCAACCAAGCATGTCTACATGATGAAGCCCTAATAAAAACTCTGAACATCCAACACTCCAGTGAGTTCCCCTATTTGATAATCATATATCGATATCCTGAAGACATGGAAACACTACATCTTGGACCCTCCCAGACCTCACTCTGTGTTACTCTTAATTTGGATCATTTTGATTTATATCCTTTATAATAAAATTATAATCATCTATATCATACTTTGTTGAGTTCTGTGGGCTGTTCTGTCTTATACACAGATAAGAACTCAACAAAGTACGATATATATGATAGTGAATTAATGGACCAGAGGGGCTAGTGGAAACCCTCAAACTGTAGCCAGTTGGTCAGAAGTGTAGGTGGCCTGGGACCTCTATGAATGGTGTCTTAATTGAGGACATTCTTGTGTACCCTTAATCTGAAAGTTTTGACCTACCTCTGGATAGTTAGCATCACAGTTGCATAGCAAAATGAAAGCTATAATTCAGGCAAAGGACTGTATCGTTCCAAACCCATCGTTTAGCCTCTGTCAAGGAAAGTCCTCACTCAAAGATGGAACACATGTATAGCTCATGCCTGCCCATTCCCTCTTCTTTAGGCAGCAACCCCTTCCTCCTGACTCTCATTCATTGTGGATTGAGCAGTGCTTCAGTCCAGTGCCAGGTGTGGGCACGTGACCAAGACCTGGCTAATGCAAGCATGACATTTCCCTAATCATAGCAAATGGCTCAGGATGGACACCCAAAGTAATCCAATAAAACTCAATTCCTGACCTTCTGTTGGAACTGGAATAGAGAACAAGAAGCCCTCTTTCTTCTGGAACTGTTGACACTAAGGATAAAACAAGCCTACTGCTTCTGGGAACCAGCACACGAGAGAAACTGCCAACAAAGGGAGGAAAACAAAGCCAAGAAATGCAGCAATAGAGAGATCAAATATTGGTCACATCATCTGGGCCCCTGGCTCCCTAGCCAGATCTTTGAACTTTTGGTTATGGTGGCTAACAGCTTCTCTTTCTGCGGAAGCCACATTTAATTTGATTTCCTTCACTTGCAACAAACTGATTCCCAATTAATGCAACAGGAGAAAGAAAAGAGATCTGTGTAGAAGCATAGTCAAATTCTAGACACCCCTTCCTCTAAGAGGGTGAGTGAGGTCGTAGAGAAAGGCACTGTCATGGGATATATCACGCAGGTGATGCTAAGACGAAACCCTGAGTTAAATTCACAACATCAATCAAGAGAAAAGGGAAAGACTAAGAACACAGATGTGTTATCACTCCATTTTGCAGCAGGTGTGAAAGTGCCAATTTGGATTTAAAAGAGCATGAAACAAATGCAAGGTGGGGATTGTTATCAGAGCCAACCCTCATGTCTCTACCACTGTGAAAAGAGGCGCCAGGTAAGTAAATTTCCTAGCTCAATGGTCTTCAAAGTGGAAGGGTTGCACAAGGTGATCCATTAGGGAGCAGAAAAAAATATCAGAACTTGTATTTATAGCTATCTTAGCAGAAGTCTATCTGAAGCTTTACAAGTAGTTTGGGTGTGGATTGACCCTGGCACCCCCATTCAGTCTGTACTGAGAAAGAGACCACGTGTCTGGTGTCAGGCAAGCCAAGAAACCCAGGAGAAGTTGGGCATTCCACAATATGAAAGGGATAATAGTGGCATTCTTGTCATCTCATCCCCAGTGTTACTTCTGATAAGCTTCCAATGCCTCTTCTTTAAATCTTCTGATTTTAATTCTAGATCATCGAGGGTACCTATGAATTGGCATTCCTCTCACTGTACCCCAGTGATGCTCTCAGATACTGAAAGATTAGTTATCTTCCCTTGCATTAAATGACCTCAGGTGACTGATATCCTAATTAACCCTTCCTCTATCTCCTCCTTGGTTCTCTAGCTTCTCTCCCAACAAAAGTGAGTTTGCGAAGAGAAACAGTGCACCTAACTTGTGCATAAAAAACTTAAACTTTACATAGAGTTTTTTTTAAACACGCAACTTCCAGTTTAATGGGAGTCAAATGGCCAAGTGCCTCAATTAAGGAGCATGAAATAATGCTCTGCAATGTTCTTTAGTTCACCCCACAAACTGGCTGTTCTGAGCACATTCTAAATCTCTCTTTCTCTTTTTCCCCACCCCAACCCCATGATAAAAAAGAGAACTGAGTCTTCAAGGGATCAAAGAAACAGACCATCCACCCCAAACTATTTTTACTTGGGATGACAGAGAAACATCACCATCCAAGTTTGCTAAAACAGCAGCTGGATCTCACTTGTAAAGCAGTTCCAACAGAGGAAGAAAGGGATACAAATTTACAAAGACAATAAATTTAACACTCTTTTCTCATTATACCAGAGCTTGTAAGAGGATTGCAATACAGGTCTAGCAACTCTAGGGCATCTGAAATGCGGTCTCATTTACAAACATTTTATTTATACTTTATGATTTCATGAACCACTGATTGCATAAAGCAGGCCAACTGGCCTCCTCCTCGCTTCTTCAATTTAATGCCATTTTACATTTGCAGAAAACTCACCAATGAAGAATAGCAGATAGGTGAACAGGCTAGCCAGGAAGTGGGTCAGATGGTAATACATTTAGTCTTCTTTTCCTCTAGGGCTTCAGTTTCCCCATCTGTAAAATCAGAAAGTTAGATTATGAGGGTCCCAAATCTACATTTCAACCAAGACCAGGCAAGTAATACAAATGACTGGAGGGAATGGGGTCTAATATTATGTATCGAATATTTGACAGGCACTGAGTGAGAAAGGTACTGGGAGCAGAAAGGGAGACAAGCCATGATCCTTGCTCTGGTGAAGCACTTGGCCTTGTGAGAGATGTGAGCACATAGGCAGCTACCAACAAATATGATAAAAGCTGTGTTCAAGGTTCCATGTGAATGCACAGGAGGGTTGGACTAACCCATCCCAGATGAATCCTCGAAGATTTTTAAAATAAATGAGAAGGCACTTGAGGTGAAGAGGAGTGTTGTAGGTGAAGAAGTGGAAAGAACAAGAGAACAGGAATGGCTTTTCAGGTGGAGAAAACTGCCTGTGCAAAGTCACAGTGACCTGAAAAACAATTATGTATTGGGGGAGAAAAAAGAAGTTTGTTAGGGCTGGAAGGTCCGTACGTGAAGTTATGGAAAAATAGTCTAGAAGGGTGAGTTGGAAATAAATCACAAACAACCTTGAGGAATCTGTCTTGAGAGTAATAGGAAGCCAGGGATATGTTCTAAATTGTTGAGAAAACCAGTGATATTTACATTTTAGAAAGTTTGCTCTATCTGCAGGGTAGGGAATGGGTTACAGCAGCACCATCCGATATGGTGGTCATTAGCCGTGTGTGGCTACTGAGCACTGGACACATGGCCAGTCCAAATTGAGATGTGCGATGTAAACTAAAAACAAAATCTTAAGCCCCACCGACAGAACAGACGCCTTCTTGGCCAAAGAGACCCCCAGAAAAACCTTAAAAACTGAGCTCATGGCCATGACAAGAACCAGAGGTCTGACACACCTCGTTATATCCCCTCTTTTGTATAGTTTAGACCCAACTGACCAGATTTGATGTTAAAATAGAGATCACAAGACCGACAAAATGAATTCTTTGTAGCAATAAGATACCAAGTTATCAACAGGGCCTATGGCCATTCCAGGAAAGGGTTAAGTCACACACTCCTTCACTTAAAGAATAAACTGTATTCTAACTGCCACAGGTTTTTCTTTTTCTCTAGCAGCTGAACAAGCGCTGGCCTTGAGATAAGCAATGTTAAAGCAACTGCCACTAACCAACCACCAGACACTGACGAACTGATCCTCCCCCGCACCATTCCCTTTCCACCAGCCATAACTACGGCTTTGATTAGACAAGAGACTGATTTCAATAACTTTCTCCTAATAAAAAAGACCACAACCATGGACTGATTCTGGCCAGTTTACAGAGGCTGTGCACATGAGTGCCTCTGTCCTAAAAAGACCTTTTTGACATATAGGACCTAATTATAATACATTTAAATGTCAGGCCCCACCCCAAGGTGAACGAGTCATATGTCACACGTGTCATAACTGCCTTCATAAATATTCATAACTCTTCTCATAACCTGTTGAATATGTATACTTGGCCACCCCAGTCAGCTAAAATTCCTGTCCGACCCCTCCTCCTCCTGGCTGCGCCTGGTGGCTCACGCCTGTAATCCCAGCACTTTGGGAGGCCACGGCGGGTGGAGCACAAGGTCAGGAGATCGAGACTATCCTGGCCAACATGGTGAAACCCCATCTCTATTAAAAATACAAAAAATTAGCCAGGTGTGGTGGCAGGCGCCTGTAGTGGTGGCGGGCACCTGTAGTCACAGCTACTCAGGAGGCTGAGGCAGGAGAATGGCCTGAACCCGGGAGGCAGAGCTTGCAGTGAGCCGAGATCGTGCCACTGCACTCCAGCCTGAGCGACAGAGCAAGACTCCATCTCAAAAAAAAAAAAAAAAAGAAACCAACTCCTCTCTTTCAAAATGCCTGCTAATGATTCTGGCCAGAGGTATGGTTCCCAGCCTGTGGGATGGCCACCTTGTAGACTGTAAACCTTTTTTAAAAAAATAAGGTCTCTTTACCTAAATGCATAGATGTTGTGATTTTTCAACAGCTATAAGTATTAAATACACACGGGACTTTGAACAGTGAGTATGAAAAAAGGAATGTAGACTATCTCGTTAATATTGTTTAATATTGGTTATGTATCAAAAGGATATTTGGAATATACTGGGTTAAATAAAAGATGGTATTAAAATTAATTTATCCTGCTTCTTTTTACTTGTTTAATGTGGCCAGTGGAAAATTTAAAATTACATATGTGGCTCGCATTATAATTCCATTGGACAGAGCTGAGTTAGAGAGCCTGAGACTCAAGAAAGAAGACCAATGACGAGACTTCGAAATGTCCAGGAGACATTATGAGAGCATGGGAGTTTGAACCAGACAGTGGGATGGGGACAGAGAATAAGAGAATATGCAGGCTTCTCAATGACAGATTGGATAAAGAAAATGTGGCACATATACACCACAGCATACTATGCAGTCATAAAAATGAATGAGATCATGTTTTGCAGGAACATAGATGGAGCTGGAGGCCCATTATCCTTGGCAAACTAACACAGGAACAGAAAACCAAATACTGCATGTTCTCACTGGTAAGTGGGAGCTGAATGACGAGAACTCATAGACACAAAGAAGGGAACCACAGACACTGCAGCCTACCTAAGGGTGGAGGGTGGGAGGAGGCAGAGGAGCAGAAAAAAATAACTATTTGGTACTTAATACCTGGGTGATGAAATAACCTGTACAACAAACCCCCATGACACAAGTTTACCTATTCATGTACGACAAACCTGCACATGTACCCCTGAACCTAAAATAAAAATTTAAAAAAAATAAAATTTGGGAAATAGCATGAAAAAAATTAAAACCAGAAGATGACATATAATAGCATGATCTCATTTTTTTTTTTTTTTTTTTTTTGAGACGGAGTCTTGCTCTGTCACCCAGGTTGGAGTGCAGTGTCCAGATCTCAGCTCACTGCAAGCTCTGCCTCCCGGGTTCACGCCATTCTCCTGCCTCAGCCTCCCGAGTAGCTGGGACTACAGGCGCCCGCCACCTCGTCCAGGTAGTTTTTTGTATTTTTTAGTAGAGACGGGGTTTCACGGTGTTAGCCAGGATGGTCTCGATCTCCTGACCTCGTGATCCACCCGTCTCGGCCTCCCAAAGTGCTGGGATTACAGGCTTGAGCTACCGCGCCCGGCCTTTGATCTCATTTTTATAAAACAAGAATAAGCAAGAGTAAAACGCATGCTGTGTAGGTATACATACAAATATGACTTTATATATGCAAAGCAGTGATAAACTCCCAAACTCAGGATAACGATGACCTCTGTGGAGGGGACCTGGGGCCCTGGACTGGGAAAGAGCATCAGGTGTATGTCTTACTGGCAATGCCCTAGTTCTTTGGTTGATGAGGCCACAGATTTTCATTATAGAATTAATCTGTATAATGTAAACACATGTGATGTGTGTGTGTGTGTAAACAAATACTTTTAAGATAAATTTTTCAGCTGGGCATGGTGGCTCACGCCTGTAATCCCAGCACTTTGGGAGGCCGAGGCAGGCAGATCACGAGATTGAGACCATCCTAGCTAACACGGTGAAACCCCATCTCTACTAAAAATACAAAAAATTAGCCGGGCGTGGTGGCGGGCACCTGTAGTCCCAGCTACTCGGAAGGCTGAGGCAGGAGAATGGTGTGAAACCGGGAGGCAGAACTTGCAGTGAGCCGAGATCGTGCCACTGCACTCCAGCCTGGGCAAGAATGCGAGACTCTGTCTCAAAAAAAAAAAAAAAAAAAGATAAATAAGAAAAAAAAAAGAATATACGGGCTTCTGGTTATAGGTTTTGGTGATTAAGGGCATGAACTCTGGGACTATACAGCCTGGTTCAACACTTGGCTCTGACATCTGCCAGCTGTGTGACCTTGGGCAAGTCACTTAACCTGTCTGTCGTGCCTGAGTTTCCTCACTTATGCAATCTAGTAGTAGCAGCACCTGCTTTATAAGGTGTTATGAAGATTAAATGAGTTCATTCCCTGATTCTCACAGTTGGCTACATATGTGAGTCACCTGGGGAGTATTCAAAACTCTCAATTTAGGAGAGTCTGATTTCATTGGTGTAGGGCGTGGCCTGAGCATCTGTACTATTTTAAATTACCCACGTGATTCTAACGTACAGGAGAGTTTGTGAACCATTGCATTAGTATATATAGATGCTTGAAAGCGTGTCTGACGCAGTGTAACCATGATTTAAGTATTTGAAGTTATTATATTTTTAGTGTCTTTAAAATGCATAATATATTTAAAATCCACAATTGAGAGTCTACTATGTGCCACTAAATGCCACTGCAGGGACAGAATATTTCTGAAATGAATTCACAGAGCTCACAGGGAAGAAAGGTTTCAACATGTCCTCTCCGGTGAGCACAGGTAGGCCAACTGGAGATCAAGGTCGGATCTGGCAGCTCATTCAGCAATTCCAACTTTTTGAAGTCTTAGTTGGTGAAATATTACAGACCATTTCCCAAAACACTTAACTCCAACAACAAGGTTTTAGTGTTTGGCAACATACAAGCAGAATGCAATTAAGTCTTGGAACTGTGTACTGAGTGTCTATCAGCTGGAGCCAAAGGGGAATGTAGGGAGACGAGGCTCCTTTCAGAGTATGGAACAAGCCCATCTGTGTCTCAGGCCCCCAGAGTGGAGGCACCTTAATGAGAACTGGCTAACGGTGGTAAGAACTCCTTGTCATCAATGAAGGAGGCATGTCTGGGCCTTACAGGGACACAAAGCAAAGAGGTAATAAAGTCATGAAAAAAAAAATGGCCCTTCTGTCTTGGACAGAGCTTAAAGAAAAATCAAGAGCCATCTCTGTTCTTATTTAATAGACTTATGTTCTCATTCACATTGTCTCCAGGCACTATGAATGCTAATTCAGATAGTAATAATTAACATTTATTGGGTGTGTATTACATGCCAGGAGCCATCATAAGCATTTTATATGCATCAAATTTTTAAAATATGAGGAAGGGGTCATTATCAATACTTTATAATGAGGAAACTGAGGCTCAGAGAGGTGCAGCAATTTGGCTGCAAGTGACAGAGTCTAAACTCAAACTAACCTAGTCTAAAGCGGAATTTGTTGCCTTGAGGAGTACAATGAAGTGTTGAAACATCAAGCTCTGAAAGGGACAAAGATACAGACGCATCTTTGATGCAACTGGCACCAGGGTTTTTTTCTCTCTGCTCCTCTCTTCTTCTATCTGTGCATCAGCCACATCCTATTCTGCTACCTGCCAGCTTCTAACACAGGTGGCAATGTGGCTTCTCAACCCCCCAGGCTCTCCTCTCTGTTCTGGTTTCAAAAATCCTAGGGCAAAGCTCTGATTGGTCCAGCTTGGGTCAGGTGTTCACCTTGAACCAATCAACAGTAACCAAGAGAGCAAGAATATGTGAAAACATGGCAGTTCACTCAAATCACATGGGTTGGAGTCAGGGAAGAAGAAAGAAAATGACTTCCCAAAAAGAAGAATGATATATGTTCCCAGAAGAAAGAGAAAACTACCTATCATAGTCCACTAATTCCAAGAATAAGAGCCAACAAGACTATTAAATAGGGAGGAAACTGACTCCTCCTTAAGGTTACACACTCTGAAGGTCCTCCGAAAATCTGAGGTCCAGACCACGTATGACATGTCAACTCAATTGAACATTGATTTTTTACAGTGTACTGGCATTATATTCCAGGCTACCACATAGTATGGCCTCAGTAAATATTTGTTGGATGAATAATGCAAAGATGAATAAGGCGAGGTCCCTCTACTCAAAGAACTTACAGCCTAGTAAGTGATGAAGGCAAAGCAACAGCCCCAAAGGAACACAGAGCATAGTCTGAGAGCTCAGACAAATGGAAGATCACATTGGTTTGAGAACACATAGGGAGACAATAAGTTAGAAAAGTCATCAAGGAAGGAGGTCCTCTTTGAGATCAACCTTGAAAACAGAATGAGATTTCAATAGGCAAAATGTAAGAAAAGTGTGCCCCAGCAAGAGTAAGCTGTGTGAGCAACGGCATGGAGGCAGGGACGGACATATCATCCAGGTGTTGTTTAAATTGTACTAAGATATACATAACATAAAATTTGCCATTGTAATCATTTTTAAGTTTACAATTCAATGGCATTAATCACATTCACATTGCTGTACAACTATCATCACTATCTTGAAACTCTTCCATCTTCTAAAACTCTTCCATCATCCTTGCAGAAACTCTGCACCCATGAAGCAATAACTCCCCATTCCCAGGAACATGGTAATCTCTAATCTACTTTCTGTCTCCATAAATTTACCTAATCTGTATATTTCATGTAAGTGAAAGTATACAATATTGATCATTTTGTGTTTGGTTTATATCACTTAGCATAATGCTTTCAAGTTTCATCCATGTTGAGGGATGTACTGTATCTTCATTCCTTTGTACACCTAAATAATATCGCATCCTATGAATATTCCACATTACCTTTATCAATTCATTGATGGATGGACATTTGGTTTGTTTCCACCTTTTGGCTATTGTGACTAATGCTGCAGTGAACATTGAGGGGTAAGTATCTGTTCAAGTCCTTGTTTTCAATTCTTTTGGTTATCTACCTAGAAGTGAAATTGCTGGATTGTGTAGTAATTCTGTTTAGCTTTTTGAGGAACCGTCATACTGTTTTCCTGTAGTGGCTGCAGCATTTTACATTCCCACCAGCAATGTACAAGGGTTTCAATTTCTCTGCATCCTTGCCAACACTTATTGTATTCCATTGTTGTTATTAGTGTTTTTAACAGCCATTCTAATAAAGGTGAAGTGGTATCTCGTTGTGGTTTCCATTTGCATTTTTTTAAATGACCAGGGGTATGTAGCATCTTCTCACATGCTTATTCAAGCCATCCTGTTTTATGAGTGCACAACCAACCACCATAAATCCAAGATGTTTAGGTTTCATTGTGTAGGCAATAGGGAGCCAATGATAGTTTGGAAGCCAAAGAGTGGCATGACCAGAAATATAAAATCTTGGCAGAGGAGTATAAAATGAAGCCAGAGGACTAGTTAAGAGGCTACTTCAATGGTCCAAGCGAGGGACCTGCCACCTCCCAAGCTTGAGCCAGGGAGGTGGTAGTGGCAATATAAGGAAAGGGACAGTTTCCAGACGCATCATCTTTGCAACACAATGGAAGCAACCTGTGTGCAATCATAAAGGGGTGGTTATGTAAGTATGGTAGAGCCATGTGATTAATGGCTCCGCATCTGTAAAAATAATGATGCCGATGAATAAATGAAACAGAAAGATGCTCCCAAGTAAATGAAAAAACTAAGGTTACAACACAGAGTGTACATCATGATCCCATTTTTAGATAGATGAGGCATAATTAGATCAGAATGCAAAGAGAAGGACACTGAAGGTAAAAAAGACCTTGAACACCACACATGCAAATGTGAACAATGATCACCTCTTGCTAAACTAACCTCCCAGCAAGATACTTGTATATTCTCTTTTATTTTCTTCCTTGCCTTTGTCACTATCTGAAAATATCTTATTCATTTGTCCTTCTGTTCATAAATCCCAGGAAGGCGGGAATCTGTTTTGTTCTCTCTCTATTCCCAGAACCTGGAACCTAGCCACAGGTGAAGCTCCATAGATATTTTTTGATGAAATCTTTCAGTGATGGGATCCATTTTTATTCTCTTACATATATTTTTAAAATGTAAAAAAGGAATCTATGACTTTCATCATAAAAATGTAGCACAGAAAAGAGACATAAACAGACATTATTCTCACCACCGTCACAATGCCACTGGTTCTTTGATCACAGCTGTTACCCCCAAAAGAACCTCAAAGCCAAATTCTAACACCAGACCCCACTAGCACATCAAAGTACTTTTCTCAGCCTATGAACCCACTCACTGCCTCTCTTCCCTTTCTCCAGCTTCCTGGGTATCCACTTCCTCCACCTGTGCCCACTCAGCACAGGATGTTATTAACACCATCACACCCCCACAGACTTAGGAGCCTAGAATAACCTGCTACCGGTAGGGCAGATACTTGGAAGACTCTTCCAGGAAGAGGAGGTCACTGATCAATACCCACGCTTGTCCCATCCTCTCTTCTCGCCTCCCTTGCCCCCAGTCCTGGGGACTGTGGAGATCATTTTTAAACACTACAGTTGGCTAACATTGCAGGAGGATACCAGGCTGAGGGCATGGAAAAGTACGAGTGAAGCCAAGAAGCCCAATAGGAAATTCATCTCATAATTTCAGGCATCAGCAGCTGGCTGTTAGGTCCAGTGTTTCTGAACCAGAGATTAACCAACGTTGGGTCTGGATCTCTATGAAGAAAAACATGAGCCACTAACAATAAAGTGTCAATGTTTTTAGGTAATTTAACATATTATTTTATTTATTTATTTTTTGAGACAGAGTCTCGCTCTGTCATTCAGACTGGAGTACAGTAGCACAATCATACCTCACTGCAGCCTTCAACTCCTGGGCTCAAGCAATCCTCTTGCCTCAGTCTCCCAAGCAACTAGGACCACAGGTGTGCACCACCACACCTGGCTAACCTTTTGAAATGTTTTGTAGAGACACGGTCTCCCTGTGTTGCCCAGGCTGGTCTTGAACTTCAGGCCTCAAGCGATCCTCCTGCCTTGGCCTCCCAAAGCACTGGGATTGCAGGCATGAGCCACCATGTCTGACCCTATTTTACTGTATGATATGGTATATAGAGAAAAGTACATATATTTATATACTACATATATGTGCTATATAAAATTATACAGATCATTGTATTTACTATATATATATGTAGACAGAGGAGGTTCATTCATTTATTCATTTGTGCTGTGAAACTGAACTCTGATACCTTCTACTATCTTATAGGCTCAAAGTGGGGGACAAACAGGTATTTTAAAGCCACCAGCATTTTTTTCAGCTACTCAATACAGATTGAGTTCATCACAGTGGGTCTGAAAAGGAGGGAAAATTTCTGTTTTGTTTTAGGAGAACACTCTTGGACTCTTGGAGGCATTTCAGTTAAGCAAAGGGGAAGCAATCTCCTCTTTTTTTTTTTTTTTTTTTTTTTTTGAGATGGAGTCTCACTCTGTTGCCCCAGGCTGAAGTACAGTGGCGCAATCTCAGCTCACCGCAACCTCTACCTTCTGGCTCAAGTGATTCTCATGTCAGCCTCCAGAGTAGCTAGGATTATAGGTGCTCACCACCATGCCTGGCTAAATTTTTGCATTTTTAGTAGAGATGGGGTTTCACCACGTTGGTCAGGCTGGTCTTGAACTGACCTCAAGCGATCGGCCTACATCGGCCTCCCAAAGTGCTGAGATTACAGGTGTGAGCCACCACACCTGGCCGCAATCTCCTCTTCTGAAAAGGTCATGGAGGGAAGAAATGCATCGCTCTAAAGAATACTTTGCATGACGGAGAGGAAAGGATTCTCCTTCTCTCTCTCTGGAACAAAGTGGAAGTTGGAATTTGGAGGAGAGAGAGTCAAAGACACCACCAACATGGGAAACAGGATGAGCCCACAACACTATGACAGGAGAAAAAGGTTCACCAGTTGGGGTGCACATGAGCACGATGCATGAGCTCTAAAATATGTGAAATCTGGGATTTAGGGTCCAGGTTTTCCTATGATGTTTTTCTGTTCTCATCTCCAGGTCTCCAGTAAAAGAAGTGGGGCTAATTAGGGCAATGAAAGATGTCCAGCAGAGAACTTACGAGGCTCCCAGAGGAATACTCTTAAAACAGATGTGGGAACATGGAAGCATTCCTCAAGGACCACCAGAAATGCCCGGGGAGGACTGTCTGGTATAAAACTGCAATTTTTTTGATCAATGCAAAACAGAGCTCAAACAATTATATAACAACTGTAATGGAAGATGACCCATGAAAGCTGGAAAATCCCAAGACATCTGGGTTACAATGAACTCCATAGAAATGACTGAGGTCAATTCTATATTCAGAAATAGAAAGACAATGGTGAGGCCAGGCACAGTGGCTCATGCCTGTAATCCCAGCACTTTGGGAGGCTGAGGCGGGTGGATCACAAGGTCAGGAGTTTAAGACCAGCCTGGCCAACATGGTGAAACCCCAACTCTATTAAAAATACAAAAATTAGCCAGGCATGGTGGTGGACACCTGTAATCCCAGCTACTGGGGAGGCTGAGGCAGGAGAATTGCTTGAAACCAGAAGGCAGAGGTTGCAATGAGCTGAGATCGCCCACTGCACTTCAGCCTGGGCGAAAGAGTGAAAATCCATCTCAAAAAGAAAGAAAGAAAGAGAGAGAGAGACAATGGTGAGCAAGATGGACATGGCCTTGAACCTCATAGATAAAACAAATATTCAACAAGTACGAACTTGTGGATTCCAATGGCTGTGACAGTCTAGTAAGAGTTTTGGCAAACTTATTCTGTAAAGGAACAGAAAATAAATATTTGAGACTTTGTGGATCATATGGTCTCTGCTGAACTTGGCCATGGTGGTGTGAAAGCAGTCACAGACAATGCATAAACAAATAGGCAATGCTGTGTTCCAATTAAGGTTTATTTAAGGATACTGCAATTTGAATTTCATATAATTTTCACATGTCAGAGACTATTATTCTCTTTTTTAGCTACTTAAAAATGCAAACATTATTCTTAGTTCTCAGGTCATACAAAAACAGGTGGCAGGATGGATTTGGACCATGGGGTGTGGTTTGGCTACTCCTGGTTGAAAGTTAGGCCTAACTATTCACAATAGCAAAGACTTGGAATCAACCCAAATGTCCGTCTGTGACAGACTGGATTCAGAAAATGTGGCACATATACACCATGGAATACTATGCAGCCAAAAAAAGGGATGAGTTTGCGTCCTTTGTAGGGACATGGAT
>NW_012121709.1:7949857-7956286 GCF_000951035.1 Colobus angolensis palliatus
GGGGGAGGGATTGCATTGGGAGTTATACCTTATGTAAATGATGAGTTGATGGGTGCTGACGAGTTGATGGGTGCAGCATACAACATGGCACAAGTATACATATGTAACAAACCTGCACGTTATGCACATGTACCCTAGAACTTAAAGTATAATAATAATAATAATAAAAAAGTCAAACACACACAAAAAAAAAGAAAGTTAGGCCTAAAACATACATAATAATAATTGATTGAAAATAGGCAGGGCACAGTGATTCACACCTGTAATCCCAGCACTTTGGGAGGCTGAGGTGGATGGATCACCTGAGGTCAGGAGTTCAAGACCAGCCTGGCCAACATGGCGAAATCCCGTCTCTCCTAAAAATACAAAAATTAGCTGGGCGTGGTGACAGGTGCCTGTAATCCCAGCTACTTGAGAGGCTGAGGCAGAGAATCACTTGAACCAGGGAGGCAGAGATTGCAGTGAGCTGAGATCGCACCACTGCACTCCAGCCTGGGCGACAGAGCGAGACTCTATCTCAATAGTAGTATTAATAATAATAATAATAATAGCTTATGGTAGTGAGCACAGGTCTAAGTACCAGGTGCTACACCAAGTATGCTTTGCTACAATGGTATTACTCTGTCACTCAGGCTGGCGTGCAGTGGCACAATTAGAGCTCATTTTAACCTTGAACTCCTGGGTGCATGTGATCCTCCCACCTCAGCCTCCTGAGTAGCTAGGGGGGCTACTGGCAGATGCCACCATATCCAGCTGATTTGTTTTAATATTTGTAGAGAGGAAGTCTGACTATGTTGCCCAGGCTGGTCTTGAACTCCTGGCCTCAAGCGATCCTCCCACCTCAGCCTTCCAAAGCACTGAGATTACAGGCATGAACCACTGAACTCAGCCTATAATTTGGCTTTCTTCTGGACTTTCTTGAGTGAGAAAGAAGAGAGGGGTATTGCACTAATTTTCCAAGAATTTAGCATAACTGGGTGGTGTCAACCTGTCTCTTCAAAGAAAATGTTAAAATGACTGCCCTAGGTACCTCCTCTCAAGCTCCCCAAATGCCAAGCAAGAAAGGATCATTGGGTCCAATCTTGTCACTCTCTAAATATATATTTTAAAAACTATTTAGCAGCTGGGCATGGTGGCTAACGCCTGCAACACCAGCACTTTGGGAGGCCGAGGTGGGCAGATCACCTGAGGTCCAGAGTTGGAGACCAGCCTGGCCAACATGGTGAAACCCAGTCTCTACTAAAAATACAAAAATTAGCTGGGTGTGGTGGTACGCACCTGTAATCCCAGCTACTCGGGAGGCTGAGACAGGAAAATTGCTTGAACCCAGGAGGTGAAGGTTCCAGTGAGCTGAGATCGCACCACTGCACTCCAGCCTTGGAGACAGAGTGAGACTCCATCTCAAAATAAATAAATAAATAAGTATTTTTTTAAAAAAACCTATTTAGACAGAATTAACAGAAAATGCACCCAAACATAGCAACCATGCTGCCACCTCTGGTGACTACATTTACCACCACTTCTCCTCGCCCCAGTGACCATCTTACTTCTGGTCACAAATTGGCAAAAGGGATCACGGAAAACCAAGTGGCCTTGTGTCACCAGACCATCCTGCCCAACAAGGCAACCTTTGCTAAGAGTGACTCACTGTGGTGGAGAGGCAAGTTTAACAGGCATCTTTGGGCAGGAAGCACTGCCCTGTTTATTGATGGAAAACTGTTTGCCACAGTAAGAGCTCTTTGGGGACTTTTGAAGATGTTTGGCAAGCCCCAGTCCCGAAGGCTGCTGTGTGTTAAGAAAGGACCTGTGGGCCTCTGAAAACTTAGCAGCTAAAAGGTCACCTCCCCAGAAGCCTTTTAAGGGAACAGAATGAAAAGTACTCCATCCCAGGAGGATGTATGGGAGGAAGCTACCATGTATCCCTTTTTTTTTTTTTTTTTTTTTTTTTTGAGACCGAGTTTCGCTCTTGTTGCCCAGGCTGGAGTACAGTGTCACAATCTCAGCTCACTGCAACCTCTGCCTCCTGGGTTCAAGTGATTCTCCTGCCTCAGCCTTCCTGAGTAGCTGGGATTACAGGCATGCACCACCACACCTGGCTAATTTTGTATTTTTAGTAGAGATGGGGTTTCTCCATGTTGGTCAGGCTGGTCTCAAACTCCCGACCTCAGATGATCCACCCTCCTCAGCCTCCCAAAGTGCTGGGATTACAGGCGTAAGCAACCAAGCTCGGCCTACCATGTCTCTCTTTAAGAGATGCTCCTCCTCTAGGAGTAAGTCACGCCCTCCACCCCATCCCCTGTAAATTCTCCCTTGGAGAAGTTCTCCCTTAGAGCAGTTTGCAAAACTGTAATTCGGTATGTGTGTATATTTTATACCCACACAGCTTCAAGTTCTGTAAGTGTGTTTGCTGTGCTGTAATCCACATAGCACAGTGCCAGAAGCATGATAAAAACGTGTTGACCACATGAGATATCACCTCACACCCATCAGGATGTCTATAGTCAAAAGAAATTGAAAATGACAAATATTAGTGATGATATGGAGAAACTGGAACCCTTGTGCACCATTGGTGAGAACATAAAATAGTGTAGCTGTTACAGGAAACAGTATGGCAGTTCTTCAAAATATTAAAAAGAGACTTGTATACCTATTTTCATAGCATTATTCACAATAGCCAAAAGGTAGAGCAACCCAAATGTCCACTACAGACATTTAGCTCTGTGGAACAAAACCCAATCCAAGCCTACTCAAGTGAAAAAAGCAAAAATTCATTGGCTCAAATGAAAATAAAGGAAATCCAAAGATAGATGTTTCAGCCATAGCAGGATCCAAGTGTTCAAAATGGAAGATTTCAACACATACCTTGCAGTAACTGAGTCTTTGAACAACACAATTTAAAAATTTGATTTAATAGATATATACAGAACCCAGTACCCAACAGTTAGAGAACACACATTCTTCTCAATTACATATGAAACATTTACAAAAACTGTCCACATTTCAGGCAGTAAAGTGTTTCAACAACTTTCAAATAATCAATGTCATACAGATTATGATCTCTGATCACAACATAATAGAGTTGATAACAAAAAGAAAACAAAAAATGTTGACCTTAGAGAATATGCTTCTCAATTTTAAAAAGAAGAACATGCATCTATATAACATGAATCCAAGAAAAATCATAAGGAAAATGTAAAAATACTTACAACTGAAAATAATGAAAATGCCATAAATTAAAGGTTATGGGATGCACCTAGTGAAGTAGTTCAAAAAATGTATATTCTTAAATTTTTATATTAAAAATAAAGGTTAAAAATTAGTGAACTAAGTATCCAGCTTAGGAAGTTATAAATATAACAAAGTAAACTCAAAGCAAGAAGGAAGGCAATAGTAATAGTAAAAAGAATATAAATTGATAGAGGTAGGGAGGTTCCAAGATGGCTGAATAGGAACAGCTCCAGTCTACAGCTCCCACCATGAACGATGCAGAAGACGTGTGATTTCTGCATTTCCAACTGAGGTACCGGGTTCATCTCACTAGGGCTTGTCAGATAGTGAGTGCAGCCCATGGAGTGTGAGCCGAAGCAGGGCGGGGCATTGCCTCACCCAAGAAGCACAAGGGGTCAGGGAATTCCCTTTCCTGGCCAAGGCAAGGTGTGACAGACAGTACCTGAAAAATCAGGACACTCCCACCCTAATGCTGTGTTTTTCCAACAGTCTTAGCAAACGGCACACCAGGAGATTATATCCCGTGCATGGCTCGGAGGGTCCCACGCCCATGGAGCCTCACTCACTGCTAGCACAGCAGTCTGAGATTGAATAGCAAGGTGGCAGTGAGGCTGGGGGATGGGCGTTCGCCGTTGCTGAGGCTTGAGTAGGTACACAAAGCAGTTGGGAAGCTTGAACTGAGTGGAGCCTACCTCAGCTCAAGGAGGCCTGCCTGCCTCTGTAGACTTCACCTCTGGGGGCAGGGCACAGCTGAACTAAAGGCAGCAGAAACTTCTGCAGACATAAACGTCCCTGTCTGACAGCTTTGAAGAGAATAGTGGTTCTCCCAGCACAGAGTTTGAGATCTGAGAATGGACAGACTGCCTCCTCAAGTGGGTCCCTGACCCCCAAGTAGCTTAACTGGGAGGTACCTCCCAGTAGGAGCCGACTGACACTTCATATGGCTGGGTGCCCCTCTGAGACAAAGCTTCCAGAGGAAGGATCAGGCAGCAACATTTGCCATTCTGCAGTATTTGCTGTTCTGCAGCCTCCGCTGGTGATACCCAGGCAAACAGGGTCAGGAGTGGACCTCCAGCAAACTCCAACAGACCTGCAGCTGAGCGTCCTGACTGTTAGAAGGAAAACTAACAAACAGAAAGGACATCCACACCAAAACCCCATCTGCATGTCGCCATCATCAAAGACCAAAGGTAGATAAAACCACAAAGATGGGGAGAAACCAGAGCAAAAAAGCTGAAAATTCTAGAAATCAGAGTACCTCTTCTCCTCCAAAGGAATGCAGCTCCTCGCCAGCAATGGAACAAAGCTGGACAGAGAATAACTTTGATGAGTAGACAGAAGAAGGCTTCAGGTGATCAGTAATAACAAACTTCACCGAGCTAAAGGAGGATGTTCAAACCCATCGCAAAGAAGCTAAAAACCTTGAAGAAAGATTAGACGAATGGCTAACTGAATAAACAGCGTAGAGAAGACCTTAAATGACCTGACGGAGCTGAAAATCATGGCACAAGAACTACGTGATGCATGTGCAAGCTTCAGTAGCCAATTCGAACAAGGGAAAGAAACGGTATCAGTGATTGAAGATCAAATGAATGAAACGACGTGAGAAGAGAAGTTTAGAGAAAAAAGAGTAAAAAGAAACAAACAAAGCCTCCAAGAAATATGGGACTATGTGAAAAGACCAAATCTACATCTGATTGGTGTACCCGAAAGTGACGGGGAGAATGGAACCAAGTTGGAAACCACTCTTCAGGATATTATCCAGGAGAACTTCCCAAACCTAGCAAGGCAGGCAACATTCAAATTCAGGAAATATGGAGAATGCCACAAAGATACTCCTCGAGAAGAGCAACTCCAAGACACATAATTGTCAGGTTCACCAAAGTTGAAATGAAGGAAAAAATGTTAAGGGCAGCCAGAGAGAAAGGTCAGGTTACTCACAAAGGGAAGTTCATCAGACTAACAGCAGATCTCTCGGCAGAAACTCTACAAGCCAGAAGACAGTGGGGGACAATATTCAATCTTCTTAAAGAAAGAATTTTCAACAAAGAACTTCATATCCAGCCAAACTAAGCTTCATAAGTGAAGGAGAAATAAAATCCTTTACAGACAAGCAAATGCTGAGAGATTTTGTCATCACCAGGCTTGCCTTACAAGAGCACCTGAAGGAAGCACTAAACATGGAAAGGAACAACTGGTACCAGCCATTGCAAAAACATGTGAAATTATAAAGACCATCAATGCTAGGAAGAAACTGCATCAACTAACGAGCAAAATAACCAGCTAACATCATAATGACAGGATCAAATTCACACATAACAATATTAACCTTCAATGTAAATGGGCTAAATGCTCCAATTAAAAGACACAGACTGGCAAATTGGATAAAGAGTCAAGACCCATCAGCATGCTATATTCAGGACACCCATCTCACGTGCAGAGGCACACATGGGCTCAAAATAAAGGGATGGAGGAAGATCTACCAAGCAAATGGAAAACAACAAAAGGCAGGGGTTGCAATCCTAGTCTCTGATAAAACAGACTATAACCAACAAAACTCAAAAGAGACAAAGAAGGCCATTACATAATGGTAAAGGGATCAATTCAACAAGAGCTAACTATCCTAAATATATGTGCACCCAATACAGGAGCACCCAGATTTATAAAGCAAGGCCTTAGAGACATACAAAGAGACTTAGACTCCCACACAATAATAATGGGAGACTTTAACATCCCACTGTCAACATTAGACAGATCAATGAGACAGAAAGTTAATAAGGACATGCAGCAATTGAACTCAGCTCTGCACCAAAGGGACCTAATAGACATCTACAGAACTCTCCACCCCAAATCAACAGAATATACATTCTTCTCAGCACCACTTCGCACTTATTCCAAAATTGACCACATAGTTGGAAGTAAAGCACTCCTCAGCAAATGTAAAACAACAGAAATTACAACAAACTGTCTCTCAGACCACAGTGCAATCAAACTAGAAGTCAGAATTATGAAACTCACTCAAAACCGCACAACTACATGGAAACTGAACAACCTGTTCCTGAATGATCACTGGGTACATAACAAAATGAGGGCAGAAATAAAGATATTCTTTGAAACCAATGAGAACAAAGACACAACATACCAGAATCTCTGGGACACATTTAAAGCAATGTGTAGAGGGAAATTTATAGCACTAAATGC
>NW_012121709.1:7956336-7971666 GCF_000951035.1 Colobus angolensis palliatus
GCACTAAATGCCCACAAGAGAAAGCAGGAAAGATCTAAAATTGACACCCTAACATCACAATTAAAAAACTAGAGAAGCAAGAGCAAACACATTCAGAAGCTAGCAGAAAACAAGAAATAACTAAGATCAGAGCAGAACTTAAGGAGATAGAGACATAAGAAACCCTTCAAAAAAAATCAATGAATCCAGGATCTGGTTTTTTGAAAAGATCAACAAAATTGATAGACCACTAGCAAGACTAATAAAGGAAAAAAGAGAGAAGAATCAAATAGATGCAATAAAAAATGATAAAGGGAATATCACCACCAATCCCACAGAAATACAAACTACCATCAGAGAATACTATAAACACCTCTATGCAAATAAACTAGAAAATCTAGAAGAAATGGATAAATCCTGAACACATAAACCCTCCCAAGACTAAACTAGGAAGAATCTGAATCCCTGAATAGACCAATAACAGGCTCTGAAATTGAGGCGATAATTAATAGCCTACCAACCAAAAAAAGTCCAGGATTAGATGGATTCACAGCCGAATTCTACCAGAGGTACAAAGAGGAGCTGGTACCATTCCTTCTGAAACTATTCTGATCAATAGAAAAAGAGGGAATCCTCCCTAACTCATTTTATGAGGCCAGCATCATCCTGATACCAAAGCCTGGCAGAGACACAACAAAAAAAGAGAACTTTAAACCAATATCCCTGATGAACATCGATGCAAAAATCCTCAATAAAATACTGGCAAACCGAATCCAGCAGCACATCAAAAACCTTATCCACCATGATCAAGTTGGCTTCATCCCTGGGATGCAAGACTGGTTCAACATATGCAAATCAATAAACGTAATCCATCATATAAACAGAATCAAAGACAGAAACCACATGATTATCTCAATAGATGCAGAAAAGGCCTCTGACAAAATTCAACAGCGCTTCATGCTAAAAACTCTCAATAAACTAGGTATTGATAGAACATATCTCAAAATACTAAGAGCTATTTATGACAAACCCACAGCCAGTATCATACTGAATGGGCAAAAACTGGAAGCATTCCCTTTGAAAACAGGCACAAGACAGGGATGCCCTCTCTCACCACTCCTATTCAGCATGATGTTGGAAGTTCTGGCCAGGGCAATCAGGCAGGACAAAGAAATAAAGGGTATTCAATTAGGAAAAGAGCAAATCAAATTGTCCCTGTTTGCAGATGGCATGATTTTAGATTAGAAAACCCTATTATCTCAGCCCAAAATCTCTTTAAGCTGATAAGCAACTTCAGCAAAGTCTCAGTATACAAAATCAATGTGCAAAAATCACAAGCATTCCTATACATCAATAATAGAAAAACAGAGAGCCAAATCATGAGTGAATTCCCATTCACAATTGCTACAAAGAGAATAAAATACCTGGAATCCAATTTACAAGGGATGTGAAGGACCTCTTCAAGGAGAACTACAAACCACCACTCAACGAAATAAAAGAAGACACAAACAAATGGAAGAACATTCCATGCTCATGGATAGGAAGAATCAACATCATGAAAATAGCCATACTGCCCAAGGTAATTTATAGATTCAATGCCATCCCCATCAAGCTACCAATAACTTTCTTCACAGAATTGGAAAAAACTACTTTAAAGTTCATATGGAACCAAAAAAGAACCCGCATTGCCAAGACAAGCCTAAGCCAAAAGAACAAAGCTGGAGGCATCACGCTACCTGACTTCAAACTATACTACAAGGCTACAGTCACCAAAACAGCATGGTACTGGTAGCAACACAGAGATATAGACCAATGGAACAGAACAAAGCCCTCAGAAATAATACCATACATCTACAACCACCTGATCTTTGACAAACCTGACTAAAACAAGAAATGGGGAAAGGATTCCCTATTTAATAAATGGTGCTGGGAAAACTGGCTAGCCATAAGTAGAAAGCTGAAACTCTATCCCTTCCTTATACCTTATACAAAAATTAATTTGAGATGGATTAAAGACTTAAATGTTAGAACTAAAACCATAAAAACCCTAGAAGAAAACCTAGGCAATGCCATTCAGGACATAGGCATGGGCAAGGACTTCATGACTAAAACACCAAAAGGAATGGCAACAAAAGCCAAAATTGACAAATGGGATCTAATTAAACTAAAGAGTTTCTGCACAGCAAAAGAAACTTCCATCAGAGTGAACAGGCAACCTATAGAATGGGAGAAAATTTTTACAATCTACCCATCTGACAAAGGGCTAATATCCAGAATCTATAAAGAACTTAAACAAATTTACAAGAAAAAAATCAAACAACCCCATCAAAAAGTGGGTGAAGGATATAAACAAACACTTCTCAAAAGAAGACATTTACACAGCAAACAGACACATGAAAAAAATGCTCATCATCACTGGCCATCCAATGAGATACTATCTCACACCAGTTAGAATGGCGATTATTAAAAAGTCAGGAAACGACAGGTGCTGGAGAGGATGTGGAGAAATAGGAACACTTTTACACTGTTGGTGGGACTGTAAACTAGTTCAACCATTGTGGAAGACCGTGTGGCAATTCCTCAAGGATCTAGAACTAGAAATACCATTTGACCCAGCCATCCCATTACTGGGTATATACCCAAAGGATTATAAATCATGTGGCTATAAAGACACATGCACACGTTTATTTATTGTGGCACTATTCACAATAGCAAAGACTTGGAACCAACCCAAATGTCCATTAGTGATAGACTGGATTAAGAAAATGTGGCACATATATGCCATGGAATACTATGCAGTCATAAAAAAGGATGAGTTCATGTCCTTTGTAGGGACATGGATGAAGCTGGAAACCATCATTCTGAGCAAACTATTGCAAGGACAGAAAACCAAACACCGCATGTTCTCACTCATAGGTGGGAATTGAACAATGAGAACATTTGAACACAGGAAGGGGAACATCACACACTGGGGCCTGTCGTGGGGTGGGGGGATGGGGGAGGGATAGCATTAGGAGGTATACCTAATGTAAACGATGAGTTAATGGGTGCAGCACACCAACATGGCACATGTATACCTATGTAACTAACCTGCAGGTTGTGCACATGTACCCTAGAACTTAAAGTATAAAAATATATATATAAATTAATAGGCCGGGTGCGGCCACTCATGCCCATAATCCCAGCACTTTCGGAGGCCAAGGCGCATGGATCACCTGAGGTCAGGAGTTCGAGACCAACCTGGCCAACATGGTGAAACCCTGTCTCTACTAAAAATACAAAAAAATTAGCCAGGCATGGTGGCACATACCTGTAAGCCTAGCTACTCGGGAGCCTGAGTCAGGAGAATCACTTGAACCCAGGAGGTGGAGGTTATGGTGAGCCAAGATCATGCCATTGCACTCCAGTCTGGGCCACAAGAGCAAAAACTCCACCTCAAAAAAAAATATATATATATATATATGTATATATAAATTATAAGAGAAATGATTTTTTTAAAAACCAAATGTTGGTTCTTCAAGAAAAAATAATAATAGATGAAGGTCTCTGGTGACATTGATCTAGTAAAAAGAGAAAAAGCACAAATGGGCAATCTGTCTAAAAATACCTAAAAGAGAGATTTTAAAAGATAATGAAATACTGTGAAAAACTTTATGACATTAAATTTGACACTTTAGACTACATGGAAAATTATATATGGAAAATTATATATTTTGCAAAACTGGCTCAGAAAGAAATAGAAAAGAATAGTTCTAAAATGAAGAAAATTTGTCAGTAATTTAAAATATTTCCTCAAAGGAAAGAAAAAGATCTAGATAGAATTGTAAAAAACTTACAGCAAATTTTCAAGAAACAGATAATTCCAATTTTATACAAGCACTTCCGAAGAATTCCCAAGAGGAAATGTACCCGTTAATCTAATACAATTCTGATACCAAAACCAGACAGAAAATGCAAAAGGAAAGTTACAGGATTATCTTGCAAATAAATATATGAGCAAAAATCCTAAATATCAGAAAGCAAAACCTAGCTATATGTTCATGAAATCATTCATATATCATATCATAAACTATATCATATAATAAAATCCATCATGGCCAATTTGACTTATACCAGGAAGATAAGGTTCGCTTAACCTTCAAAAATCCTTTCAGGTAAATTGTCACATTTTCAGACCAAAGGAAAAAACTACATGATCTTGACAATGGATGAAGAAAAGGCATTGGCTAGAATTCAACACTCATTCATAATTTGTTTTAAAGAAGAGAGAACACTTAGCAAACTAGGAATAGGAGAAAAAAATATTTACCTTGATAAATATATCTACCTAAAGCCTGTAACAGAAATCATAATTGCAGGTGAAATTTAGAAGTATTCCCTTTAGAGGAGGGAACAAAAGATGTGCACTCATTCTCACTTCTTCCATTCAAAATTGTACTGGATACCCTAGCCAATGCAATAATATGAGATGAATTAAACCAAGGTAGAATGATTAAAATATGGCAACAAAATGAATTATTTGCAATCAATGTGATTATCCACATAGAAACTGCAAAGACTCTATAAACTATTAAGAATAAATTAGACGATTCAGCAAGGTAATTGAATATAATAGTGATATAAAACTTGGCTGCATTTCTCTGCATCAACAACAAACAGAAATATAACATTTAAAATATTCAACAGGCCAGGCATGGTGGCTCACATCTGTAATCCCAGTACTTTGGGAAGCTGAGGCAGGTGGATCACTTGAGGTCAGGAGTTCAAGACCAGCCTGGCCAATGGTGAAATCGCATCTCTGCTAAAAATGCAAAAATTAGCTGGGCTCGAACCCAGGAGGCAGAGGTTGCAGTGAGCCGAGATCGTGTCACTGCACTCTAGCCTGGGTGACAGAGACTCCTTCTTAAAAAATAATAAATAATAAATAATAAAAATACTCAACAATGATGGCAAAATAAATTGGTAGCAAGAAATACAGCTATTTTAAAAATAAGCAGAGCCTCAAGTAGAAAGTTAGACAACTAACTATACAACTCCCTTGAAAGACATTAAAGACATATTTATATCAAGAAAGATATTTCTCCCCAAAATTGATTATATAAATATTCAGGCAATTTCAAACAAAATTCTAATAACGTCTTTTGTGAAACTTGAAAAGCTAATTCCAAAAGAGAAAAAAGCCAAAGACAGCCACAACATTTTTTGGAAAAGAAAAAGAAATCAAGACTTACCTTAGAAAACTATAGCAATTAAGATAGCACTTTATTGGTGCAAAAAATTAAAAATCGTTTGATGAAACAGAGTAGAGAGTGCAGACACAGTACTAGACATATGACAAAAGAAATATCACAGGTCACTAGGAAAAGTATACCCTACTCTATAAACACCACTAGGACGATAAGCTATCTGTAAAAAAAAAAAAAATTTTAATTTGATTTCTACTTCACACTATTAAAAAAACAGCTCCAAATGGATTAAAGACTTAATGTGAGACCGGGCATGGTGGCTCACGTCTGTAATCCTAGCATTTTGAGAGGCGAGGCGGGTGGATCACTTGAGGTCAGGAGTTCAAGACCACCCTGGCCAACATGGCCAAACCCCATCTCTACTAAAAATACAAAAATTAGCTGGGCTTGGTGGTGGGTACCTGTAATCCCAGCTACTCGGGAGGCAGAGGCATGATAATCACTTGAACTCAGGAGGTGGAGGATGTAGTGAGCCGAGATCACACCACTGCACTCCAGCCTGGGTGACGAGACTCCATCTCAAAAAAAAAAAAAAAACTTAAATGTGAAAATAAAAGTCTAAATTTTTAGAAAAAAATACGAGAGAATATTTGTATGACCTTGAGTTTTAGAAAGGATTTCTAAACAAGTTATCATAAAGGAAAACTGAGTTATATGCTCAGATATATTTGGCAACAGAAAAACTTCTTCTTACAACATAATAAAGAGGGGACTTCACTTCTGGTTCTGATGAACTAGCCTGTATCAGAATGTTCCTGGCAAAAGCAATTTGAAAAGATTAATAAATACCCAAAAAATCTATCTGAAGGCATTGCAAAGATATCAAGGCAGCCAGGGCTTCAGAGATTAATGTTCTCTGAGCCCACTGAAGTTAGTCTGACATTCTGTGCCACCTTCTGCCAATTTGTCAGTAGCACCAAGCTAAGAAATTGAGAAGAAAGTGGATATAAGAAGTTGAGAAGTTTAGCAAAGCTTTCCACCATCGCAACAGGACTGGAGAAGCAACATAAGACTCAGGACCTAACAAGGAGAAAGGTCACAGGTTCTATTAGTCTGTTTTCACACTGCTGTAAAGAACTACCTGAGACTGGGTAATTTATATATAAAGGAAAGAGATTTAATTGACTCACAGTTCCGAGTGCCTGGGGAGGCCTCAGGAAACTTACAATCATGGTAGAAGGTAAAGGAGAAGCAAAGGCACATCTTACGTGGCAGCAGGAGAGAGAGAAGTGAGAGCACAGGAAAAATTGCTGCTTTTGAAACCATCCGATCTTGTGAGAACTTCCTCACTATCACAAGAACAGCATGGGGGAAACCGCCCCCATGATCCAATCACTTCCCCTCCTCCACATGTGAGGATTACAGTTCGAGATGGGATTTGGGTGGGAACACAGAGCCAAACCATATCACAGGAAAACACACCCAGGCTTTCACTTGAATTTCAATGAAAGGGCTGTCCCTTTCACGGAAAAGGGCTATACGCCAAGAGTGAGGACAAACCAGAAATAAGACAACCCTCATGAACACTGAACCCAGTGATGTGCCAGAGCTGGCTCATATCAACTTCTGAGGAGGCAGTTGTTAAATTCACATTCATTCTGTGAACTACCTGTTAAATATAGCTATTATTTAAAATAATTATATGAACTTACAATTAAATAAATTATATTTAAAACAAAGATGATGGCCAGGTGCCATGGCTCCCGCCTGTAATCCCAACACTTTGGGAGGCGAAGGTGGGTGGATCGGTCGAGTTCTAGACCAGCCTGGTTGACATGGTGAAACTCTGTCTCTACTAAAAATACAAAAATTAACCAGGTGTGGTGATGCACACCTGTAATCCCAGCTACTCAGGAAGCTGAGGTGGGAGGATCACTTGAGCCTGAGAGGCAGAGGTTGCAGTGAGCTAAGATTTTGCCACTGCACTCCAGCCTGGCAACAGAGTGAGACTCTGACTCAAAAATTAATTAATTAATTAATCAGAGATAATAAATATTCAATGTTTTCTAATTATTTTACAATATTTTATTATTATTGATGCTTTGAGGTTACTTCTGTCTATAGCATCTATATGATAGAAATACTATATAATGCTGTGCTAACTATGCATCTCTTTCCAACATCACACTTAGTGACCTCAGGTTGGTGAGAATATTTACACCACAGAAATTAGTAACATTACATATAATACCTTGATTAACTGTTTTGTTGATTGTCTAAGCCAGGAGCCAGCAAATAGTTTCTGTAAAGGGCCAGACAATACATATTTTCAGTTTGGTAAGCCACACAGTCTGTCACAACTATACAACTCTGCCATTGCAGTACAAAAGCAGCCATAAACAATATGTAAACAAATGGGTGCAGGCAGATGTGACCCACAGCTGTAATCTGCAACCCAGATCTAGACTTTTAAAAGTGATACATAAAATATTAACAATGTAGATTAAACTTAAAAGGAGTCATTACATTATGAATAACATAAAAGAAGAAATACTCTTTCGGTATTGAAACTATTACCCAACTTCGCAAAAAAGTTGCTCACATCATTGACAAATAAGTGAAATTCCCATGTCTTCATTGTTTCATTTTTGCCTTTCTCATTAACCTAAACAAAAATATCAACTAACATTTATGTCAAAACTACACTCATTCATCAATGCAACACTAGGTTGGCTAAAGATACAAGAATTTGACAAAAATCAATAAGAACTCTGTGAGAACTGGATATTTGAAATTTACTATTAAAATATTGTATATTTTTAATTATTTGTAAGTTGAATGTTACACGTCCTTTATATCAGTAAATTTATAATAAATATATATGTAAATTATAATATATGCATATATAATATATATTTATATATTAATGATACATGTACATCACTACCCAGAGAAACCACTACAAAAACTATACAGAAATATATTGAAAAATACTAGAAATAAATCAAAATGGAATCTCAAAAAGTATTCAAGTAACCTATAGGAAGCCAAGTAAAGAAAAGCAGAGGCGGCTGGGCACGGTGGCTCACGCCTGTAATCCCAGCACTTTGAGAGGCTGAGGCGGGTGGATCACCTGAGGTCAGGAGTTCTAGACCAGCCTGGCCAACATGATAAAATCTGTCTCTACTAAAAATACAAAAATTAGCCAGGTGTGGTGGTGGGCGCCTGTAATTCCAGCTACTCGGTGGGGCGAAGCAGGAGAATTGCTTGAACCCAGGAAGCAGAGGCTGCAGTGAGCCGAAATTGCGCCACTGCACTCCAGCCTGGGGGACAAGAGAAAGACTTTGTCTCAAGAAAGAAAGAAAGAAAGAGAGAGAGAGAGAGAGAGAAACAGAGGAAACAAAAAACAAATAACAAAATGGCAGACTTAAGTTCTAGCATAACAATAGATTAGGGCCCATCCCACTGACCTCATTTGAATGTAATTCCCTATTTAAGGGTCCTATCTCCAAATATAGTCACATTCTGGGATACAGAGACTAGGATTCCTACATATAAATTTTGGGGAGAAACAGTTCAGCCCATAACACAGGCATTAGGTGACTATATGCTAAATGAATGAATGAATGAGTGAATGGTCGAAGCCTCCATTATAACATGTCTTTTGTGAAAGGAGATGTGAATCCCAGATGCCTGAGCTGAGGATATGTGGGCATTTTTTATTGTCCTGAACTCCTCCCATTCAACCAGTGAAGCAAAGTGTAGGGTATGGCCATTCCCAGTGGGACACCAGGGAGCCAAGCTAAGTGCTAATACAATCGACTCATTGTTAGTGCTCAGATATCTTCAATCTTCTAGCACCAAACATGGAGGTCAATTCTCCAAGTGCCAAGGAGGCTCCCCCAGTCAAATTCAGTCACCTTTTGAAACTAACCCTTACTGATCCCTAAATGTCAGAGAAGGCATTTAAGCACAGACAACCACCACCCTAAGGAAGGCTTTCATTGTCAGGATATGTTGTAGAAAGAGAGTTGATCTGGTTCAAAACCTATGGCCATTTATTCTCAATTTTTCCATGTCAATACAACCACTGTGGCCACAGTCCTAATTTCAAATATGCAGTTCCCTTGTCTTCATATGTATCCTTGCCCAAATTTGGATACCAGAACACTAAGCCCAGTCCCAATCTCTAAAAATGCCATTACCTATTAAAAAGAATGCTTTGAAGTTAATCATCTCAATGGTTCCTTCAAGTCCTAAGACTGCTTGACTTTAGACATCCTGATTTCTTAATAAACAATTATGTCTTTGACATTCATATGTCACTTTATTAATTCACTCATTCATTTGCTTGATATTCAGCGGGTGTTTACTACATGCCAGGCACTGTTCTAATTCCTGGGATACAATGGTAAAGGAAGGTTTCTGCTTTTGTGAGGCTTACATATTAGTGAGGAAGACAGATGCTGGGTAAATAATAGTAGTGATGATGGTGATGATGATGATGATGATGATGACTGTTGACGAGGAGGATGCTAATAGTTGGAAAAGATTATTTCAAACAATATTAAGTGCCTGAGAGGGAGATGATGTGATAGTAACTTAATGGCCACATTAGCTCATGTGCTAACAGGAGGCTTAGCTGAGCAGGTAACATGGGAGCTGAGGCTTGAATATCAAAACGGAGCCAACCACATAAAGATCAGAAGGATCATATTCCAGATGGTGGAAAAAGCATATGCAAAGACCCTGTGGTGGCAACAAGGGTATTTAGAGGAACAGAAGAAAAAAAAAAGACCAGTATGTCTCCTGGTATCAAAAGTTCACTAAGTGTCCAGAATAATATTTTCCATCTCATGGTTTAAGCTGAATTCTCCCAAGTGTTTGGGAATTAGGAAAGGGCATTCATTCTTGTAAACACACAACACTTTCTCCATTATTCTTTTCATGAGTTCAGATTTTGATAGCAACTATTCTCAAGTTTCCACCCTCGAATTTGAAGCATCCCAATGGCTTTGGCTTACCTCATGCCACCTCAAATCCTCTTGATAAAAGTCACTTTGTCCTTTTAAAGCCTTAAAGCCTCCAACAACTAAGACTTACTGAGTACTTATCATGTGCCAGGCACTATGATAAGCACTTTACGTGCACTGTCTCCTTTAATCATCACAACAACTGCATTAGAGTTGGCATTATTGTCCCCATTTTATAGGCAAGAAAACTGAGGCTCTCGCAGATTGACTTGCCCAAGGTCACATAATGAGAAGCGAGGGGACAGGGATTTGACTTATCCAGGCATGTGCCCTGCCATTTTCGGCTGCTCTATGTCGGCTACCATTATCCCAGACATGAGTATGTGACCTTTGACCTAAGTTGGTTTCTAAAATTGTGGAGGATCTCAGGGAATCCTCAGGCCTTTCTAAGTTACCTTACAGTTCTGCTGATACTGTTCCTAAAAGCCATTTGGGACCAGACCCACGTTGGCTCCATCTGAATCTCAAGGGAGGATTTTAATAAACAAAGATCCTAGGATTAGAACCCAAGGCTAAAAATACATCTTCCCCTTTTGAAAAGCTCCCCCAGGTGACTTGGGTGAGCAGCCAGGAAAAGCACTGGCCCATGTAACCCGACCTCCCTAGCCTACACAACATCTTCAGAAAAACTTTCAGAGACCGGGAATTCATCATATTCCAATTTTAGCCTTAATATTGGAAACTTCTTTCTTTGTTGCCTGAACTCTGCTCTTCTCAAACTTGGGCTGCCTGAAGAGAAATGGAAGTCATCCAAGGCCATATGATGGAAAATTATTATAACTATAAACAATTTCACATCCTATTTCCTGAAACTGTTATGTTTTGTTTTGATTTTTGTAAGGAACACAAACCAACCAACCCAGCACCTCAAAGTGCAAGTCAAAAAACTGAAGAAACACGTGTTGTCCCTCATCAGATTCACTGTGCAAAAAGATCAAAGAGACAGACAAAACAGAGATGTGAAAGGGAGGCTGGAGAAGGAGGCAGTTGACCATGATAGAAAGAGAAATGAGAGGGAGAATGGGTTAAATATTGGAATCTGTGGCTCTGACTTTTAAAAACCCACTTTCAATCTTTAGCAAAAGAACAACAAAAAGAATCACCCCTTAGCAAAAGCATGTCGAACCTTCCTTGGCCAAAAAGATGCAGGAAAGTTTTAATTCTTAATGCACAAAAATTCCCTAGGAGCCCAAGAAGAGCTTTCTTGCTGGATTGTGATAGAAAGCCCACTCCTTCATGTATAATTGAAGACATTTAGGACGACATTACAACCCTTCCTGCTTATACACGGAACTGCCTCCCATCCCTGGCTAATGTGCAGCGCTCCCAGGAAGCTCTCTTAAGCAATTAAAAATAGTCAATTCTGCTGCCGAGCAAGAGTCTGAGCTCATCCCAGCCTCTGTGTGATCGCCACAACACATTTAGGAATCATTCACTTCAAGCATGCCCATTCTTCAAACTGTTCCCAAACCACGCTTGCTAAATATGTAGGTTAGGGTCATTTTTTTCCCCAAATAACACAAATAACAAAATGATTAAGCATTTCCTTTTAATTTGTTCAGTTGGTTTCTAATTTACCAAGTATAGGAAATAAAACTAGATTATGTGTGGTCCCTACCCTTCGGGAACAATTTGCTTCTGAAAGTTTAATGCCAGAATCCCCGTCTTCCGCATAGGAAACCTAATTTACTTCACAGCAAATATTGCACTGGAGTGTTATTTTGCGTTACAACTGATATACACTGTGTCCAAAAAAAATGGGGGAGTGGGGAGGAAAGGCAGGAACAGTTACTTTGTTAGGTTGTATAGTTTAAAGTAGTTATTCAAAGTGTGGTCCACAGACCAGTGGCACCTGAGAGTCTGCAGAAATACAAAATGCTGCTTTAGAGCAGTGATGCCCAACCAAGGGTGAGTTTGCCCCTGCGGGGACATTGGGCAATGTCTGGAGATATATTTGGTTGTCTCAACTGAGGATGGGGGTGCTACTGGCATGAGGTGGGTAGAGGCCAGGAATGCTACTCAACCTCCTACAAGGCACAAGACAGGCCCCCACAACAAATAATTCTCCTGCCCCCAAATGTCAACAGTCTTGAGGTGGAGAACCCTGATTTAGAGGAAAGTGAATGGGAAATTGTGGGGTGGGAGGGAAAGTGAATGGGAAGTAGTGGATTGGGAGCAGGAAGAGTAAAAAGAAATTGCTTCAACCTGTTAAATAGAAGTAATAGGAGGTCATGGAACTTGGGCTGTGATCATGAGGGTTGTGTACCCATAAGGAAGTCACCTACCCTCTCTTGATTTCATTTTACACATTTATAAAATGAAGGGGAAAAATAAAATTGAGCCAAAAAGAATTATTATCTACAAGGTTCTTTTCAGGATAGATGTATTATAATTTAGGTAGTCTTTTGCAAACTTGAGTAATCTATAGATCACCTTCACTATGTTTTCCGTATCTGAGTGCCATCTCTGCTAGTTAAGGTTTTACTTTAACTAATACATTTTGTGTTTTTAAACTGTATTTTAAGAGAAAATTTTGTGTCACTGCCATCAGTTTAAAGCCACTTCTACTTCACAAAACTGGAAGTAAACACAATTAAAAGACATCCATGTTATTAAATTCTAGCTAGGTAACATTGTCTTCCCAAGACTTTGAGCTTCAGGTCAGCCCCTCTTGATCAAATGGAGATTAATGAAGGTTAGAAGGCTAAGGGTATATTTGCACCAACTTGAGACTTTCTGTACCACCTTAAATCGTCTTACATTTCATCAGTGGGATGCATCTACCCTTTGGAAAATCATTGTATGGAGATTAAATGGGCAAACTTTGGAACAGATCCATTTGGGTCTGAGACTCGGCTTCACCATTCATTGGTTGTTGGATATTAGGCAAGTGATTTAACCTTGGTAAGCCACAGTTTCTCATTGGGAGTTAGTAATAGGACAGCCTCTGAGATGGCCCCAGTGATTCCCACCTTCAGACATTCATGCCCTTGCATAATCCCCTCCCCTTGAGTCCCCTTGAGGGTGTGCTGGACTTAGTGATTTGCTTGTAACCAATAGAATACAGCAATACTGATGGGATGTCACTTCCGAAATTAGGTTGTAAGACTCTCTCTGTCTCTCCCCCCCTACCACACACACACCTCTGCTTCACTCCCTCCCTCTCTTTCTCTCTGCTCTGGTTCTGCAAAAACAAGTTGTCATGCTGTGAGCACCCTTATAGAGGCCCACGTAGCAGGGAATTAAAGTCCAGCCAAAAATCACCAAGAACATGAGGCCAACCATAGCTATGCAAGTAAGCTTGGACATGGATCTGCCACCTACACCACCCAGTCAAGCTTTGCAATGGCTGCAGCTCCAGCCTTGTGAGAGATCCTGAGTCAGAGACATCGATCTAAGTTGTGCCCAGATTTCTGACTCACAGAAACTATGAGATATTACCTACATGTGAGATGACACATATTTGTTGTTTCAAGCTGCTAAGTTTGGGAATAATTTATTAGGCAGCAATAGATAACTAATGTAGCGACTATGAAGGTTCTAGAAGATAATGGCCCCCCATTCAAAGGAGAAGTCATACTGGAAACACTATTATACAATGTGGAGAAAATCCACAATAGCTGCTAGTATTAATCAATGAATTCCACTATGAATACGAATGGACACCCAAGGATCCTCACATTTGTGAACTAAGATGAACAAATAACACAACTGAACTTTAACCAAAAAAAGAGAAGGTATAAAAGAAAAAAATACTGTTTTTCTTTGAGACGGGGTCTCACCCTGCTGCCCAGGCTGGAGTACAGTGGCTCAATCATGGTTCACAATAGCCTCGACCTCCTGGGCTCAAGTGATCTTCCCATCTCAACATCCCAAATAGCTGGGACTACAGCTGCACCACCATGCCTGGCTAATTTTTAATTTTTTTGTAGAGATGGGGTCTCACTATGTTGCCCAAGTTGGTCTTAAACTCCTGGGATCAAGTGATCATGTCACCTCACCCTCCCAAAGTGCTGGGATTACAGGCATCAGCCACCACACCCAGCCAAGAAAATTTTTTAAATTATAGTTAGTAGTGTCTTCACAGAGATCCAAGAAGATATTCTTTTTTTTTTTTTTTTGAGACGGAGTCTCATTCTGTGGCCCAGGCTGGAGTGCAGTGGCACAATCTCGGCTCACTGTAAGCTCCACCTCCCGGGTTCAGGCCATTCTCCTGCGTCAGCCTCCCAGGTAGCTGGGACTACAGGTACTCACCACCACGTCTGGCTAATTTTTTTGTATTTTTAGTAGAGACGGGGTTTCACCGTGTTAGCCAGAATGGTCTCCATCTCCTGACCTCGTGATCAGCCTGCCTCAGCCTCCCAAAGTGCTGGGATTATAGGCGTGAGCCACCGCGCCCAGCCAAGATATTCATTTTAAAATAATAATTAGTGTTGACAATTATAAGCTCTACTGAAAAGACATTATCAGAAAATAGGAAGGAGCTCTAAAAAATTAAAAATTACACTACCTAAATTTTTAATTTGGTGCACAGCCTGGAAAATTGTCAAGAACCTAAGGGGAAAAAGACATGCAAAATATAAACACTAAGAGACACAAAGGACAATCCAGAGGATTCAAAATTTATTTAATAAGAGACCCAAAAAATGAGGAACAGAAAATAGACGTGATAAAAAAAAAAAATACCAAATAGTAGAATAATTATCTCAACTCATGCAGAAAAGATAACCAACAAAATCCAACAGTTATAAATAATTTTTACATTAATTTAAGCTAATGGAAACTTTCTTAATATGATAAAAAAAAATCCAAACCAACTAAAACAACTGATTATAAGACCTCATTCTGAATCACCTAGGTTTACTTATGTCTAATCTGGTCAAATGTGAATGATATCCACGTAAAGCTATACTTTAAAATTGTAACAAAACTTCAATTAAAAAGCAAATTAACATTTTCTTTAAAAATCTATCACAAATAGATTTACTGGTGAAACTCTAGAAGCATCCCCATTAAAGTCAGTAACAAGAAAATAATTGATGGGTGCTGATGAGTTGATGGGTGCAGCACACCAACATGGCACAAGTATACATATGTAACAAACCTGCACGTTATGCACATGTACCCTAGAA
>NW_012121709.1:7971716-8015811 GCF_000951035.1 Colobus angolensis palliatus
AAAAAAATAAAAAATAAAAAAAATAAAATAAAAAATTATAATTAAGAGAAATAAATGATATTTAGGAATAGGAAAGAATCTTCTTCAACCAATATGATTAGCGATACAGAAAATGTAAGAGAATCTATAGACAAACTGTTAGAACCCATAAGAGTATCCAGAATAACAACATACAAATACCAGTATAATTTCTACATTCTAAGAACTACCAGTTAGAAAATGTAATTGGAAAAAAAGACCCCACTTAAACAGCAAGAAAAACTATAATGACTATAATTATGAAGAAAATTATAAAACATTATTGAAATACATAGAAGCAGCCTTGAATAAATACAGATAAATTTGGGAAGACTTTAATAACTTCCATTTTTTTTCCCATCCATGGAATACACATGTTTGTGCTTCAGGAAACTAAAGACAATATGAATTGTCTAAGCTAATTTTTTAAATAAAAGTAATGGGGAACAACACACACTGGGGCCTAGAGGTGGGGATGGGAGGGTGGGGGTTTTGGGGTGGGGAGAGGGAGAGGATCAGGAAGAATAGCTAATACACACTGGGCTTAATACCTGGGCCATGGGATGATCTGTGCAGCCAACCACTGTGGCACATGTTTACCTATGTAACAAACCTGCACATCCTGCACATGTACCCCTAAACTTAAAAGCTGAAGAAAAAAAGTGGCGTTCACCCTATCAGATATTAATCTATCATACAAATGCATAGCAATAAAAAATCATGCAGTACTGGTGTGGGAAGTGGTTACTAGAGCCATGTATAATCACGGATGGTTTGGAGGAAACTATTAGGTTGGTTCAAAAGTAATTGTGGTTTTTGCCATCGAAAGTAATGCAAAACTGCAATTACATTTGCTCCAACCTAATAACTCATTATTTGAACAAAACTGAAAGCAGATCCCTGACTCACACCTTTACAAAGGTGAGCTCCAAATTCCTTGAGGATGTAAATATAAAATGTGAAACCAGAAATCTAATAGAAGCAATTGTCAGAGAATATTTTCGTGACTTTTAAATGGAGAATGACTTATTAAATAAAATTTAAAACCTATACCATAGGTGGAAAACTGGTGGTACATCAAAATTAAGGTTCCCTGTTTAAAGAAATATCACATAGTTAACAGATAAATGGTAGCCTGAAAGAAGGTATTTGCAACATATAAAAAACTGCACATTCTGCACATGTAACCCAGAACTTAAAGTATAATAATAAAAAGAAACAAGAAATTAACATCTAGAATATAAAAGAAACAAAATCAACAAGAGAAGAAGAAAACCCCAATAGAAATAGAAAAATTCAGAAGAATATATTGACAGACAATTTACATATAGGGAAACCTGAATGGCTGAAAAGTAAATGAATAAATGTTCAATCTCACTAGTAATCAAAGAAATGCAAATTAAAACAATTAGATACCGATTTACTCCCATAAGACTGGCAAAAGCTGGAAAGTAAGCCAATAACAGGAATCTCCATGTACTCTGATGGGCATGTAAACAAGTATAGTCATTCTAGAAAACAATCCAGCAATAGTTAGTGAAAGAAAATCTGTGTATACCCTAGGACTTAGCAACCCTGCCCCTGAACATATATATTCTATAGAAACTCTCACACAGAACTCTAATGTGGCATATATAAGAATGTGCATTGCAATAATGTTTGTGTTGTAGGGAGCTAAAGATCACCAGATGTCCATTACTGGAGAAATATAACAGTAAGTTGTAATAGATGCATGCTTTGAAATACTATGCAACTGTTAAAAGGAATTAACTAGATGTACATATAGCAGCAAAAATACATCTGAAAATCACATTGCTTTTAAAAGGTAAGAAACAGTGGTCTCTGTTACAAAACATTGTTTGTATCATTTAAGCACATATACACATAAAATAATGTATTGTGATACATATGTATTCAGATATACACCAGATATATACTACAAAGACATTTAAGTGGGTACCTAAGATTGGAGTATGGAGGGGATAAAAAGAATCAAGCAAAACAAGGCCAGAGCCTTGAACGAACCAATGACAGTATGTAAAACGAAGTGAGGAGTACCATTAACTAGCCCTCTGCACCTGAGATTTAAAAAAATGCATTTCACAAAGAAGAACAAAGGGCCAAGAATAGCCAAGAGGGGCCGGGCGCGGTGGCTCAAGCCTGTAATCCCAGCACTTTGGGAGGCCGAGACGGGCGGATCACGAGGTCAGGAGTTCGAGACCAGCCTGGAAATGTTTTCTTAAGAAACACCAAGAGGGGCCGGGCGCGGTGGCTCAAGCCTGTAATCCCAGCACTTGGGGAGGCCGAGACGGGCGGATCACGAGGTCAGGAGATTGAGACCATCCTGGCTAACACCATGAAACCCCGTCTCTACCAAAAATACAAAAAAACTAGCCGGGCGAGGTGGCGGGCGCCTGTAGTCCCAGCTACTCGGGAGGCTGAGGCAGGAGAATGGCATAAACCCGGGAGGCGGAGCTTGCAGTGAGCTGAGATCACACCACTGCACTACAGCCTGGGGCGACAGAGCGAGACTCCGTCTCAACAAAAAAAAAAAAAAAAAAGAATAGCCAAGAGGATACGAAGAAGGAAAGCAAGGGGTTGGATTTGTCCTATCAAATATCAAGGCTTTTAATAAAGCTATAGAAATTAAGACAGGAGTGCAATAAACTCAAGTCTCAAGATAACACGTATGCAGTGGGCATGAAAAACAAATGGTCTAAATTCGATCACAGCGTTCGAGAACTCTAAGAACAAAATAGATAAATTATATATTTACAAATAATCTAGATTAACTTGATGAAATTGAATGGCATATAATAGAAATAACAATAGCTATATGGTTACAATATGCTGTATCCTCTTGATATGGTTTGGCTGTGTCCCCACCCAAATCTCATCTTGAATTGTGGCTCCCATAATCCCCACGTGTGTGGGAGGGACCTGGTGGGAGATCACTGAATCATGGGGGCAGTTTCCCGCATAATGTTCTTGTGGTAGTGAATAAGTCTCACGCGATCTGCTGGTTTTATAAGGGGTTTCCCCTTTTACTTGGCTCTCATTGTCTCTTGCATGTCACCATGTAAGATGCGGCTTTCGCCTTCTACCACGATTGTGAGGTCTCCCCAGCCACACGGAACTGTGAGTCCATTAAGCCCGTTTTTCTTTACAAATCAGCCAATCTCAGGTATGTCTTTATCAGCAGTGTGAAAATGGACTAATACACTTCTGCCCTCCCAGGGATCCTTCCTCCTAATTTTTATTAATTATATTCTCCTCTGAAGGACTCAACTGTAATGAAATAGGTCATTACAGGTCCTTCTCTATAAATTCAATCATGCCGCTTGATTCTGCAGTAAATCATACTTAGGTAACACTATTGAAACTATCCATTGGTGATATCACCTTTGGACAAACCCAAAGAATTACATCCTCTATATCATAGAAAACAAAACTTACATGTTGTAAACCTTGACAACACACGAATAATGTCAGAGCAATTAGGAGGCAAAGAGATTTGGGTGTCGTATTTAGAGGACAAGATGACAGGTGTATAAGGCACGAGTTCTGAGAGGAAAGTTGATGCTTTATGGAAAGTGCCCATCATCATTTCATCATTTTGACCAGTGGAAGATGGTGTAAGAAATTAGAGGCAAAGAGAGAGGGCAGAAAGGAGAGGCTTCAGGGAACCAAAGAGCAAAACCAGCTGGAAAGGATGAAAGACTACGCTCTTCCCTGTGGTTACAGGATAGCAGAGATCCAGCCCAAAAGGGCTTCTCAACTTCATATGACCCCAAGATTAGGTGCTTTTGCTCTGAAATATTTCAGAAACCATAAGAGTGAGTGTGGGAAGAAAAAACATTCCACTTTCTTCAACTCTGAAGCACTGACATCCATTGTGAAAGCCCCATTTTCAGGGTTACTGCAATTTAGTCACTCACAAGGCAATTCGCTTTACAGTTAGTCCACTTGAGGTTCTGAATGAAAGGATGCCACAGCCACTTCCAGAAATGCCTGTGGAATTACATCTTTTTGGAGGGGATATGTCTAGTTCACATCAATTCCACTTTCCCTAAGATATATGTGCATGTCTCATGTGTCATTAAGCACTTTCTCACTTCAAAGCCTCTGGTCATTCTATTCCTCCTGCCTAACTGGTTTAAATCCCTACTTTTCACATGCCTTCTTCTTTTCATGCTACAGCTCTCTGCTTAAATGTTAACATCTTAGTGAGGTCTTCCCTTACCATTCTATCTAAGTACCTTGCTACTATCATCTGTCTCAGGCTGTCAGTCCACTAATCTTAGTTGAACACCTACTATGTGCCAGGCACTGTTCAGTCTTAGGACATACAACTGTGACCGCCCTTGAGAAGCATTTTGAAATTACTTGTTTGTACACCTTGTAATAACTTAATGTTTGTTTGCTTTTTTTTTTAAGGGGGGGACTCACTTACCCCTAGAATATAAGCTCCACAAAGAGCATGAGCAAGATTTGTTTAGTTCATCATCATATGCATCCCAGCACCTAGTACAAGGCATGCATTCACATAGCATTTGTGAACAAATCAAGGAGTAGATGATCCCTTCACTTCACCATGCTGACTACCAATTGATTGGAATCCAAGGGACACTAGACTTGAGTTAAGCCAGATTCTTTCTCCCAAGAGTTTGGAGTTTGATCCATAGACACAGATTAGTGATTGGGAGCCAGATGAGAAGAGACAAACTTTTATGGTGAGGTCCCCAGATCTGCCCTGTCTCATTCCTGCCTGTTTCAGTGCCTAGCAGTCTAACTCTTCTAGGAGCTGATGAAATAAAGCTTCCTTCCAATAAATTTCCCAAGGTCAGTTTTAATTACTCTCTATATCTGGCAATTGATTAATGCAACTGATTAGCAAAAAAGAACATTAATCAGCTCACATCCAAATCTGGTTTAAAATGCTTCAAGGTCAGGTGCAATGCACATGCCTGTAATCGCAGCTACTTGGGAGGCTGATTTGGGAGGATTGCTTGAAGCCAAGAGTTCAAGACCATCCTGAGCAACACTGTGAGACTCTAAAAAAAATTTATTTTAATAAACACATAAAAATAAAATAAAATGTTTCCATGGTTTCCTGTTCTTAGAATAAAATCCAGACTCTTTAGTGGTGCTGGAAAGGCCCTACATGGCCCGGTTGTACTTACCTCTTCTATCTCATCACCTACCCTAAATGGCCTTTTTTCTGTTTCTTAAGCATTCTGAGTTCTTTCCCACCCCAGAGCCTTGGCACATCCCATTCCCATTGCTTGGAATGCTATTTCCTCAGCTCTTCAAATGTCTGGCTTCTCCTTAGTCACCAGATCTCTGCTCAAACATTACATCCCCAAGGAGGCATTCTCAATCAGTCCTTCACCCCGCAGGATTCAGTCAGCACACTCACATTAAAGGACTATTTACAGAAGTGTGGGGAACCCTAAGGGCTAGTGCAGCACCCCAGGAGCAAGAGAGGGGCTGTTACCCCCGCTGGGCCTGAAGGGAAGAGGGCGGGCACGTTCCGGAACACACAAGGAGAGCTCTGTGAAGACAGCTGCCCTTAGAGGACGTGTGGCCTTCAACCCAGTGATTCACCCAGATCAAGGCAACTCAGAAAGGAAGGGGCCAGGGAGGAATGCACCCTGACATCACTCTGCACCCTCCCTCCATTCTTCTCCATTCTCGAGGACTCCATGTTGGCCAAACCCATTTGACATTAGAAGGAAAAAAAGCTTGTTGATGTAGAATAGGCGTTGATAAATATTTTCTAGTAAGTATTTTCAGCTTTTCAAGTCATGCAGTCTCTGTCATAACTATTCAACTCTGCCATTGTAGCATAGACCATACGTAAATAAATGAGTGTGGCTGTGTTCCAATAAAACTTTATTTACAAAAACAGACAGCAGGCCATCATTTGCTGGTCCTTGATGCAGAACATTCATGACGGTCTTCCGGGGCAGAGGGCAAGGTAGAGAAAGGTGGAGCATAGCCCTGGGGTTAAACAGAATTTGTCTAGCATCCCTTGCCTGGGCATCCCAAGTCACTATCACATTATCTTTTTTTTTTTTTTCCTTTTTTTTTTTTTTTTTTTTGAGACAGAGTTTTACTCTGTCACCCAGGCTGGAGTGCAATGGCGCGATCTTGGCTCACTGCAACCTCCACCTCCTGGGTTCCAGCAATTCTCCTGCCTCAGCCTCCCAAGTAGCTGGGACTACAGGCACGTGCCACCACACATGGCTAATTTTTGTAGTTTTTAGTAGAGACCATATTGGCCCGGCTGGTCTCGAACTCCTGACCTCATGATCTGCCTGCCTCGGCCTCCCAAAGTGCTGGGATTACAGGCGTGAGCCAATGCGCCCGGCCCCAAATAAATTTTTTTTTTTTTTTTTTTGAGACGGAGTCTCGCTCTGTCGCCCAGGCTGGAGTGCAGTGGCCGGATCTCAGCTCACTGCAAGCTCCGCCTCCCGGGTTTACACCATTCTCCTGCCTCAGCCTCCCGAGTAGCTGGGACTACAGACACCCGCCACCTCGCCCGGCTAGCTTTTTGTATTTTTTAGTAGAGACGGGGTTTCACCGTGTTAGCCAGGATGGTCTCGATCTCCTGACCTCGTGATCCGCCCGTCTCGGCCTCCCAAAGTGCTGGGATTACAGGCTTGAGCCACCGCGCCCGGCCAATTTTTTAATGAATAATAACATGTAACTAATAAAGTATGATACAGGCTGACGAAAAATCCAGAATATCTGTTCTTCTTAAGTTAGGAGCACACCAAATAGCATGCTCCAAACAGGAACTCCGTTCTCCCTCTCTAGGCTACATCAAAGTGCAATTCTTGTCTACTCCCTCCCAGTCTTCCTAGCACCCTCTCCAGACGAACTCTGCTCATCCACCACTCCCAGTGCCTCCACCATCCTTCATCTGGTTGCAATTCCCTGCCCAACTTTCAGTCCTTCAAGCCCTAAGTGGTTTGGAGTTCAGAGTCTTTGGAAATAATTCTGCTTTGTGAGACCTCTACCCCATCCTCCCAGCATAGACAGACTTGCTTTGAATGTCTCCATTTCATCTGATGACGCCACAGTACTTCCCTGGGTAGGTGGTGAGGGAAGAGAGAAAGGAAATAGGGCTTAGAATCCTCTCTAAAATTCCTGCTCTGTGTGTGTATGTGCGTGTGTGTGTGTGTATGCACGCGCGCGTGTGTGTGCATGTGTTTGTGTACGCGCGCATGTGTGCGCTGGTGTGTGTCAGGGTCTCACTCTGTCACCCAGGCTGGAGTGCAGTGGCACAAACATGGCTCACTGCAGCCTCAACCTCCTGGGTACAATCAATTCTCCCACCTTAGCCTCCTGACTGGCTAGGACTACAGGCACACACCACCATGCCCAGTTAATTTCGTTAGTATTTTCTGTAGAAACAGGGTTTTGCCATGTTGCTCAGGCTGGTCGCAAACTCCTGGGCTCAAGCAATCCTCCCACCTCAGCCTCCCAAAGTGCTGGGATTACAGACATGAGCCATCATACCCAGCCACGCTTTCTTATTTTTAATATAAAAGATGACAGACTCCCCCAAAGTATCCAACAAAACAATTACTTTATCATACAATTTTTAAAGTGATCAAAAATGATTATCATCAATTTTTAAAGCAATCAAAAAAAGAATCACAATTTGCAGAGTGTAGTACATACAGCATTAAGTTAAAAAAATCAAGATACCAAATTGTGTGTGTACTTTTATTGCAAGCATATGAAAATTACTCCTGGATCCAAGGACTAGAAGAAAGTATAAGGAATGTCAATGCTAGTATATTAGAGTATGAGTGGTTTCCCTCTGATTTCCATTACCACCGCTATACTTGCTAATTATTATGAGCAGTTCATCCATGAGCTACAGAGTATGGTCCAATACACAGCATTTTGTATCACCAATTCAGCAAGAAGAGTGACAGGTGGACACTTTCTTAGTATCTGGTACAATGGAGGACAAATAGGGAAAGAATTGCATTTTAAGCCTGAAAGACTGAGTTTTATTTAATATGGTCCTCTGTCCAGAAGTAGTTTCATTAAAAGGTATGGCTTAAGAAATTAATGAGACCAGGTGTGGTGGCTCACGCCTGTAACCACAACACTTCGGTAGGCCAAGGCAGGTGGATCACCTGAAGTCAAGAGTTCAAGACCAGCCTGGCCAACATGGTAGAACCCCATCTCTACTGAAAATACAAAAATTAGCCAGGCATGGTGGCAGGTGCCTGTAATCCCAGATACTCAGGAGGCTGAGGCAGGAGAATCACTTGAACCCAGGAGGAGGAGGCTGCAGTGAGCTGAGATCACACCACTGCACTACAGCCTGGGCAACTCTGACTCAAAAAAAAAAAAAAGAGGAGAGAGAGAGAGAAAACAGAATCTGTTTCCCCCCTATACTTCTCTCCTCTTTTTTTTTTTTCCTTGTGAGAGGACCAAAGTTGCTGGAAAGTGGAAAGGTAAAGGGGCGGTTTTCTAATAAAATTAGCCAAAAAGACACTGTTATTTTGTAGCAAACCCCTGAGACCACAGCAAGTTACTTTATGACTTTGTGACTACTAACGGCTAGCACTTGAGACTAATGCGAAATTTGGCAGCAAATGCTTTCGACCTCTTACCATTTCCTAAAGATCTGGACTCCTTCTTACATTCTCACAGATCAGCAGAATCAATCAATCTCTCTCTCTCTCTCTCTCTCTCTCTCTCTCTCTCTCTCTCCCCCTCACCCCCTCTCCCTACCCCTCCACCCCCAGCCCACTTTTATTTTGGAATCCTAGACATAGCTAAGATCAAAAAGCATAGATTTCCAGCACACAATCATAGATTCAACACCAATCTATTGCCATTGAATGTTACAGATTTGGGGATCCATTTGGCATTGGGAGGTTGTTCTTTGAATTCATCTCATTTCATCTGTTATGAAGCATCTCATGTCTGTAGTCCATTGAATCTATGGTTGTTTCCTTGGCCTAAATTTTAATTTTACCTTTGTGCATATCTTATGATACAACTTCTCAACCAGCCAATCTGAATTTTTTCTCTGCTCTTTCAAAGACTGCTATCTACCCTATAAGATGACAATTCACAAAGAAAAGACCACGAATGCAGACACTCAGATACAAAAGAGATTCATCACAGCAATTTTAAAAATAACTGAATAAACACTAAAATTAATTTCAATACTTAATGATCAGGGCATGGTGACATAAATAATAATTCATTTAATCAATGAGAAATTACTCAGACCATGAAAATATCTGCAAAGGATGTTAATTATCATGTAATACTGAGTGAGAAAAAGAGGAAACAAAACTGTATATAATTCCATTTTAGTGGAAAATGATATATACATGTAGAAAGAGGACCAGAAGGAAACAGTCCCTTCTGTTTGTAGTGGTTACTTGGATGATACCTCTTTCTGTTTATGTTTTTCTTCATTTTCTCAATTTTCTAAAATGAATACATATTTCTTTTACATTTGGAAATAAACTTGTTTCAAAGATCAAAAAGGCAAGTGGATACACTAGAATCCAGAAAACTACAGTAAGCCTTTTCCCTCTCCTAGGCTGGCTATTAGAAAGTTGCTTTCTCCTCTGTCTCATTTTAAAGAGGGTAGGTATTGCCACATTATTAAGCAATCAGCCAGTAGGGTTCATCCAAGAACAATAAACTGACCTCTCAAGAGAAAATTAGTGAAGCTCAGGAAATTAGAGCTGGAAACCCCCACTGAGTGATCTAATGCATCCCTCAAGAATCAGCGCCATATACATTACACTTTCTGGTGCAGGCACTTTCTTTTCAATTTAATTTGAAAAGTTTCAAGTGCTGGCAATTTCACTGCTACATCTTAGACCAGTCAACAAGCTATTAATCCATCTTCCCTGAGCAGAGCATAATAACTCCAATGAACTTCAGAGATATCCATTTAACTTTCTGGCCTGGACCTACCAGCTGAACAAACACTTCAGACCGAGTTCAAATTCTGGCACCTCCTCTTAGCTAGAAGACTTTACACAAGTCCCCTTACCTATCTGCTCCTAGGTTTCTTCATTTGGGAAAAAGAAAACCTCATCACCTCCCTCAGAAAATCTGCTGTAGGAATTAAATGAGATGAAACACACAGAGAATGCGCTTAGTGCAACAGTGGTGCTCGGTCAATGTTTGGTGATTCTAGAGCGCTCGGCTCATGTTAAACAGTTGTTTTCCTGGCAGAAGAAACAGTCTACAATGAGTCAATGATCCCTTCTTTTGGCTTTCCCTAGATGACACTAGTGGGTTACAGTAAACAATATAGTTCAAAACTTTGAAAAGCAAAATTTCATTTGGTACCCAAACCTTGGGCTACTGGTACCAACGAAATTAACTAGCCTCATCGACACCTGTGAAAAGAAGGGGGAAAAAGAAAAATAAAAATATTGTAAAAATAAATTAGGCTCAGATCACAAATATGATTCAGAGAGCACTTTTTCATTGTGAATAAGAGCCAGAATTGGAAGGCCAGGAGGATGGGAAAAAGAAGACATGGAATGAAGAGTCACATTTGAGAAGGAATCAATATTTTGATGAATAGTTCATGGAGAGGCTGAAGGAAAGAGAAGAAGAAGGCTGCCAAGTGCCTAACTTGGATGACTAAATTCACAATTTATTCATTCAATGAATTATCTGTTGAGCACCTACTAAGGGCCAGGCACGGTCCTGGGTGTTTGGGATAACACAGCAAACAAAATGGAAAAAAAAATCTCTGCCCTTGTGGAGCTTCCTTTCTAGTGGGAAAGACAGTAAATAAGAAGACAAATAAATAAAAAAGACCGTGTCTGACATAGAAAATAAACAAGGTATAATGGGATGGAGAATAAGAGGATGGGTTCCACTTTAGATATAATGGTCACGGAAGGCCTCTGTCAGGCGGTAACATGTGAGTTAGTGGGTCCTGGAAGATGAGAAGGAACCAATAGTTAGAGAGGAGAGGAAGCATTCCAGGAGGAAGGAACAGTAGGTACAGAGAAGACTTTGGGGTGGGAAAAGTTAGGTATGTTGGAGAAACGGGGGACAATGTCTATGTAACCAAAGTGCAGTAAGAAAGGAGAGAATTCTGGGCATGGTGGTGCATACCTGTAATCCCAGTACTTTGGGAGGCTGAGGTGGGAGGATCACTTGAGGCCAGGAGTTCGAGGCTGCAGTGAGCTATGATTGCACAACTGCACTCCAGCCTGGGCGACAGAGCAAGACTCTGTTTCTAAAAAATAAACAGTAAATAAATAAATAAGGAAATAAGAAAGGAGATACTTGGCAGAAGAGATTGGAAAAGTGGGCAGGGTTCATTCACCAAGGACCAAGCCTTGAGAAGCAGGTTCTTGGGGAAGAAAATGAGTTCCTCTTTGACACACAGAGTTTGGGACACCTGAGAGGATCTCCAAGCTAAAGATCCAGGATTGTGTCCTAAGAATTAGAGACAGACTGGGATCTGAGAAATTGCTCAGTTGCATCAGAATCACCAGAGAGTATTCTAAAAATACAGTTTGCTCAAGCATTAAAAGTACAGATTTCTGGCCGGGGGCAGTGGCTCACGCCGGTAATCCCAGCACTTTAGGAAGCCGAGGCGGGCAGATCACAAGGTCAGGAAATCGAGACCATCCTGGCTAACACGGTGAAACCCCATCTCTACTAAAAATACAAAAAATTAGCTGGGCGTGGTGGCGGGCGCCTGTAGTCCCAGCTACTCGGGAGGCTGAGGCAGGAGAATGATGTGAACCCGGGAGGCAGAGTTTGCAGTGAGCCGAGATCGCACCACTGCACTCCAGTCTGGGGGACAGAGCAAGACGCCGTCTCAAAAAAAAAAAGTACAGATTTCTGGGGTGCTACCTGGAAAATTCTAATCCAAGTAGGTCTTGATCAAGACCTGAAAATCATTTTTTTCAATACATCCAGGTCATTTTGGTCAATTCATTCAACAAACATTTCTTGCATTCCTATTGTGTACCAGGACAATTCTTAAGCGCTGGAAATATAGTTCTGAACAGGTTGGACAGGTTATAGTCTAGAGAAAGAACAGACAGTGAACAAGTAAAGAAATAAATTACAATTGTGACACACACTACACACACACACAAAAATAACAAGCTGGCAAGTATAAAATAAGGATGGAGACTTACGCTAGATAAATCTACAAGGAAGACCTCTCTTTGAGGAAGTGACTTGAGCTGTCACCTGAGGAATAAGAAGGAGGAACCTCCCAGCACTTTAGGAGGCCAAGGCGGGTGGATCACGAGGTCAGGAGTTCAAGACCAGCCTGGCCAAGATGGTGAAACCTCTACTAAAAATACAAAAATTAGCTGGGCGTGGTGGTGGACACCTGTAATCCCAGCTACTCGGGAGGCTGAGGCAGAGAATTGCTTGAACCCAGGAGGTGGAGGTTGCAGTGAGACAAGATCACACCACTGCACTCCAGCCTGGGCGACACAGTGAGACTCCGTCTCAAAGTGGAAAAAAAAAAAAAAGTAGAAGGAGGAGGAGCCATGTGACAGGCAGGGAAAAGCAGCCGAGGAAGAGGGAACAGCCAATGCAAAGACTTGGTTGAGAATTCAGTAGATGAATCTAATCTTTTAGTTATTCTCATTTCATTAATCCATCAAAATGAAAAAGAAGGCATGGTGGACAATGTACTATTTCATCTTTGTGTATTCACCCAGCAAGCTATACTAAGCACATCCCTTGTACCGGGAACTGTGCCAGATGCTGACACAAAGATGAGCCAGATGACCCCTTCTCTAGGGGAGTGTGCAGTCCAATGAGGGAGGCAGGTAACAAAATAAGCATGGCTCATGAGATAAGTGAGAATCTCCCAGGCAATCAGCTTATGTTCTGAGAAAGCCAAGAAGATGATTAATAGTTTCGAGTATGATGATGTGAGCAATTGCTTTTGACACTGCATGATCAAATTATTTTCATTTCTTTGTGGTCCTGCGGCTCAGAATACCTGGATTTTTGGTGAAATATTTACAAGGGATATCAGGTTTAGGATACAGTATAATGCACTATCATGTTTCAGAATATAAGGAGAAGTAGCATGCTAATAATAGCTAATACTTATTGAGCACATGGATTTACCTGGATAATGTACCATCTCATAAAAGAGTCACTACGACTTTATGAGGCAGGGACTATTATTATTTCCCCCTTTTCAGATGGAGAAATAGGGGCTTAGCAAGATGAAGAGGCTTTCCTGAAGTGACAATTTCCCAGTTCTGTCTGGATTCGAGCCTCAGTTCTGGTCCACACGGTCCTCTCATGAATAGCTTAGACACTGATACAATTGCTTTTCTCCCTCTAGTCCCCAAAGTGGATACCTTGTTCTTCTCCCCAACCCACTCACTTATCCATCTAGGTTGCCTAGGCTAGCCTGATCTACCTGCATTTCTCCCCAGGGGTCCTGCAGGTGGAAAAATGGAAAGAATTCCTTGTTTCCACACTGGGGAGGGCACCTGGATGGGCATGGACAGGGCAGTGCCCACTGACTGACTATACTGGACTCCAGTCTCTTGAGCCCCAAGTAGAATGTGGAAAACTTTGAGGCCAAAGCTGGGCACCTGGTTCCCACCCCATCTGGGACAGGGGGCTGGGGGGAGGAGAAATTCCTGAGGCTCAGTGTTCAAGGTCTGAGGCACAGGAGACAAATCAAATGTCAAGGCACCAGACAGTTAAAGTAAAACGTTGAAGTCAAGAGGAAGTAGTGAGTCTGCTGCCAACTGGATAGGGTTGGTTCTATCCCATCTAAATGTATTAGAATTAAGTGGCTTTTAAAAATGAGCAGGTCATCTTCAGCCCGCGGGTTGGCCAATTTGGAACTTAATGGGCCTTTGCGTCCTCCTTCTCTGAGCCTCCTTTTATTCCAGACTTTTCAGTGTGAGTTTGTGCGTCCCTCCGACGGTCTCTGGGTGTGTCCTCCAGGGAGTGGGATGCCTTCGACTGCCTGTCCCGTTTCTCAGGCTGACGCTCTCTCTGTCCTCCCCGCCTCCCCTCACTCCTTTTCTCCCTCCCTTCCTCCTTGTGGGGAGGCTCTTGGCCCGGGTCCCTGAGCCCGGGCTGGTGCTGGCAGAGGACGCAGAAGGAGTGAGGTCACGTCTCCCTTGAGCCCCGAGCCGCTGGCTTTTCAGAGCCTCGCCTCGAGCCGGCGGCCAGAGCCCCAGACCACACAGACCGTGCGCTCCTCCGCCCTCCCGGCACCGCCGGCCTCGCCCATGTCTCAGTACGCCCCCAGCCCGGACTTCAAGAGGGCTTTGGACAGCAGTCCCGAGGCCAACACTGAAGATGACAAGACCGAGGAGGACGTGCCCACGCCCAAGAACTACCTGTGGCTCACCATCGTCTCGTGTTTTTGCCCTGCGTACCCCATCAACATCGTGGCTTTGGTCTTTTCCATCATGGTGAGTGAATCAGGGCCAGAGGCAGCCGGGGAGGAGAGACCCGGGCGGCTTTGAGCCCCTGCAGGGGATTCCGCTCTCTGCGGCTCCCTTCCTCACGGCCCCGCCCGCGCTAGGAGTTCTTTGTCCTCGCACATTCTCCTCACCTTTCTCAGGCTCTCAGAGCCCTCCCCGCCATCATCAGAACCTCCTCTGCACTCCTCGTGGTGCTCGGAGCCCTGATGAAGCTTCCCCTAGGCTAGCTTTCCTCTTCTTTCCAGCTCCCAGGGTGCGTTTCCTCTCCAACTCGGGGAAGTTCTTTCGCGGACTTTGCTGACTCCTCTGACCTTCCTAGGCACTTGCCCGGGGCTTCTCAACCCTCTTTTCTAGAGCCCCAATGCGCGCCACCCTAGCGGGCGGCAGTTAGTGCATTCCCAGAGCGCGCAGGCTCTACGTTCCTTTCCCTGCGGCGCCGGGGGCTCCTGCGCTCCAGCGGCCAGGGCTGTCTCTGTCTCAGCCCGTGCTCCTTTCTCTCTTTGCTGCGCCCAACGGCACTGCTTCCGCCACTCTCCAGGGGGTCCCCAGGCGATTCCTGATGCCCTCTCCTTGACCCCCTGTTTCTACTCTTTGGCACGGCACGCTCTGTCCGGGCAACAGTTTCCTCTCGCTTCTTCCCACACCTAGCTTCCTCTCCTTGCCTCCCTCCGGCACCCGCTTTTTAACGCGCCCGAGGCTGCCTTACACCCGCTACCTCTTGAGGTCTTTCTTGGGCTCTCCGTGTGCCCCCCTCACCAGCAAAGTGGGTGCGCCTCTCTTACCCTTTCTACCCAGTGCGTCGTAGTTCCTCCCTGTTTGTTGCGCACTGGCCCTAACCTCGCCTCTCTTGGTGTCCCCCAGGGCTCCCAGGCGCCCCTCCACCGCTCTGTCCTGCGCCCGGAGCTCTCCCGGGAATGAACTGGGGGATTCCACGCAACATGCGGCTCCGCCCGCCCTCTCCGCGCAGGCCTCCCGAGCTGCCCTCCTCTCTAGGAGTGGCCGCTGGGGCCTCCTGTCCGCCCTTCCGGAGCTCAGCTCCCTAGCCCTCTTCAACCCTAGTAGGAACACCCGAGCGAACCCCACCGGGAAGGCGACGAGCGCCTGCTAGGTCCTCGCCTTATTGACTGCAGCAGCTGGCCCGGGGGTGGCGGCGGGGTGAGTTTCGGACCGGCACTGTCCCGGGACAACCCTTGCAGTTGCGCCCCCTCCCCCACCGGCCCACCTCGCCTGCAGCTGGGCCACTGAACTCCCCGGCCACAGACGCAGAGCCCTCATTCAGCGCGGTGAAAATTGCGAGCCACCCGTCGCCCATCAAGTCCGCCTACACTTGCCCAAGGGTGGTGGCACCACATTCGCTTCGTGGTCACCTGCAAGGCTCCATTTGCAGCCGTAAATTGCCCTTTCCCAAACCGGTTTGTGGACGGCGTCTGCACCGACATGAAAGCGCGCAGCCGCTGAAGTTCAGTCAAGCCTGTATTCAAATCCCAATTCTCCCACTTTCTAGCTATGTGATCTCTGAAGTCACTGCATCTCTGAACCTCAGTCTCTTTGTAAAACCGGAATAATCACAGCCATGTTTCTTGGGGTTGTTGGGAGCATTCATGACATAAAATTGTTAAGTGCTTAGAACAGCGCCCAGGATGGTATCTTCACAAAATCTTTACTCAAATGTCACTTCATGAGGCCTTCTGTGATTGCTGTTTAAAATCAGGTCCCCCACCCACCCACCCGGCGCAAGCTCTGTTCTTTCCTCTCTGCTGTCTTTTGACCAAATTACTTCTCTCCATCTGATATAGCATTTTAATTATTTGTATGTTTACAGTCTGTCCCTCTCATTAGAATATAAGCTCTATGAGGTCAGGAATATTTGTCGGTTCCTGTATCTTCAGCATCTAGAAGAAAATCTGGCACGTGGTAGATGCTTAATAAGTATATGACATGAAGGCATGCATGAATGAACGGTGTGAATGAATCATTAACCTTTTTTTCCCATCCTGGAGGCCCAGAAGCCGTCGCATCCGGTTCCTTCAGACCAACCAGCCAATTTCCTCCCTTCCTTCCTATCCCCATATATCCGGTCTTGACTCTTTTTGCCGAGAGTCTGGAAACGATGCTGCAGCCAAATTCTCCAGGCAGCAGCAGACTGTCTGGCTGGCACTGGTGCCCACATTCTATCCTGGTTTATTAATGAAGCAGCCAATTCACCCCTTTCCTAGTGCCACTTAGAAAACTGCGTGCAAAGCCTTTTTCCCTCATTGGTCTGAAATGAGCTGGCACTCCAGCTGGTAGTGACAGGTCAGATATTAATGATGCTGCTTGGTATGCCCTGGGAGAAGAGGTTTGCACATGCTTTGAATTGAAACTTCGCTTTCTAATCCCCTCTTCCCCATTCCCTCCCCCAAGCCTTTTTCAGTTTTATAGGAGACTATTCTGTTGCCAGAACAGACCCTGGAGACAGTTTACTATGGACAAGTCTGTATCTTTTTATTTATTTATTTATTTATTTATTTGAGACGGAGTCTCGCTCTGTCACCCAGGCTGGAGTGAGTGCAGTGGCACCATCTTGGCTCACTGCAACCTCCGCCTCCTGGGTTCAAGCGATCCTCCTACCCCAGCCACACCAACCAACTGGGATTACAGACACAGGCCACTACGCCCGACTAATTTTTGTATTTTTAGTAGAGACGGGGTTTCACCATGTTGCCCAGGCTGATCTCAAACTCCTGACCTTAAGTGATCCACCCGCCTTGGCCTCTCAGAGTGCTGGGATTATGTCGGTGAGCCACTGCACCCGGCCAGGTTTTGTACCTTTTTAAACCCTTGGTTTCTTCATCTATGAAATGGGAATGTGAAAGCTGTTTTAAGATGAGCAAAACTGTTGTAAGGACGAAACAAAACAAAGCATTCTAGCTGTTAGCACTGTGCTAGGTACATGCAATAATTGTCAGACAGATGTATAGATTTGGAACTTGGAGATACCATGTTACATATGAAAACAAACAGAAATTCTAAACGGTGTGTCTTACACCCTTCCTGCTGCACTTTCTCTAAGGTACTGGAAGTGTTTTCCCATTGATACAGTGCAGCTCTGGGCTTGATCAGTTTCATCACAAGGACTCCAAAGGACAAAGGACAAAGAGGAAGAGGAATGATGTGCAGTAGGAAGGTGGGAGATCAATTCTGCCAGGAGTTTGCTTCCCCTAGGGTCTCTTGTGATGTTCAGTCCTGGCTATTTTCAACTCTCACTTCTCTGTAATTTATGATTTGTGGTGCTCTCAGTGATTTGGGGTGTTACTGGCATTTGGTGGAAAGAGCCAAAGTACTAATGTCTGCCATGCTAGGGGCTGTCCCCCAGTAACGAATGTACACATTCGCAATACCAAGACCATCCCAGTGAAGAAGCACTGTAGGATGACGCAAATTGATATAAACATGGATGTGTGGAACATATTGGCAAGGCTCAAAATAATTAGTTTCCAGAATGGTAAAAAAGAGCCAACGATCTCAAAACAATCAATACTTAAATATTTATTAAACCAAGCCTGAGAAGCTTTCTATAAAATCACCAAATTAGAGTAGGTGCTGGCAAAGAAAACTACTTTGGAAAAATACACATTCAAGAAGAGTGTTCTTCAAGTTGTGGATTTCTGTGTTCTTTCTACCACCCCATGTAGCTCCAGGGGAGTCCTGGGGTCCTGGGGGTTAGGAGGTGGCACACCGCAGATGAACTCTAGTCCAACATGTCTTGTTGTATTGGGTGTTGACAGGTCAAGCATTGTCAGGGACACAGAAGTGTTGCTTCCTCTATGTATTGAAAGTCTATTTGTTGAAAGCATACTTAACCTCAATTTGAGGGACGCATATCTCAAGAAATTCCCCCTAGACTGGGTTCCTTGTAGCTCATATTGCATCTTTGTGTGAATTTGAATATGGCACATTTTCTCCATGCAGACACAGCCTCCACCAGGGCACATAGCTTGGTGAGGAGCACAAGCTGGCTTTCAGGCCTCATTCATCATGATCCCACCCGTCCCTGGCTATCTGTTTATCCCCTGTAAAAGAACCCCATAATTTCCTAATGTGGGGGTCTTCCTCGACCCTGGAGAAAGAATATTTATTTGTTATTCAACACGTACTTATTGAGCATCTATTATGTGCCAGGCTCTATTCCAGCTATTCCTTTATCTCTATCAAGTGGCAAATAAGATCAGAAAGGTCTCCGCCCTCCTGGATCTCAAAGAAGTGAGGCTCTAGGCAAGCTGCAAGAGTGTTGGCAAATTTAGGGTTAGTTCACTGTCTATTGGTTTTGTAGCTGGAATTTGCTACCTTACTCAGAAGTCGAGTTTGTGCCAACCCTCAGTTCTTGATGATGTCATGATGAATCATTTGCAAAACTGAACCAATTGGTCACTCTAATCATGGATACAAAATAACCAATGACTTTTAACCGGGTGGCTTATAAGCTTTTCATTAGCACTTCTCTCTCACACCTACCAATAGGTGTGTGGGAATTTGCCCATTCTTCATTGGGGGACAATTCATAGCATGGCAGGACAGTAGTACTTTGAGTCTTTCCACCAAATGCCAGTAGCACCCCCAAATCATTGAGACCACCACAGATGCTCCCACATTTCTAAATGCCTTCATGGGGAATGGTGCAACCCCTAGTCGAGATTCCCAAGCACACCATTGCCTGAGATGTCTTACACACATCCCTGTCTAGAGAACCTGTCTAGAGACCAACCATTAAGGTTCAAATCCTTTTCTTTGATGTGCTTATGATTTTATGCAAGTGCCTCGATCTTTCTGAAGCTTGGTTTTTCCACCTTGTAAAATGGGGGTTGTGATAGTATTTACCCAAATGCAATTGTGGAGATTAGATAATAAAAGTTAAAAAGTTTTCAGGTCACTGCTTAGAACACAGCTAGAATTCAATAAGTATTGATGTTGATGATGGTGATGATGATGGAAGATATGTCTATTCTAGAGATACAAGCCATTACCTTTTCCAGTTTTTCTGTTTTTATTGAGACTAGAAAATTCGATAAGAATAAAAACAATGACCAATAGTAGACATGTCACTGGAATAAAAATTTGTTGCAGCATAAAGGTAAATATTAATGCCAAACTGAAACACATACAAATAAGCAAAGAGGTCTTTTGGTTAATCATGAAATATTGAACATACCTGTTTTGTTCCCACCCCTTCTAAGACCACTTAAAATGATAGTAAGTGCTATTTGGTAGCACAGTAGGGTGACTACAGTCAATAATAACTTAATTGTGCATTTCTAAATAACTTAAAGGGTGTAAGTGCATTGTCTGTAACGTAAAGGATAAATGCTTGAGGGGATGGACACCCCATTCTCCATGATGTGCTTATTTCACATTGCAGGCCTGTATCAAAACATCTCATGTACCCCATAAACGTATACACCTATATGTGCCCAGAATTTTTTTTAAAAATGGTAGTAAATGAACTTAAAATGATATAAACACTCAAGGACAAATTAGGAAAACAGAAGAAGAAATGAGTTTGGTGACAAAATCTTAGACGATGGAAAATAGCTGGTTGGACATCAACTAATTTTATGTAGTAGGTGACACTGAAATCTAAATCCTGCACAAATAGTAGCCAACAAGAAGAAAGTCATTTTTCTCTGCAAAGCTCTAGGAAAGCTCAGAAATTGGAGGTACTAGCTGAAGACACTGCCTTTGATGTTAGGAATAAAGGGCAGGGAAAATCTTTGAAAGTCTGTTTATGAAGTCGTGGAACTGCCAGAGATCGCCTACCACCCCACACAGCCAGGCCCCCACTTCCTCACCATCTCAGAAGATTAGAGATTTTCTCTGTGGTAAGATTAAACAGAATGACTCTAGACACCAGGCACAGCTGAGATAAGAGTTTAGGTGCCAAGCTGAAAACGAGATTCATGGAAAGCTGCAGTGTTGAACAAGGAAGCTTCTTCCCCAACTTGGTTTCCTGGACAGAAATTGGAAAATTTCTCTCCAAGGATGTGACCAGTCCAAAAGAAAAAATCTTTAGGAGTCGTCCAGAGAGAGGATGCCATCCACCCACCCATTAACAAGCTCATATGGATTAATAATGGTTTCAGAATTCTTATCAGGAATGCTGAAGGCTAAACAATAGTGAAAAGATGACTTCAAAAATCCTAAAAGAAAATTATTCACAACTTCAATTCTAGACCCATCTAAATACTCATTCAAGGGAGAGAGAAGAATAAAGACTTTTCCAGACATTTAAGGTCTCAAATAAATTATCTGGCGTACATCTTTTCTCAGAAAGTCATGGGCGAATGTGCCTCCCAAAAAGAAGGGAGTAAGTCAAGAAAAAAGACATGGGATCCAGAAAAGGGATTGGACACAGAAAAGAGACAGAGAAATGCTCCTGAAAACAAGGCAACCAGTCTCTCACACCCACAGAAGATGCAGTTGATAATGGATGGTTGGTCTGAAGGCTTTGTCACAACCCATTATCTGGTTGTGAGCTGGCACTGTAAGTCACAGCCATGCCCCAAGTCTGACCATACCTGCTGTGGATGATAAGGTCAGTGGTCAGTAAATACTCACAGGATGAAAAACAAACCAAACCACGTGTTTTTTCCATCTGACCCAAGCTCCACCAGAGCTTGAAATATAGTTTTGGCTGTTTGCCCGTCAAAACTGCTTCAGGTGAACTTCAGCTAGGTATAGGGGGAAGATCGTGTGTGTCTTGAACTTGGAAATAACAGGTCTTGGTGCAGGCAACTGATCCAGAGGGCTTGACACTGCCCGCTAGTTGGAGCACTGAATGCTGATTCATTGGCTGCCCCCCGTCACTTCTCCCAATGTTCTCTGGCTCTTTCCACAGCTGAGATTGTCACATGAGAAATGGGGTATTAAAATTACAGACCCCTGTGACTTATTTCTTGTGAATTTCTTGCTTGAAGCTCTGAAGAGCATTCAGATGGTTCCAGATGATGAAGACCCTGTCTGAAGTGTGTCATCATGGGAAGGTCGCATTCCAGATACCCATAGATTTTGCAAATATGCACATTTCCCCAACAGCCCTGCCTCATCAGTTACTTTCATAAGTTTTGCCTCTTGGTGGCCACTGACATTTGGTATTTGGGAATCTAGAATTTAAACTGCTTTTAGAGTCCTTTCAGATCATTGGTGGTACAGACTATGTCTATTTCAAGATGTGAATCTGTGTACTCCTAATTTTAAAAAATACAATGTAAGAACCATTTAAATTTACTGATGAAATGCTGTAAAGGCTGGGTTTGTTGTAACATAATATGTGGGGATAGAGATATAACAAGATTGGCCACTAATGCATGACAGTGGAAGCTGGGTTATGGGAACATGGGGATTTATTATATTACCCCATCAGATTGTGTATACATTTAAAACTTTCCATAATAAAAAGTAAAAAGAGGGCCAGGCATGGTAGTTTACGCCTGTAATCCTAGCACTTTAGGAGGCTGAGGTGGGTGGACCACCTGAGCTCAGAAGCTTGAGATAAGCCTGGGCAACATGATAAAATCCCGTCTCTACAAAAAAAAAAAAGAAAAGAAAAGAAAAGAAAAATAGCTGGGCACAGTAGTGAGTGCCTGTAGTCCAAGCTACCCAAAAGGCAGAGGCAGGAAAATCACTTGAGCCCAGGAGGTGGAGATCTCAGGGAGCCGAGATCATGCGACTGCACTCCAACCTGGGCAACAGAATAAGACCCTGTCTCAAAACAAACAAACAAAAAAAGTAAAAAGAAAGAAATTCAGATAGAACTTCTGAGTTCTCCTCCTAAGTCATTATCTGACTCCTAATGACTCCTAAGTCATTATCTGCCCAGATGAGTGGCAGATAAGAGAACAAGACAGCAGCTATTAAATGAGTTGGCCAAAAAGGCTATGGTTGAGGTAGAGCTTGTCATTAATTAGTAAGAAAACTATTTCTGGCTTATGTGTGAATGTCAATGATGACTTTGAAGAATACCTTCAAATAATCATCAAGGGGAGCCCAGGTAGGACTCACATCCTAGAACTTTAATCACCTAAGGATCTTGTTAAAACGCAGACTCCACTCCTCTTTCAAGGCTCAGTTAGAAAATCACCTCCTCCGTGACACCTTTTTTGATTTTTTGAGGCCTCCGTGAAGCCTGCTCTCTTTCACTCAAAGTTGTGCCCTCTATACTCTGAACAGATTTCCTCTCAGGTCATCTTTACTTCCTTGCACTGATTTGTGTATGTGAGCCCCTTAAGATTATACTATTAGCCCCAGCACCTAGCACAATATCAAGCATGAAGTCCACATGTAACAAACATTTGATGAATGAATAAATGAATTAATGATTTAATGACTACACAGGCCAAAGTCTGCTCCTACCTTTATCTCTGAGGGTTTGCTTCCCTTCCCCAACTGTGTTCTGCATTCCTACCAAAACCTTCTTTGGAAAATATCCAGGAGACTCAGGCAAATGCCAAGGGTCACTGAGAGGTTGGCCAAGGCTTGGTTCCCAAGGATAATTTTCCTGGCTGCTTCAGAGCTCACCAATATGCTCACATTGCAGAACAGTGGGTCCACGTTTGGAAATTTGTCTTTATTCTCAGCTTGTTAGTTCAGGGCAGGACACTCTTCAGCTCAAAGCCCCTCATCCAGAAATGTGAGGCTGAACATACCTGAGAATGTCCACGTCTGCACGTTCAAGAATTAAGCCAGACTTTCCAAACTGCTGCTTCTCAGAAAACTGTTTGTGTCTGGTGATAACAAATTTTACCAAAAAAGGTACAGGTGCAGCAGAGGATTAAATTGAGAAACCAAATGCTGAGTTGAGCAAAAGTTAAGTCTTGTCTTTCCTTTGGAGTTTTTTGGAGCCTTTGGCAAACCACTGTGCATTATGGCTCTTTAATGGAATAGTATAGTATAGGGCATTTACTAAGCATTTTCCTGGATTCTTGGATCACAAGGCTAATATGCCACAGCATACATTTTGGGAAATACTGTTCTTCATAATACCTTGGTTCTCACTTTGATGAGTACAGCTGAGGTTTATATGGGAAGATTGCATGGTATCCATCCTTAACATTCTTGCATTGTAGACCCACCTCTCCCCCTTTCTTCCAACTTGGGTGTTTTTGGGTTTGGTTTGTTTTTGTTGTTTTTCTGTTTTGTTCTTGTTTTTGAGACAGGATCTTACTCTTTCACCCAGACTGGAGTGCAATGGTGCAATCATGGCTCACTGCAGCCTCAATATCCTGACTCAAGCGATCCTCACACTTCAGTCTCCGAAGTGCTGGAATGGCAGACATGAGCCACTAAGCCTGGCTAATTTTTAAATTTTTTTTTTTTTGTAGAAACAGAGTCTCTCTGTGTTGCCCAAGCTGGTCTCAAACTCCTGGTCTCAAGTGATCTTCCTGCCTCAGCCTCCAAAGTGCTGAGATTACAGGCATGAGCCACCATGCTTGGCTAAGTTGGCTGTTTTTAATGAGTCTCCCTAGAGAAACTTTTGCTAATTTCCTTCCTCCCTCACTCTCTTTTTTTTGCTGCAGGTGAAATTCAGGAACTTGTCTTTGTTTCCTTTACCCTTTGTATCATCTCTTCTATTCCCCAAACTAAAGGAGACTTTCTCTATTTTACTCCTCTTTGATAACTTTCTTTGTTCTTTGCTGTGGGTAATTTTTATAGTAGTTTAGTATTTCTATTGTTATTATTATTGTAACATTTATACATTTGTCTTTACTTTTTAAAGCATTTCATATTGACACAATTTCACTTGTTCCTTGCAAAAATCCCAGCAAGGGACATAAGAAAGCTGTCCTCCTTATTTATCCTTAAGAAAACTGAGGCTCAGAAATGTGGTAAGCCTCTCCAATAAAATCAAACATGACAGTCCTTACACCCATGAAGCATTATAATCAGACAGCTATGCCTTTCTTTTTTTTTTTTTTTTTTTTTTTTTTTTTTTTTTTTTAGACACAGTCTCACTCTGTTGCACAGGCTGGAGTGCAGTGGTACAACCACAGGTCACTGCAGCCTTGACTTCCCCAGGCTCAGTTGATCCTCCCAGTTCAGCCTCCCAGGCAGCTGGGACTATAGGCACACACCACCATGCCCAGCTAAACTTTTTTGTATTTATTGTATAGATGGTTCACCATGTTGCCCAGGTTGGTCTTGAACTCCTGTGCTCAAGGGATCTACCCCCCTCAGCCTCCTGAAGTGCTGGGATTAGAGGCGTGAGCCACGACGTCTGGGCCTGCCTTACTCTTTGATAGAAAACAGCTTTGATTGTTCTAGAAGCTTTCTCTTTTAACAGATTTACCCCCATCAATATAAGAAGTATCATACAATACTCTCAATCAAGCCTGTCAGAATTCCTCTGTAGCTTTTGGCTCTAATGATAGACAGCCAAAAGGACAATTCTCACTTGTCCTGAAAATATTTATGGAGAGAAAAAGCCCAAAAGCCCAAGAAGAGGAGAGACAAGCATGAATGAATCAACGGTGCTGAAGAGAAAATGCACCTTGTAGTCTGGAAGCCCAGTCTCAGAATTCCCAGCACGACTTTCAGGTGTAGAAACAGGAGCAAGCAAAATCCAAACTAGAAATCCCAAAGTCATCCAAAAACTCAGATGTTATTCCTAAAAATATTTGCTAAGTGCCCACATACATCAAGCTATTTTGATGGGAGCCTGCTATCTAGGAGTTTGGAATTTAAAACAATATTGGTCTATATAAAAAGAGTTTCTTGCACCTGGAAAAAAAAATATCAGACTATGTTCAGAAATTTATGTAAGTCTACAGATGGAGGGGAGTATAAAGAGGGGTCACTGGGAAAGAAAGAAACAGAGACAGAGACAGAGAAAGGGAGAAAACTCACTTCTGCCTAGATTTCAGAGGATGTATGGAAATGCCTGGATGTCCAGGCAGAAGTTTGCTGCAGGAGTGGAGCCCTCAAAAAGAATTTCTGCTAGGGCAGTGTGGAAGGGAAATGTGGGGACAGAGCCCCACACAGAGTCCCCATTGGGGCACTGCCTAGTGGAGCTATGAGAAGAGGGCCATTGTCCTCCAGACCCCAGAATGGTAGATCCTCCAATAGCTTGCACCATGCACCTGGTGCAACCCACAACACTCAACACCAGCCACGGAAGCAGCCAGGGCAGGGACTATACCCTGCAAAGCCACAGAGGCAGAGCTGCCCAAGGCCATGGAGCCCACCTCTTGCATCAGTATGACCTGGATGTGAGACATGGAGTCAAAGGAGATTATTTTGAAACTTTAAGATTTAATGACTGCCCTATTGGATTTTGGACTTGCATCCTTTGTTTTGGTCAATTTCTCCCATTTAGAATGGGTGTATTTACCCAACGCCTGTACTCCCATTGTATCTAGGAAGTGACTTACTTGCTTTTGATTTTACAGGCTCATAGGCAGAAGGGACTTGCCTTGTCTTTGATGAAACTTTGGATCTGGACTTTGGGGTTAATGCTGGATGAGTTAAGACTTCAGGTGACTGTTGTTGAAAGTGCATGATTTTTGTGTCTTGAAATGTGAGGACATGAAATTTGGGAGGGGCCATGGGTGGAATGTTATGGTTTAGCTGTGTGCTCACCCAAATCTCATCTTGAATTGCAGTTTCCATAAGCCCCACCTGTCATGGGAGGGACCTGGTGGGAGGTAATTGAATTATAGGGGTGGTTTCCCCCATGCTGTTTTCATCATAGTGAGTTCTCACGACATACGATGGTCTTATGAGGGGCTCTTCCCCAATTCACTTGGCACTTATTCCATCTCCTGCTGTCCTGTGAAGAGGTGCTTTCCACCATGATTGTAAGTTTCCTGAGGCTTCCCCAGCCATGTGGAGCTGTGAGTCAATTAAATCTCTTTTATTATAAAGTACCCACCCTCAGATATTTCTTTATAACAGCATGAGAATGGACTAATACAGCCCATTAGCAGTCACTACTCATCCCCACAACCCCTGACAATCTCTAATCTACTGTCTATCTCTACAGATTTACCTATTCTGGATATTTCTTATAAATGGAATCATACAATATGTGATCTTTCATATATGTCCTCTTTCACTTAGCATCATGTTTTCAGGGTCATCCATGTTGTAGCATTAATCAGTACTTCCTTCTTTTTAAGGCTGAATAATATTCTATTGTATGGATATTCCATATTGTGTTTTTCTGTTCATTCATTGATGGACATTGGGTTGATTCCATTTTTTGGCTCTTAAAAATATGCTGCTAGGAATATTCATGAACAACTTTTCTGTATGAACTTATGTTTTCAACTTTCTTAAGGGTAGAGTTAGGAGTGGAATTGTTGGGTTGTATGATAATGATATGTTTAACTTGTTGAGGAACTGCTAGACCATTTCCAAAGCACCCACACAATTTTGCAATCCCACCATCCCTGTACAAGGGTTCCAGTTTCTCTGTATCCTTAAAAACACATGTTATTATCTTTATTATTGTGGCTATCCCAGTAGGTGCAAAGTAGTATCTTTTTGAGGTTTTGATTTGCATTTCTCTAGTGACTAATGATATTGAGCATTTCCTGTGCTTACTGGCAATTTGTATTCTTCAAAGAAATGTCCATTTAGAGACTTTGCCTCTCTTTAAGTGGGTTGTTTGTCTTTTTATTGTTGAGTTTAAGATATATATGTGTGTATGTATATAGACACACACACACACACATATATTTATATACTAGATACAAATACTTCATAAATATGTGAATTGCAAATATTTTCTCTCCTTTTTGTGGATTTTCTGGCCCTTGCTTCTTTCACTGTTTTGTAAACCTTAGAGGTCTGTTTATGTATCCCAGAGTTTTTCACAAAACTGCTTTCCATTTTTACTTGTAGTTTCTCCTTTGGCCCCCAACATGTACACTGGGTGGGGGTACAGATTCAAAGGCAAACATCATGTTGGGCCAGGCTCTGAACTCAATTCCTAAGTCTGAATCCCAGCTCTGCTCTTATCCTAACTTCTCTGAGACTAGGTTTTCCCACCTATACAATGGGAATATTAATATCAACCTCTCTGCACAGTTTTCAAAACTAAGTGAGATAATGCCGGGCCCCTTTACTGCCATCATCTCATTTAAGCCTCACAACCAAATTGTTCATAGATATTCTTTTCTTTTTCTTTTTCTTTTTTTTTTTTTTTTGAGACAGAGTCTCACTCTGTCACCCTGGCTGGAGTGTGGTGGTGTGGTCTTGGCTCACTGCAACCTCTGCCTCCCAGGTTCAAGTGATTCTCCTGCATCAGCCTCCTGGGTAGCTGCCACTACAGGCACGTGCCACCATGCCTGGCTACTTTTTTGTATTTTTAGTAGAGATGGGGTTTCACTGTGTTAGCCAGGATGGTCTCAATCTCCTGACCCTGTGATTCCCCCATCTTGGACTCCCAAAGTGCTGAGATTATAGGTGTGAGCCACTGTGCCCAGCCCTGTGCATAAATATTCTTATTCCCATTTTACAAATGAGGAGGCCAGGTGCGGTGGCTCACACCTGTAATCCCAGCACTTTAGGAGGTCAAGGCAGGTGGATTGCTTGAGCTCAGGAGTTCCAGACCAGTCTCGGCAACGTGGCAAAACCCCGTCTTCAAAAAATACAAAATATTGGCCAGACACGGTGGCTCACACCTGTAATCCCAGCACTTTGGGAGGCCAAGGCGAGTGGATCACGAGGTCAGGAGATGGAGACCATCCTGGCTAACATGGTGAAACCCTGTCTCTACTAAAAATACAATAACAAAATTAGCCGCATGTGGTGGCGAGCGCCTGTAATCCCAGCTACTTGGGAGACCGAGGTGGGAAAATGGCATGAACCCAGGAGACGGAATTTGCAGTGAGCCGAGATCGCGCCACTGCACTCCAGCCTGGGCGACAGAGTGAGACTCCCTCTCAAAAAACAAAACCAAAAAAATTAGCTAGGCCTGGTAGTGTGTGCCAGTAGTCCCAGGTGTTTGGGAGACTGAGGTGGGAGGATCACTAGAGCACAGGACGTCAAGGCTGCAGTGAGCCGTCATCGCACCACTGCATTCCAGGTGATGTAATGAGACCCTGTCTCAAAAAAAAAAAAAAAAAGAGGAAAACTAAGGTTTTTTTGTTTTTGTTTTTGTTTTATTATTATTGTACTTTAAGTTCTAGGGTACATGCGCACAACGTGCAGGTTTGTTATATAGGTATACATGTGCCATGTTGGTTTGCTGCACCCATCAACTCATCATTTACTTTAGGTATTTATCCTAATGCTATGCCTCCCCCAGGCTCCAGCCCCCAACAGGCCCCAGTGTGTGATGTTCCCCACTCTGTGTCCAAGTGTTCTCATTGTTCAATTTCCACCTATGAGTGAGAACATGTGGTGTTTGGTTTTCTGACTTTGTGATAGTTTGCTGAGAATGATAGTTTCCAGCTTCATCCACGTCCCTTCAAAGGATATGAACTCATCCTTTTGTATGGTTGCATAGCATTCTGTGGTGTATATGTGCCACATTTTCTTAATCCAGTCTATCACTGATGGACATTTGAATTGGTTCCAAGTCTTTGCTATTGTGAATAGTGCCGCAATAAACATACATGTGCATGTGTCTTTATAGTAGCATGATTTATAATCCTTTGGGTATATACCCAGGAATGGGATTGCTGGATCAAATAGTATTTCTAGTTCTAGATCCTTGAGGAATCACCACACTGTCTTCCACAATGGCTGAACTAATTTACACTCCCACCAACAGTGTAAAAGCGTTCCTTTTTCTCCATATTCTCTCCAGCATCTGTTGTTTTCTGACTTTTTAATAATTGCCATTCTAACTGGTGTGAGATGGTATCTCACTGGGGTTTTAATTTGCATTTATCTGATGACCAGTGATGATGAGCATTTTTTCATGTGTCTGTTTGCTGCATAAATGTCTTCTTTTGAGAAGTGTCTGTTCATCTCCTTTGCCCACTTTTTGATGGGATTGTTTATTTCTTGTAAATTTGTTTAAGCTCTTTGTAGATTCTAGACATTAGCCCTTTGTCAGGTGGAGAGATTGCAAAAATTTTCTCCCATTATGTAGGTTGTCTATTCATTCTGATGGTAGTTTCTTTTGCCATGCAGAAGCTCTTTAGTTTAATTAGATCCCATTTGTCTATTTTGGCTTTTGTTGCCATTGCTTTTTGTGTTTTAGTCATGAAGTCCTTGCCCATGCCTATGTCCTGAATGGTATTGCCTAGGTGTTCTTCTAGGGATTTTATGGTTTTGGGTCTAACATTTAAGTCTTTAATCCATCTTGAATTAATTTTTGTATAAGGTGTGAGGCAGGGATCCAGTTTCAGCTTTCTACATATGGCTAGCCAGAGGAAAACTAAGTTTTATAGCCTTCCGTATAAGGCTTGATTTTCCTTTGGGTTCAGCTGCTGTTATTATATTAAAGAACCATATATCTAGTTTATAACATTGTCTGTAATAAAATGGGGCATGGTGCAATTTACATACACATACACTAATATTGGCAGCTGCGGATGGGAGGGGGTAGTTTCCACATAAAAGAAAATCATCAGTAAATCTGTAGTATCAAATGAAGACCAAACAGTCTACCAGTTGCTCCCTACCATAAGGTTCTGTCTTATTTCCTTCATAGCACTTCTCCCTGCCTGGAAGTTTTTAATGATATGTTTGAGTGCTAATGGTATGGCTCCTTCAACTCTTCAAAGGCAGGGACCTTGTCAGCCTGACCATACATGGCTGGCGTTCCCAGTTCTTACAACAGTACCAGTATGTAGTCGTGGCTTAATAAGTGTCTAATGAATGAATAAATACATAGGAAAAATGTCATACAATGTTTTAGTTGCCAAGAAATGTCACATTAGACCTACTCTTTGCCTTCTGATGGCTGAAAATAGACAATAGTTCCCCTTTATTAACTGTTAGTTATGTGCCAAGCACTATGCTAAGAGCTTTTGGTGTATTCATCCATTCAAGCTGCCAGGAAATTCCATTAAGTAAGTACTTTTTAAAAAAATCACCATCCCCATTTACAGAAGCAGAGAATACAATACAGAAAATTAGTTGACTTGCTCATGATTCTGCAAGTAGGTAGCAAAACTGGGATGGAACGCAGACAGACTGGCTCAGAGCCCACACCTTCAACCTCCATGATGTAATATCTTTCAGTATTAGAAAAAAAAAAAACCTTAACCCCCAAGATGTTGGTTATGGTTCCCGAATTTCAATCTCATGGAAAATTCTCCACTTTATAAAACAATTGGTGGATACCACTATAGCTCTTGCCTTTGGGAAACCCAAGATCCAAATTAAGTGCAGTGTACAGGACTCTTGCATAAAATCAACTGAAAGCTAAAAAATTAATCTAGTCTTTCAGATCTGTAGACCATCTGATTTTTTAAGTAGTGTGGAGGACAAAAAAAAGATTCAGGTAACAAAATTAATCCTTTTAGGATCATAGAAATGGATCTTCAACTGTTTGGTCAACCAAGAATTCTTTTTACATACCAGTCATCATCAACTGTCCAAATGGCTAGATATTTGGGCAAATTCCCAAGAAGCCTGTTTAAATAATAATAGTAATAAAAAAAGCAGGGCTACAGGTTGGAAAATGAAAACCTGGCTGTATGAATTTTTTCTTTTTTATCAGGAATATATATTAAAGGAATGCTAGGTGTCAGACCCTCCATTAGGCACTGGAGCAATGAATACAATGAGATATGGTCTGCATCTTCACGGAGCTCACAGTCAGGTGGCAGAACAAACACTCAAAAGTCAACAGGCCACTGAATCAAATGACTGTGACTCGCGTCAAGAGTCACGAAGGAAATAAACCAGGAGCTGAGTCATAACCTACTGACTATGGTCACAGTACCTACTTAAGATGTGGGGACCTAGCTGAATACAGTGGCTCATACCTGTAATCCCAGCACTTTAGGAGGCTGAGGCAAGATGATCACTTGAGCACAAGAGTCTGAGACCAGCCTGGGCAACATAGCAAGACCCTGTCTCTACCAGAAAATGAAAAAATCAGTCAGGCATGGTGGCGTGCACCTGTGGTCCCAGCTACTCTGGAGGCTGAGGCTAGAGAACTGCTTGAGCCCAAGAGTTTGAGGCTGCAGTGAGCTATGATTGCACCACTGGGCAACAGAGTAAAACCTTGTCTCAAAAAAATAAAAAAAGAAGAGATGAGGAGGCCTGAGAAGGCTGCCCTGAAGGTCCCAACATGTCAGCCAAGACCAGAATGAGGAGATGCTGGCCACATGAGACAGAGAGAGAAGAGGGCCACAAGTAGAGAGGAGATGACCTGGACACAGACAGGGGGCAGGAAACGGGGAGACAGTGAGCAAGGGAAAAGGCTCCAAATGAGATGAGAGAGGCTGCAGGGGCCACCCATGCAGGGTTGGGAAGGGCAGAATGAAGAATGTGAGCTTCTCCCAGGGAAATAGGGGACAATGGAAGGCTTTAGAGCTGAGGAAGCACAATGTTCCAGTCCCATGTACCCACCAGTAATCCCAGCACTTTGGGAGGCTAGAGCTGGCGGATCACCTGTGGTCAGGAGTTCAAGACCAGCCTGGCCAACATGTGAAAGCCCTTCTCTACAATAAAAAAAAAAAAAAATTAGCTGGGTATGGTGGCGTGCATCTGTAATCCCAGCTACTTGGCAGGCTGAGGTGGGAGAATTGCTTGAACGTGGGAGGCGGAGGCTGCAGTGAGCCAAGATTGCACCACTGCACTCCAGCCCGGGTGAGAGAGTGAGACTCCATCTCAAAGAGGGGTGGGGGGGGAAGAACAAAAAGAAAATGAATTTTTGACAGTGAAATTAGTAGCACAGCTTAGATATACCTGCCCTATTTTCTCTATCAGTAACCAAATTTTTATTAAATTTAAGTCAAGTCATCTACCCAGTGCTGTGCATCAAACAGTGCATCAAATCTTGCTCTTAAGTTCTTTTGGGCATAATAAAATGGTTATCCTAAGGGCTTTGTGGATGAATGCACTAACTTTTGCTTACATTTGTAGTCTCCTTAGGAAGTTGCCTTTGAACACAGAAACACTATTTGACTGTTGGTGTCCCTCTTTCTGAGTCTCAGTTTTCTCATCTGTAAAATGGGGGATAAGATTACTTTTATCTCCATGGGGGTTATTGTAAGGAACCAATTATATGATGCACATATAGTGGTTAGTCCAGGAGCTGGCACAGAATAAATATTCAATAAATATTAACTATTATTTTAATATGATGATTCATTATTATGACTAATATAGCTCCCGGTTTCCCCTCTAGCCTTATCTCATCTCTCTCTCCTCTCTCCTCTCTTTTCTTTCCTTTCTTGTCTCCTCTCCTCTCTCTTTCACTCCTACAGCTCAGCCACACTGCATTTTTTGGGGAATCTTCAATAAAAAATTTATTTCCCCCCTCCAGACCTTTGCACTTGCCATCCTCCCTGCCAGGCATCCTCTCCCCACTGCTCTCTGCAGGTCTAGTTTCTTCTCAAGCCTTCAGGTCTCAGTCTACCTGCTTTCTGCTAAAACAATCTCCCTCCTACACCTTACTTTCTTTGTCTTAATAATAGTATGTATTTACCTTATTTATTTGCATGTTTATTTATTTTTTATCTCCACCAGAAAGTAAGCCCCATGAGGGCAGGGAGCAGTGCCAGGCACACAGGTGATATTCAAGAAGTAGGTTTCAAATGAATGAACTAATGAATGGCTGTCCATCTAGGACAGTGGTTCTCAATTCTGGCTGCCCCTCAGAATAACCTGAAAAGCTTTCAAAAAAAATCCAACGCTGGGGTCCCACTCCCAGAGAGCCTGATTCAGTTGGTTTGGGAAGGAACTTGGGTGTAGGAATTTTTTAAGCCTCCCACACCGAGTAATTCTAAGGTGCAGCTAGAATTGGGAACCATGAATATAGAGAGATATAAAAATATAACTTTGGAGAGTTTCACCTCCGATCTACACTGGCAGCAATCCCATAGGTACTGCTGTCTCATCCAGGGTATCATGTGAGATGTACCAAGAGTGCTGATCTAAAGACCAGAAGAAAAGGACAAAGTACTTTCCACATTTTCCTGGCTTAGGGCATTGGAGTAGCTTTGCAGTTTGGTGTGAAGTGTCATGAATTCCTAGAACATTAGACCTATCAGTATTCAGTGACAGTTATCAAAATTTATGGGGTTACTTTGGACTCTTTTTCTTTGAGGTGTGGATGCCAGGAGTTGCCTGTGCCTTCTGACAGGTGCCTGGGCGTCTCCACTGCACAGCTTCATGACTGTCTTGCTGTCCCCCACAGCAACCTTTTTGAGGTTCAGCATAGAAACGGTCACCCTCACTTCTGACTCCTGCCCAACTTTCCTCCCATGGGTATTTAGGTATCATGAGTCCATTCAGGCAAGGCATGTATAAATAAGTTTCAAATAACCAGCTGCAGTGACCATGAGATCATTAGCATTTACTACAGAAGACAGGAACTTGCTCACTCTTCTGTCAAAGTGTGGCCTTCACTGGTTCAAGGCATCCAGTCAAGACCTGAACACTGTTATTCCATTTTGCCAACATGAGCCTAGGCCCCTAGCAAAGAGAAGAGTCACTGCAGGAGACTCCTGCAGGCCTTATAAAATATGTGATGAGAACCCATATGTTCTATATTCTAAGAGTGAAGTGTCATGAATTCTTAGAATGTTAGACTATGCTCTTGTTCTATATTCTAAGATCCATTTGTATCACAGAGGAAAATTAAAACCAGAAAGAAACTAAAGTCCCTTCTTTTTAAAATACTTTGCAGGAAGAAGAGAGACAGCAACTGGCTGCTTAGCACACTCAAATAATGGTGGTTGGTTTATGAAATGATGAGCTCTATAGCTTAGAAAAGAACTTGGTAATGTCCAAACACCACAAATATAAGTGAACAGACAATGGACCTGGAGGAAAGGTGTGACTTGCAAGGCGTTACAGGGGGAGTTTCTCTGTGATGATGGAGCATTTCTGTTTCCTGATTGTAGTCATGGTTATCAAAATCTACATGGGTGATATTGTTTGGCTGTGTCCCCACCCAAATCTCAGTCTTGAATTGTAGCTCCCATAATCCCCACGTGTCATGGGAGGAACCCAGTGGGAGGTAATTGAATCATGGGGCCAGTTTCCCCCATGCTATTCTTGTGATAGTGAATGAGTTCTCACAAGATCTGATGGTTTTGTAAGGAGCTTCCCCCTTCGCTCAACATTCATTCTTCTCTCTCTTGCCACCATGTGAATGACATGTTTGCTTCTCCTTCTGCCATGATTATAAGTTTCCTGAGGCCCCCCCAGCCCTGTGAAACTGTGAGTCAATTAAACCTCTTTCCTTTATAAATACCCGGTCTCAGGTATATCTTTATTAGCAGCATGAGAACAGACAGTTACAGTAAATTGGTACCATGGAGAGTGGGAAGCTGCTGTAAAGATATCAGAAAATGTGGAAGCAACTTTGGAACTGGGGAACAGGCAGAGGTTGGAACAGTTTGGAGGGCTCAGAAGAAGACAAGAAAATGTGGGAAAAGTTGGAACTTCCTAGAGACTTGGAGGCCTCAGAAGACAGGAAGATGTGGGAAAGTTTAGAACTTCTGAGAGACTTGTTGAATGGCTTTGACCAAAATGCTGATAGTCATATGGACAATGAAGTCCAGGCTAAGGTGGTCTCAGATGGAGATGGGGAACTTTTTGGGAACTAGAGTAAAGGTCACTCTTGCTATGCAAATGGACCGGCAACATTTTGCCCCTGCCCCAGAGATCTATGGAACATTGAACTTGAGATAGATGATTTAGGGTATCTGGCAGAAGAAATTTCTACATGGCAAAGTATTCAAGAGGGAGCAGATCATAAAAGTTTGAAAAATGTGCAGTCTGATGATGTGATAGAAGAGAAAATCCCGGCCGGGCGTGGTGGCTCACGCCTGTAATCCCAACACTGTGAGAGGCCAAGATGGGCGAATTACCTGAGGTCAGGAGTTCGAGACCAGCCTGACCAAAATAGAGAAACCCTGTCCCTACTAAAAATACAAAATTAGCCAGGTGTGGTGACACATGCCTATAATCCCAGCTACTTGGGAGGCTGAGACAGGAGAATCACTTGAATCCAGGAGGTGGAGGTTGCAGTGAGCCAAGATCACACCATTGCACTCCAACCTGGGCAACAAGAGCAAAACCCCATCTCAAAAAAAAGAAAGAAAGAAACCCCATTTTCTTGGGAGAAATTCAAGCCAGCTGCAGAAATTTGCATTTGCATAAGTAACAAGGAACCAAATGTTAATCACCAAGACAATGGGAAAAATGTCTCCAGGGCATGTTAGAGACCTTCAAGGCAGCCCCTCCCATCACAGGTCTGGAGGCCTAGGAGGGAAAAATGGTTTCATGGGCCAGGCCTAGGGCCCCACTGCTGTGTGCAGCCTCTGGACATGGTGCCCTGCATCCCAGCTGTTTCAGCCCCAACCGTGGCTAAAAGGAGCCAAAGTACAGCTTGGACCATTGCCTCAGAGGGCGCGAGTCCCAAATCTTGGCAGCTTCCACATGGTGTTAGTCCTGAGGGTGTGCAGAAGACAATAACTGAGGTTTGGGAACCTCCACCTAGATTTCAGAGGATGTATGGAAATGCCTGGATGTCCAGGCATAAATTTGCTACAGGAGCAGAGCCCTCATGGAAAACCTCTGCTAGGGAAGTATGGAAGGGAAATATGCAGTAGTAGCCTCCACACAAGGTCCCCACTGGGGCACTGCCTAGTGGAGCTGTGAGAAGAGGGCCACCATCCTCCAGAACCCAGAATGGTAGATCCATCAACAGCTTGAACCATGCACCTGGAAAAGCTGCAGGCACTGAACACCAGCATGTGAAAGCAGCTAGGGAGGGGGGCTGTACCCTGCAAAGCCACAGGAGTGGAGCTGCCCAAGGCCATGGGAACCCACCTCTTGCATCAGTGTGACCTGGATGTGAGACATGGAGTCAAAGGGGATCATTTTGGAAATTTAAGGTTTAATGACTGCCCTATTGGATTTAGGACTTGCATGGGGCCTGTAGCCACTTTGTTTTGGCCAATTTCTCCCTTTTGGAGCAGATGTATTTGCCCAATGCCTGTACCCGCATTGTATCTAGGAAGTGACTAACTTGCTTTTGGTTTTGCAAGGTCATAGGAGGAAGTGACTTGTCTTCTCTCAGATGAGACCTTGGACTTGGACTTTTGGGTTAATGCTGGAATGAGCTGAGACTTAGGCAGACTGTTGGAAAGGCATGATTGTGTCTTGAAATGTGAGGACACGAGATTTGAGAGGGGCCAGGAGTGCAATTATATGGTTTGGTGGGTGTCCTCACCCAAATCTCATCTTTGATTGTAGTTCTTATAATCCCCACGTCATGGGAGGGACCTGGTAGGAAATAACTGAATCATGTGGCCAGTTTCCCCCATGCTATTCATGTGATAGCGAGTAAGTTCTCATGAGATCTGATGGTTTTGTAAGGGGCTTCCTCCTTCACTCAGCACTCATTCTTCCCTCTCCTGCTGCTGTGTGAAGAAGGACGCGTTTCCTTCCCTTTCCACCACGATTGTAAGTTTCCTGAGGCCTCCCCAGCCATGCTGAACTGTGAGTCAATTAAACCACTTTCCTTTATAAATTGCCCAGTCTCAAGTATGTCTTTATTAGCAGCATGAGAATGGACTAATACAACGGGACAAAATTCCATAGAAACATAAACATATGAAAAAAGAGCAGGCTAGGCGTGGTGGCTCGTGTCTGTAACACTAACACTTTGGGAGGCTGAGGCAGGCAGATAATTTGAGCTCTGAAGTTCAAGACCAGCCTGGGCAACATGGCAAAACCTCATCTCTACAAAAAATACAAAAGTTACCTGGGAGTGGTAGCACTCACCTGTAGTCTCAGATACTTGGGAGGCTGAGGTGGGAAGATCACTTCAGTCAGGGAAGTTGAAGTTTCAGTGAGCCAACATCATGCCATTGCACTCCAGCCTGGGTGACAGAGCAAGACTCTGTCTCAAGAAAAAAAAAAAAAAAACACTGGTATTGGTACAAATCTATTCACTCAGGATTTATATTAATATAATATCACTATAATCATAGTATTTTAAAATATTTTTTAAAGACAGACCAGGAGAAAGTGGGAGAAAATTTTGCAAAATATGTCACAGGTCAAGGAATATTATTCAGTTATTCAGTACAGTTGCCACTAACCACATATGACAATGGAGCGCTTGAAAAATGGCTCATACCACAGCTTTGAATAATATTTTGGCATGTTGGATTGAATAAAATGTATATTATTGAAGTTAATTTCACTTACTTATTTTTACTTTTTTGATGTGGTTACTAGAAAATTTAAAATCACCTGTGTGTCTCCCATTATATTTCTATTGCACAGTGCTGGTCCATAATATGTCAAATTTCCCACAGCTCAGTAAGAAAAGACAAACCAATAGAAAGCTAGACAAAGGGTATGGGTACAAAACTCATAAAGAAGAAACACATAAGATCAAGAAATATTCATTTATACATACATTTGTTAATTCAACACATACTTATTGATCTCCTTCTATGTTCCAGGCACTGTGTGGGTCACCAGGGAGAGCTGGCCAGTTTTAGAAAAGCTGGTCTGAAAAGTCCTCTGTGAGAAGATAATATTGGAGCTAAGATCTGAAGTGTGAAGAGATGGCTCAACCTCACCATTGATTAATTGAATTTTATCTTGAGATTCTTTTTCACCCATCAGAATGTGGAAAAAGAGATTGATAATATACAGTATTGGCAATGATGTCGGGGAAAGAACACTTAAATACAATTAGCGGGAGCATAGATTTGGATAACCTTTTTGCAGGGCAATTTGGCTCTATCACTCCAAATGTAAATCCATACACTGTTTGACTGAACAATTCCATTCCTAGAAATTCACCAAAAGCAAAGGCTCAAACATATGAAAATGTATGAATTAGAATGTCCACTACAGCATATTATGCAATCTCAACAAATTTTAAATAACAAAATATCTATAGTTATAGTTACAAGTGAGGCATGAGCATTTAAATGAACTAGTAGGAAGACCTTAAAAATAACAAGACAGCCATACTCACTAGAATGTCCACTACAGCATATTATGCAATCTCAATAAATTTTAAATAATGAAATGTCTATAGTTATAGTTATAGGTGAGGTATGAGCATTTAAATGAACTAGGAGGAAGCCCTTAAAAAGAATAAGACAACCATACTCATAATGTTTATAGAACTCACAATGTTTCTATAAGTTTGAAGCTATTTGAAAATAAAAAGTTACAAAGAAAAGATTGCACCATAACAAATCAAGACGTTCCCCAAGAATACAAGGATCATGTAACATCAGGAAGTCTGTCAACATAACTCATTATTTTAATCATGAATGGGGAAAGAAAACAAGAATAAAACAGACTTGGACACACTAGCTTGGGAAGTTGCCCACCCCGTATTAAATGGAAAAAAAGCAAATTGCAGAACAAATGTTGTATGATACTGTTTGCATTTTTATATTTTTTATTTTTTCAGATACAGGGTCTTGCTCTGTCACCCAGGCTACAGTGCAGTGGCTCAACCATAGCTCACTGTAATCTCTAACTCCTGCACTCAAGCAGTCCTCTTGCCTCAGCCTCCTGAGTAGCTGGGATTACAGGTATATGCCACCATATCTGGCTTTTTTTTTTTTTTTTTAAACAGCATCTTGCTCTGTCACCCAGGCTGGAGTGCAGTGGCACAATCATAGCTCACTGCAACCTTGGACACTGGGACTCAAGCAATCCTCCCATCTCAGCATCCCCAAGTAGCTGGGATTACAAGCACGTGCCACCACGCCAGCTAATTTTTTGTAGATACAGGGTCTTCCTATCTTGCCCAGGTTGGTCTTGACCTCCTGGACTCAAGTGATCCTCCTGCCCTGGCCTCTCAAAGTGTTGGGATTACAGGCATGAATCACTGTTCCTGGCATCCAGCTAATTTTTAAAATTTTTTTGTAGAGAAAGGGTCTTGCTATGTTGCCCAGCTGGTCTTGAACTCCTGGACTCAAGTGATCCTCTTGCCTCAGCCTCCCAAAGTGCTGAGATTACAGGTATGCGCCACTGCACCTGGCCTATTCATATTCCTAAAACAAAGAGAGAAAAAAGAAAAACACAAACTCCTGTGTGTCTGTGCCTGTGTGTGTGTGTGTGTACAATCAGTGTACCAAACTAGCCACGTGACTGGGCAAATTGCTTTGACTTCTTTGTGCCTCAGTTTTCCCATCTGTAAAATGGAAACCACAAAGCACCTAGCTCATAGTGTTGTGAGGACCAATCCAATCATTCTTGAAAAACATTTAATACAGTGCCTGGCATATACTAAATGCCTCATAAATATTATCTGTTATCATTGTTATTTTGTCAAAGAAAGACTGAAGGCCAAAACATTTAGAGGATAAAAGATTTTACTTCAAAAGAAATGCAAGAGAATCCACCTTCAAAAAGACCAGCTAGCCAAAGCAAAACACAAATATTTAAAAGAAAACAGATGCAAAGCTGCCAAGGTGACCAAGTTGTTTTATATTAATCTGTTCCTGGAAAACAAAACAGTATCTTTCTGAACGTATTACAATATCCGCAAAGGAGGTAACCTGTGTTTAGACATCATAGTTGCAAATGTAGGGATGAAGCTGTCTTTGCCAAGATTTATGGGAAGTACTCAAGGTTTTAATATTTGAGGGATCAGGACTAGACAGACTGGCTCTGTTATTCTTGGTTTTCTCAGGGTGAAAATTGCTGTTTCTCTCTCCTGACTGTAATACATGATGTGCTTAGTCATAATGGAAGCAGGAGAAAGTGTCAGTTTTCTTTTCATATTATTCATGGGGGGAGAAGTCTAGAAGCAGATGCACCACACTGCTAATAAGGGTTATCTCTGGGAAATAAGATTAGGGAAAGAGCTTTACTATTGACTGTATGTGCTTCTGTAGCATTCAAATGTTTCACATGTTCACAAATTGCATTATTAATTTTTAAAAGAACAAATAAGATCATGTAAATGTTGAGTATCTAAAGCCGCCCCATTTCTTCCTAGTTCTTCCACACCAGATGGAATAGTTTACATTGTAAGCTCTTCAGAAAAAGATTTATAAACCACGCATTTTCTCTAAAATCCATTTCCACTGCTTCAGTTTGTCGCATCTGCCAGGTGAACCTCAGTATAAAATTCCAATTAAAAGAGGAAAAGAATTACAGCTGACATGTTGGGGAGGCAGGCAAAGAATTCTTTCTGCTTCACTGTTAGTTCTCTACCCTTAAGCCCGAGACCCCCCAGCCATGGAAGTCCTTCACAATGAAATCTCAGAGTTGGAGCCTCCCACTCTTATCCCTCCCCGCATCTTCTTTCTTTTACCCAGCAGGTCTACCGATGGGCAGCCCTTTTCCCAAGTACCAGGAGAGAAAATGGATTCAGAAAAGGATTTATGGGGAGAGGAGAGTCCACACTTAATACTGAAAGAGGCTTTTCATCTGGTTTTCAAGCCAACAGCAGCCTCATTCCTAGATTCACTCAAGGTCTCCCTAACATGTCCCTGGAAAAATGGTGGTTTGCAAAGACAGGAGGGTTACATACAAGATGCCACAGTGGCAGCAGGTGATGAAGGTGGGGCAGGATCCACCTGTGGCTTGCACCCAAATCCCCTTCAGCCAGGTGACTAAGCACAGCCTCTCTGCCTTGTGTCAAACAACACAAATGGCCAAGGACCCTCATTTCACCTGTGCTCATGGGCAATGCACAGGTGATAGATGTATCCTTCTACAGGACAGACTGGCTGCCCTTCCCACGTTTCTGGTCACTGCTACTGAGGACATGAAACTGTTTTTTCATCCAAACAGGCAGGATCTCTTTCTTTAGGAGAGAGAGGGGACCTCATTATTTTTCCTATGGTTACAGCAACATGAATTCATCATCACGGCTATCATCTGAGAACTGTGTTTTCCAAGGCAGCACAATAAGTCAGTTTGGGAGGGTCTGAATTTGTATAACTCTAAACTGGATTATGAGCTCAGAATTTAGGGTTCTAATATTCCATGCAGTGATTTTGCTTGTAAAGCCTCTAATACAGCTTCTCAAAGTTGGGTCCCCAAAGATTCTGATCCAGTAAGGGGTAGAGAAGATTCTGTTACACCCCCAAAGAGTGCAGACTTAAAATAAGAGCAAGGCAGGAAGTAGCAATTCACAGCAAAAGCTAACATTCATTGAGCATACACTATGTGCTGAGCCAATGCCAACCACTTGACACACATTAATTCATTGGATCCACCAATGTGAAGTGGGTGCTATTACTATTGCCCCCGATTTACAGACGAGGGCACTAAGGCTTAGGAAGGTTGATAACTTGCCTTAGCTCTCACAGATGATAAGACATGGAATTTAAACTCAGATCTCTGAATTTCAAGCCCATGCTCTATTACACACTTCCTTGGAATAAATGTAAAGATGATGGGCATCTTGACCTTGAAGGACATTAAGGATAATTACATAGACCAGAAGTTTTCAATCCTGTGAAGCTTAAAAATGATAATAATAGGCTGGGTAAGGTGGCTCATGCCTGTAATCCCAGCACTTTGGGAGGCAGAGGCAGGTGGATTGCTTGAGGTCAGGAGTTTGAAACCAGCCTGGGCAACATGGCAAAACCCCATCTCTACCAAAAATTCACACACAAAAAAAAATTAGCTGGGTGTGGTGGTATCCACCTGTAGTCCCAGCTACTCAGGAGGCTGAAGTAGAAGAATTACTTGAGCCCAGGAGGTCGAGGCTGCAGTGAGCCAAGATTGTGCTACTCCACTCCAACCTGGGTGACAAAATGAGACCCCATCTCAAATAAAATTTTTTTTAATGATAATAATGATGAAAGAGCAACCCAAGTATCTATCAACAGCTGAAGGGATAGACAAAATGCAATATATCCCTACAATGGAATATTGTATATATCCCTACAATGGAATATGTATCCCTGAAATGGAATATTGTATATATCCCTACAATGCAGTATTGTTCATCCTTAAAAGGGGAAAAAATTCTGACACTTGCTATAACATGGATGAACTTTGAAGACATTATTATGTCTAAGTAAAAGAATCCAGTCCCCCAAAAAAAGCAAATACTTCACTTGTACTGCATAATTTCACTTGTACTAGGTACCCAGAATAGTCAAATTTATAGACTCAGAAAGAATTGTGGTTGTCACTGGCTGGGTAGAGGGTGAGTGGAAGTGAGTATTTTACAGGTATGGAGTTTCCACTGGGGAAGATGAAAATTCCAGAAATAGATGGTGGGTCATGGCTGCACAGCAATGCGAATGTACATAACACCACTGAACAGTATACTTAAAAATGGTTAAAAGATTAAATCGTAGGCATATTTTACCACAACAAAAAAATCACACACAAAAAACACATGCTGCCTGGTCCCCATACCCATTAAATCAGAATCTTTCCATGATAGGGCCTGGTTCTCTGTATTTTTTTCACTACCAACACCCAAGATGGAGAACTCCAGAATTCATAACTTGGAATTCGGGAACTCACCTTGCTGGAAGTCCCTAACATTGTTTTTGGTTCTCGCTCTCTCATTCATACAAGAGGACTGAAAGCAATTCCTCTTCATTACTGAGTCTTCCAGCCTGTTGCTGACTAAGGTGGCCCAGATCCAAGAATTAATTGAAGGTTCCGGAAGCAGAAAGCTCTGCGGTATACTGGGTATTTCTCTGGCTTGTAATTGTCTGCATATGTCTAATCCCCCTTGATAGTCCAGGAAGAGGAGCAATTATTACTGAAGTGCTGTGACTTCAGAATCAAGGAAGAGGTTCTCAGTGAAATCTGTAATTCACAGCACTGATGGAGTCCTTCTGTACATAACTTTTTTTTTTTTTTTTAAATGCAGGGTCTCACTCTGTCACCCAGGCTGGAGTGCAGTGGCACGATCATAGCTCACGGCAACCTCAAACTCATGGGCTCAGATAATCCTGCCACCTCAGCCTCCCGAGTAACTTAGACGACAGGTGTGCGTGTACATAACTTTTAAATACGTATATCCAGTCTTCTTTGGGCTGCAGCACAACTGTTGGGTGACTCTTAGCCATGGGATGATCAAGAGAGCTTATTTTTCAAAACTGTGTGTTCTTTTTATTTTGAAAAATTGCAGACCTCAAGTATAAGTGAGCAAATAACACAATGACCTAATCACCAAAATGCATCAATAGTTAACATTTTTTGCCATTTTTATTTTTATTTTGCTGAAAATGTAGGCACAGGTTGCAATAATGTCAGCTCTAGATAACGCAGCCTGTATCTTCCGTAGAAAAAAAATCTCTTATGTAACCAAAATATAAATATCACACTCAAGAAATTTAACATTATTATATAACGTTTATTCTACATTTGAATTTCCCCAATTGTCCCAATGATATCTGTCATTGCTACTTATTTATTAATCCCAGACATGATCAAGGATCATACATTGCATATAATTGTTAGGTTCATCTAGTTTTCTTTTTTTTTTTTTTTGAGACGGAGACTCGCTCTGTCTCCCAGGCTGGAGTGCAGTGGCC
>NW_012121709.1:8016787-8028908 GCF_000951035.1 Colobus angolensis palliatus
GGAAAGGAAAGGAAAGGAAAGGAAAGGAAAGGAAAGGAAAGGAAAGGAAAGGAAAGGAAAGGAAAGGAAAGGAAAGGAAAGGAAATTGCATAAGCAAAATGTCCTTGTCAGGGTATTTTATCAGAAGGCACATGATGTCAGTTGGTTAAGATTCCCTTATTATTAAAAGGAGAAGAACAGTATCTGGCCTTCATCTCAGCAGCAAGCAGTCTCTAAATACCTCTTCTTTGCCTGGCGCTGTGCTATGTCCTGCAGACCTCAAAGATGCCCTCAAAAAATTCACATTCTATGGGGAAACAGACATATTCATTCATTCAGTCAGTCAATAACACATTTCTTGAGCTCCAATAATGTGCTGACACCACTAAGTACTAGCAACAAGGATGATATTTAAATATTTAACAAGTTTGGCATGAGCACAGAATCAGAGAAGACGCTCTGCTAAGTGTACTAATAACCCTTCAGTTGTTGGATCATGGGGAAACCAGGGAAAATGCAGAGGAGCAAGTGGAATGGTTGGGATATTGGGGAGGGGGGACAAGCTTCAGAGTAGCTGCTATTTATCAATGAGTACAGAGTATTCCAACATTTTAACAGCTGGGAATGACAGCCTTGGCTTGGGCATGGAGGTGAACAATTCATCTGAAGTCCCTGACCTCATGGATTGATCTTCTAGTGCAGGAGTGGGTGAACTTTTTTGGTAAATGACCAAATAGTAAATATTTTTGGGCTTGCAGGCCCTGCATTCTCTGGACAGAGAGACAAAGTCCCAATTACTCAACTCTGTCTTTATAGCACAAAAGGTAGTGTGTCAGTCCGTTTTGCACTGCTATAAAGAAATACCTCACACTGAGTGATTTATAAGAAAGGAGGTTGGTTTGGTGCATGGTTCTACAGGCTATACAAACATGGCACCAGTATCTTCCTCCGGTGAGGACTCAGGAAGCCTTTACTCGTCATGGAAAGCAAGGGGAAAGCAATTGTGTCATGTGGCGAGAGAGAGAGAAAGAGAACGATGCCAGGCTCTTTTAAACAACCAGCTCTCACATGAACTAACAGAGAACTAATTACTGCAGGGAGGGCATCAAGCCATTAATGAGGGTCTGCCCCCCGACCACAACATCTCCCACCAGGTCCCACCTCCAGCATTAGAGATCACATTTCCACATGAGATTTGGAGGAGACAAACATGCAAACTGAGGTAGGAGGCGGGACTTGACTCCAGAGCAGATTGAAGACTGGCTGAAACAGGAAAAAGGCACGCAAAGCTCCTCTCCATCAGACATGCTCACCAGTGCCATGACAGTTTACCATTGCTATGGCAGCACCCAGAAGTTACTACCACTTTCCAGGGCAATGACCCAGAAGTTGCCACCCCTTTCCAGGGCCACCACCCAGAAGTTGCCACTCCTTATCTAAAAATTTCTGAACAACCGGCCCCTTAATTTACATATAGTTAAAAGTGAGTATAAATCTAACTACAGCACTGCCCTGAGCTGCCACTCTGAACACGCTGCCTGTGGGGTAGCCCAGCTCTGCAGGAGCAGTCACGGAGCTGTAACCAAGTCAGGGCTCTAACACCACGGCCTCCATAAAGCTGCTTTTTTGTTGTTGTTGTTTTCTTTTTTTTTTTTTTTTTGAGACGGAGTTTCACTCTTGTTGTCCAGGCTGGAGTCCAATGGCGCAATCTCTGCTCACTGCAACCTCCACCTCCCAAGTTCAAGCGATTCTCCTGCCTCAGCTTCCCAAGTAGCTGGGGATTACAGGTGCCGTCGCGCCCAGTTAAGTTTTTGTATTGTTAGTAGAGACAGAGTTTCACCATGTTGACCAGGCTGGTCTCAAACTCTCGACCTCAGGTAATCTGCCCGCCTTTATCTCCCAAAGTGCTGGGATTACAGGAGTGAGCCACCATGCCAGCCTAAAGCTGCTTTCTTCTACCACCAGCTCACTCTTAAATTATTTCCTAAGAGAGGCCAAAAAAATTCCCAGGCTAAGCCCCAATTCTGGGGTTTACCTGCCCTACAACAAAACTATATCAAATAGCCACAGACAATAGTAAACAAATGAGTGTGACTATGTTCCAAATAAGCTTTATTTACAAAAACAGGCAGCAGGCTGGATTTGACCCATGGGCCATGATTTGCTAACTCCTGTTCTAGTGAACAAGACAGACATACTCATTTGTCCTTTTATGCTACAAATACATATCCAGCATCTTCTACATGGCAAGTATTGCACTTGACACTGGTATGCCATGCTGAACAAGACATAGGCTGGGCATGGTGGCTCATGCCTGTAATCCCAGCACTCTGGGAGACCAAAGTGGGTGGATCACTTGAGGTCAGGAGTTCGAGACCAGCCTGGCCAATGTGGTGAAACTCTGTCTCTACTAAAAGTACAAAAATTAGCTGGGCGTGGTGGCAGGTGCCTGTAATCCCAGTTACTCGGGAGGCTGAGGCAGGAGAATTGCTTGAACCTGGGAGGCAGAGGTTGCAATGAGCCAAGATTGTGCCACTGCACTCCAGCCTGGGTGACAGAGTTAGACTCTGTCTCAAAAAACAGAAAAAAGACAGATGATGACCCCTGCCCACGTCGCACTTACATGCTGGTGGGAGAGACAAAATCTTATTATGTAAATGCTAAGACAAAAGTCATCAGGAAATACAGAGGGGGCAGTTAACTCATCCTTAGCGTTTAGGGAAGGATTCCTGGAGGAGGGGATGACCGTGTTGTTTGTTTAGCAGCCTGTCAGTGAGATGAGCAAAGTCACCAGAGGGCTCTTGGAGCCTTTTCATCAGGACAGCCTGAGTACCTCCATCCCTTTCCCTGTGGGTTATCTGTCATCACCAGCTCTTCCCTTGTGTCCCCCAGTCTCTGAACAGCTACAACGACGGAGACTACGAAGGAGCCAGGCGGCTTGGGCGGAATGCTAAGTGGGTAGCCATCGCCTCCATCATCATTGGCCTTCTCATCATCGGCATTTCTTGTGCAGTTCACTTCACAAGGAAGTAAGTAGGCTTTTTGAATCCCTCACCATGTCAACTGCCCTTTCTCGAATGCCCATTGGAATCTGTTAGGGTAGATTAGGTTATGCTCCAGTAACAACCCCAAGCCAAAGGGTTTTCATGTTTTCTTCTCAGAATAAATTTGTCCCAGTCCAGGGGGACACAGCAACAGTGTGGATCTTCTAGTGCAGGAGTGGGTGAACTTCTTTGGTAAATGACCAAATAGTAAATATTTTTGGCCTTACAGGCCCTACATTCTCTGGACAGAGGGACATAGTCCCAAATACTCAACTCAGTCTTTGTAGCACAAAAGTAGTGTGTTAGTCCATTCTGCATTGCTATAAAGAAATACCTCAGACTGAGTGATTTATAAAGAAAGAAGATTTGGATCCTTCTTTGGATCAACAATATGGATCCGTTACGTGGATCATATAGATCAGTAGAAGGTCTCTCCTCCACACAGTCACACAGGGTCCCACGCCATACAAAGCTCCACCATCTTGTAGCTGCTCTGTCTAGAACAGAATCCAACAAACTTTGTCTGTAAAGGGCCAGATAGTAAATCTTTTAAGCCTTGTAGGCCATATGGTCCCGATCATGGTCTCTGGCACAGCTACTTAGCTCTGCCATTTTAGCACAAAAGCAGCCATAGACAATATAGAAATGAACAGGCGTGGCTGTGTTCCAATAAAACTTTATTTACAAAAACAGGCATCTGTCTGTGGGCTGTAGTTTGCCAACTTCAGATCTAGAACATGAGGTGTCCTCAGGCAAAGGCGGGGGAGAGGAAGACTGGAGAATCCCACATGGGCTTTTTACTGCCTGGCGACAAATGTCGCTTAGGCTCACATTGACTGAAATCAGTCACATAATCCCACCTAACTGTAAGAGGGTGGGAAATGTGGGAGAGTAAATGGGATATTTAGGATTGCTATTTGCTCTGCCCTAGAACATCATCTGCTAAATAAACTCCTACTTGCATCAAACTAGCATAACTGTTTTAGTTTAAGGGCAGAAGGGTCACCATATATTTTTGGTATTGACAATGAACTCTCATCTCATAAAAAGATGGATGCTGTTGATGTGTTGTCCCTCTGAACTGGACAATTTATTCTGATTTCTCTAACCAGCTCAGATGGGCTCCATCTGCTAGAATCAATAACACCTTCCATCAGAAGTTTGACAGACGGCAAGGTCATGTGGTAGGCAACCCAGACCCAGAAATGACAAGCCCAGATCCATCTCTGTCTTGCTATGTAATTTCTGGTAAGACAGACAAGAATGCTGAGAAATTCTTTCACTTTTCTGTCAGAGTGGCATGGCTACTCCTATACCCTTGACCAAAGTCCTACACCCATCGAGCTGAGAAGGTCAACCTCTTTCTCTTGGTTGACAAAGGAGGCTTACCCAGATGGGTGAGGGAGGAAGGAGACCTCTTTTGACATTCCAGATCAGCCAACCCAACCTTGGCAACCAAGAGAGTAACAGATGTCATGGTAGATCCACTTCCTATCAAACAAGGCAGATCCAGGAACAATCAGTGGCAGCTGGGTAGAGGGGAAGATATCAAAACAGGAAGTGTCACAAGAGAAAATTAAATGGCTTTGGCCAAAGAAAAGAGAAAAGGACACTCAAACATGAAAGGAAACTCATGGTTTCTTGCCTGCAGGATGGCAAATTTGATGTTGGCCTATGAAGAGGAAGATGGTTGGAGAATACATGTGAATGAATCTGACTATATTCTTAAGAGAAGGTGTAAGGTGCTTGTGAACTTGTGAGCAGGGGAGCCACAGAGTGTGGGTTTAATGGTGCAGTTTTGGCACCAGACTGCCTGGACCCAGGTCCCAGCCACCACTTATTCACTGTGAGACCTTCAGCCAATTGTTTAACATTCCTGAACCTCAGTTTCCTCACCTGTAAAGTGAGAATAATTCATTTCATAAAGCTATTGTAAGGTTAATTGGATGACTCACAGAATGTGTAAGTTGGTGTCTCTGTTCTTCAGTGGGTGCACAAAAATGTAAACATTTATTAATCCTATTATTACTGTTATTATCAATGTTACTAGGAAAGGACCTCAGAATTCAAGATGTCATTAAATAGAATTCAAGGCTTTATGCTTATGAGCCAAACAAAGGAGAGTGTTCCAAGGGAATGAGGCCAAGCCTTGGCTTGGCTCCTGGGAACTTGTGAAAATGCATACTGCCTAGATTAGTGTTTGAGCTAAGTGGGTCATAATAATAGCAGCTGACACTACCATAGACCTTGACATATACCAGGTACTGTTTTAAGCTCTTACATGAATTAATCCTCATTGAGTCTTCACAGCAACCCCAAGAGGTAGATAGGTATTATTATCCCTATTTTGCAGATGAGGAAACCGAGGCTCAGAGAGGTAAAGTGACTTGCCCAAAGCCTCACAGCTAGTTAGTGGAAAAAGTAGGATTTAAAACCAGGATAGTGTCACTCTTCAGGCTGTGTTCTTAGCCAAACTCTGCACCGCCTCTAAGTCAATATGTCCTTGCTAGTACACCCAGTAACAAAGGCCAGTAAGTGGTACTTGCTTTGTGGCTAACTCCAGGGTTTATTTATGGGGGAATGGTATGGTGAGGTTTCAACCTACAGAAATGTGCGATGAGTCAGGGACAAGGTTCACAAAATCAAAGGAGTACAGGGGTCAGGGAAAGGACGTACATGAGGTAGCCTGGTTATAGGACAGTAAGAAGTGGTAGGGACTATGGTAATTTCAAAAGCACAGTTTAAAGGAAGCAGCCACCACTCTGCTCCAACTGTAACCACTTACCATGTAGGCCTCATGGGGCTCATTTTTCAAGAGATGTTGGAAATCTGGAATTTTATGTAAAATCTGATTTTTTAGATATTGACAAGCAATTCACATTACTAAAACACAGAAACAATATTTGCAGCCTAGACACTATCTACTTTGCAGTCTCTAGTGGACAGTCTGCTTTCAAAGATCAATTTGCTCATGGCAACTCCATCCAAGAAGTGTTGGAAGGGATCTAGAAGCATTCGTATGTAGACTTTCTCCAATTTTAATATAAGTGTTTTTATCTGGGGATGAAGTGTTTCTGCTTGTGACTGAATGTCTCTGCTTGTGATTGAAGCTTTCTTAGGAATAAAAGGTATGAGAAGGAGTAGCCTCTCTGTTCCTTCTTCCTAAAAGGCACTGTTCACAATGGTTAGAGCCTATGATTTAATACCAGCTTTATCAGGATCCTACTTCTACCACATAGGCTCTCTGGGCAAAGTGTTAAACTCTCTCTGTCTCAATTTCCCTAACTATAAAATGAGAATTGAATTATTTCCCCATCTGTAGGGTCAAATTCCTTCTAGATGCCTTTCCCTCTGTTATGAAAGAAAACAGGCCAGGCACGGTGGCTCATGCCTATAATCCTAGCACTTTGGGAGGCAGAGATGGGAGGATCTCTTGAGGCTAGGAGTTCCTTGAGCAGCCTGGGCAACATAGCTAGACCCCATCTCTACAAAAAAAAAAATTTTAATTAGCTGGGCGTGGTGGCACACACCTGTATTCCCAGCTATTTGGAAGGCTGAGATGGGAGGATCACGTGAGTCCAGAAATTAAAGGCTGCAGTGAGCTATGGTCATGCCATCGCACTCTAGCCTACATGACAGAGTGAGACCCTGTCTCAAAAAATAAATAAATAAATACATTTTAAAAGAGAGTTCCATGGAGAAACTCAAATTTAAAGGCATTGTCATATGCATGTATGGGCAAGAGAGGGCGGCGGGGAGACAGAGAGAAAGAAGGAAGGAGGCAGAAAATAACTAGCCGTTAGAGAATGAAATCAAATCTGTCTTCCAAGTAACATGGCCAATTTCTCAGTAATCCTTTGAAATTAAATCTCCCAGCCCTCATTTATGGGAGGAACTAAATGGCAATGTGAAACTTCTAAGGCAAAAGTGCCCAAGCTTTACACTCCATAAGAGTTACCAGGAGAGGTTTTAAAAAAGTTAGCATCCAAGCCTCACCTCAAAAGATTCCAACTTGCTAAATCAGAAGTGGGGCTCAAGAACATCTGCATCTTTCAGCTGCCCCTTCTCCCAACCTGAGGATTCAGACGCAGGTGGCGGGCAGAACAGTCTTTACCAAACCTTGGCAAATATCCTGCATCAAAGTCCACAAGGAAGAACGTGCGGATGGTGGCCATTCATGGACTGGTCAGTTTTCATTTACAGCAAACTCATCATCCTAATCTGCTATGTCTAACCCAATGCTAGGGAGGGGAATGGAGTTGCCACCTAGCAGGTCTACCCACAGGCAGGCTCCTTTGTAACAATCTGTTTCCACAGAGGGGCTGGAAAAATCTGACATTAGAGGAGTCGAAGCCTGACCCAAAACCCATGAATCTGTGAGTTTTCTGAGTTTATTCATTTCCAAATGCTGTCTGGGGGCCGGGTGTGATGGCTCACACCTGTAATCCAATACCTTGGGCTGAGGGGGGAGGATCTCTTAAGGCAGGAGTTTAGGACCAGCCTGGGCAACATAGCAAGACCCTGTTGCTCCAAAAAATATTTCTTTTAAATTAGCTGGGTTTGGTGGTGCACACCTGTAGGCCTAGCCATTCGGGAGGCTGAAGCAGGAGGATCTTTTGAGCCCAGAGATTGAGGCTGCAGTGAGCCATGATCACACCACTGCACTCTAGCCTGAGCAACAGAGTGAGACCCTGTCTCAAACAAACAAACAAAACAAACAAAAAAGCAAAACAAAAAACCTGTTTGAAGTAAACTACTGCCTTTTAAAAATTGTAAATTCCCTGTCTTAAAAAAAAATCATTCTTTATCCTTATTAAGAAAGCTGTAGCCAGTGTGTTAGAGAACAGATTGAAATCTCAAATGGTTGAAATCGCGGGTAGTTTACTTCCTTGGCATAGTCTCAGATCATGATAGTCTTTACCCAAACTCGTGAAAAGCTCTCATTCATCCTATGTTACAGGATATCTACGTAAGCCACGTGGTGGCTGGGGCAATGAAACATAGGGTTTCATGACATCAAATTCCTAAGAGCTGGAAATTATTCAACTGAAATATTAAACCATTTTAGATAGAATCTTGCATTGACAGCAGAGAATTGTTCTTGTCCAGACAGAATCGTGGACTTGCAGTCTTTCAAAGTCAGAAAACTCTCCGCCCTCAAGTTGCTGGGGAAAGTGAAGAAATAAATCACACAGGTGAAATGTTTAAATAAAGTAGCCATCCGTTTATCAATCCTAGTAATTCAAATCCCTAGTCAAAACCAAACTATTTGCAGGCTTTTGTTTCCTGCTGTTACCTTGAGGACTCAAGCAAGGTTAGGTTATTCTAGTGATGTTTCTCAAAGCACAAATCTCAGAGCCACCTAGGACAGATTCATCTGGGATGTTTATGAAAGTGCAAGTTCCTGGACCCCATTTCCTGAGTAGCCTGGAAATATCACAAGCCACCTTCCCCGAAAAATAATTCTAAATATTCTAAAGTTGCAGAACTACTATTCTAGGACTTTGCATTTAATGAAGAACATTCTTGCCTGTGTGGACATGTGCCAACAAACAAGACTTTTTTACATCCCTAAGATAAAAAGATAAACAGTTTTTCTTCTCTTACACACTCAACACAACACACAGCTGTGACCAGGTGTGTTTTGTTTCCCCCACACACCAAGCAATTGTCCAGTGACTACCAACTGGGTATCCTATCATTTAGCTCAATTACTACACCATCTACTGGGAGTTAGAGTCAGATCCCACGGGTTAATGGTTTGGTCCCCCAAGACTGCCTCCCATTTCATATGCTAATTGCAAGCCCCAGGTTGTGACCTGCACTTCGGACTGGCTGGCTCTAAGTTGGGGATTTTCATGACCCCCTTCTCAGGTTCTATTTATGTGCTAAAGTGGCTCACAGAACTCAAGGCAACACTTACTTATGTTTACCCATTTATTACAAAGGATACAGATGAACAGTCAGATGGAAGAGATGCATAGGGCAAGGTATGTAGGAAGGGGTGTGGTGTTTCCATGTCCTGTTCAGGTGTGTCACCTTCCAGGTCCCATCACACATTCAGCCATCTGGAAGCTCTCCCAACCCTGTCCTTTTGGGTTTGCATGGGGGCTTCATTACGTAGGCATGATCAATTACATCATTGGCCATTGGTGCCCAACTTAACCTTCAGCCCATTTCTCCTCCCTGGAGTCCAGGGGGTGGGATTGGAAGTTCCAACCTTCTAATTACATGGCAAGTTCCCCTGGCAACCCACCCACAACCTGAGGCTATCCAGGAGCCCACCAAGAGTTGCCTCATTAGAATAAATACAGTCCTATCACCCAGGGAATTCCAAGGAATGTGGGAGCTCTGTGTCAGAAACTGGAGTCAAAGACAAAACATCAAAACAAAAGATTCTCCTAGTACCCAGTCTATAAGGGTGTTAGGAGCTCTGTCTCAGGAACCAGATACAGGGACCAAATATTCATTATTCTTTATCACAATATCACACCTAAGGTATCTAGTAGAAGCTTCAGTTATTGCTGCTTCCCTGGAAAGTTTACACACCTCCCAAATTTTCTCTTCCTCCCTTTTGTTTTTGGTTTTTGTTTTAGAGACAGGGGTCTCATTATGTTGCCCAGGCTGGTCTTGAACTGCCAGCCTCAAGTGATCCTCCCACCTCAGCCTCCTGAGTTAGCTGGGATTACAGGGTTGAGCCGCCACACCCAGCTCTTTTCCTCTCTCCTTGAGATCAGGCTCTTGTTCTCTTATCTGCTGCTCTGTGAAAGTTGGCAGAATGTCCTTAGCAGTAGAAACAGTTGACCATGACAACATTTGGGTATGAGACAAATGTCCTCTGTGACAAATATGACATTCTCAGATGACCCTGCTAATACAGTGGAGTTTCTTGTTACTCAGGAGTAAGGTTCTCATGTCAGGGCACAAGGTGAGCTTTGAGCATAATCAAACTTAATCTTGGAAGTATCCAAGGAGGACACCCTATTGGAGACTCACACATGGTATCTTGATCAGCCCAGCATAGCCAGTGAATGCCTCCAGTGTTGGAAGAGGTGACTGTTCCTTGGGTTGAGAGTCAGATGAAGTATGTGGCTGGGTTTAGGGTTCATGGCATCTGTTTCAACACTGGAACCACACTCTGGGCTCACATAGAAGGAACAGACATGACATCCGCATCCGTGCTCATGATCATTGAGGAGGGCGGCAGTCAGAAACCTCAGCTCTGTCGCTTTTTTCCTTTTTGAGGAACATAAATAGTCGATCTGCCATAAGTTAAATGCACATACAATGCAACTCCCCTGAATGTACGTCTCTGAGTGGTCTCGTTGAGGTATAAACAGCCAGGTACACACCTGTGTGTTAAAAACGCTTGTTTGCCATTCTTAACAACAACAGCCTTTGTTTTCCAAGGTTTTCATTAAGGAAAAACTTACCTCTAAACAGGGATAAGGGTCCCATGACTGTGTCTCATTAGAAGGCACAGAGTTAGAAGATCTTGACCCATTCTGTACTGGGAAAGCTCCTCTCTCCTAAGCAAATTGAAATGAATCCTTTCCTGGCCTCAAAATATCCTTCAATTGCATCAGAATTGGAATGAGACATACATATCAAGGTGGTCATGAAGCAGGAACTTGACCTTTTTGCAAAAGCTTAAAAGCAAATCCCTCTTCTTTTCTATATTGTTGGCTGGGGAAAGGCTTTCTGGAAATTGTTTTGCGCAGAGAAATTTCGTGATTCCATAATGAAAAATGGGAATCGTTACCTATTTCCAGAAGGTTAGAAGGGTCTTTTTGTGTTGGTTCAGATAAGTTGAGGTAGAGACAAATCAGACCTAAGTTGCCAGCAACAATGGAAGGATTTTTGCTTTGAAAAGGATATAAGCTAGCATATGTTGATGAAGAAATCAGAATGAACATTAAAAAGATGTTAAACCTCACTGGTAATCAAGAAAGCACAAATTAAAGCAACAACAACAAAAAATACTACATATTTTTGTCTGGCAGATTGCAACAATTAAAAAGATGGGGAATATCAAGGTTGGCCAGGATGTGAAAAATTGGACACTATACTGGTGGTGAAAGAGGAAACTGGGACAGTCTTTTGGAAAGTCAATTTGGAGGTATCTAATATAAAATCCAGGCACCCACCAACCCAGCAATACCACTGCTCAGTATCCACCTTAGAGACAGGTGCACAAAAATGCATGTAACACAGTAATGCTTCACCCTAGCTATGTGTTAGAATCACCTGGGGAGCTTTAAATGTATGCCAATACTGCTGGGCACTGTGGTTCATGCCTGTAATTCCAGCACTTTGGGAGGTAGAAACAGGAGGATCACTAGAGCTCAGGAGTTGGAGGCCAGCCTGGGCAACATAGCAAGATCTCATCTCTACTAAAAATTTAAAAAAAAAAAAATTATCTGGGCTTGGTGGCATGCACCTGTAGTCCCAGCTACTTGGGAGGCTCAGGTGCAAGGCCAGCTTGAGCCCAAGAGGTCGAGGCTGCAGTCTGTTATAATTGTACCAGTGTACTCCAGCCTGGGTGACAGAGCAAGATCCTGTCTCAAAAAATTAAAATAAAAAAAATTTTAAAAACAATGCCCAGGGCCCACCCTGGACCAATTAAATTAGAATCTCCAGTAATAGGACCAGGGATTGGTAGACTGTAGGGTTCTCCAGGTAACTCTAATGCACAGCCGGGGTTGGGAACCACAGATGTGCAATGACGTTCATTGCAACTTTGTTTGCAGTAGGAGAAATCTTGAAATCACCTACATGTCCATCAGTAGGCAGGTTAAATTAGGAGTGATATATTTGTATGATGGGATACCACACTGCAGTTTAAACATGGAGACAGGGTCAGGTGCCTTGGTTCACACCTGTAATCCCAGCACTTTTGGAGGCCAAGGCAGGAGGATCACTTGAGCCCAGGAGTTCAAGACCAGCCTGGGCAATATAGTGAGATCCCGTCTCTATTTTTTGAAAAAAGTATACACGTAGAGACGTCCTTCTTACTATGATTTTACAAGCCCTGCATGATCTGGCTGCTGCCTCCCCATCCTCATCTCCCCTCCCCCATCCTCATCTCCCCTCCCCCA
>NW_012121709.1:8030532-8067226 GCF_000951035.1 Colobus angolensis palliatus
AAAAAAAAAAAAAAAAGTCCAAAATGTAGGAAATCCAAGCTGCACAGCCGGATCAGCCAAAGTCATTGATTTTTAAAAATGAAAAGAAAACAGAAAAAAGCAAAATGAAGTCTCACTGTCTCAGTTGAGCGAATCCCGTTGTGTCCACTCCTCTCCTCCAGAGGCGAGCCTCAGGAAATCACATAACTTTTCACTGAGGGGATCCGGGGTATCTCCATACTGGGGGAGACGGAGGGTTCTAGGAAGAGCAGCGGGTGCTGGTATTTACGACGTTGACCACAAACATTTGCAGCATGTTTAAAATTGTCCAGTAGAGTTCAAGTTGTGGATTTGCTTTTCCTTTTATTCTTACAACCTTCAGTAACTCCTCCTCTGGGAGTCGGCACTCCCATGCCCAGAGTTTACCCATCTGGTCATTAAACACTCAAAGAAGGGGCTTTTCTGGTCTCTTGTCTTGATCCTTGCGTTTCCAAATAGGCCCCCTCCCTTGCTTGCATCCACGTTGGTCGACTTGACCAAAACCTCACTCTTCGCTCAAACGCAGGCTCTGAGAATGGACTTAGTGGCCAATCCTAGGTACATGAGCACTTCCTCTATCCCAGTTTTGGGAATAAACTGGCTGTATTTATAGAATATGTTTTGTTTTTTTTTTCCAATTTCTCACTCTCTCTCCTCTCTTTCTCTAGCAAGTCTCAGGCAAGATCTTTGATTTTCCTGGATGCCACCTGGAAATGCCACCCATTGTATTTCTTTTCTGTCAAATGTAAACCCTTTAGGTGTGAATGTACTGGTTCAATGATGCCATTATTCTGCCTGCCAGAACACGGCAACCCAGTGTCTCACAGAGCACAAGGGGTGTGCCACTGGTGGTACACAAGATAATTTTTAAGTAGTTTCTAGGAACAACATTAAGTAATACCAAATCACAAAGAATGTTTCCCGTTTTCTATTCTTTTTTCATCCTGATTACAGCAAGGAAAAAGTCTCTGTTTAGTGCTAGCAGGTCCTTTACACCTTTCAGACACTACGGCTCTTTTCCCTTTTTAACAAAGAAGGAGCAGGTCTCAGGTTCAGAGTCTTCTGTCTAGAAAGCATGTAATGATATTGTTTTGTGTCATGGTATTTATTTTATTTATTACCTTCCATTTACAGCTTCCCACAGTGGGAGATAGGATACATTGTTTCTGTTCAAATAAATTAACTTAATAGGAGAACTCAAGAAAATATCAAGTAATTAACACACTACATATGTGTATATGGCAAAAGTCACTTCAAAGAATGAATGTCAGAAACATGGTGATAATTAAGCAAAAGAAAGGCAGATTATGCTGGCTGGGCATGGTGGCGCCTGTAATCCCAACAATTTGGGAGGTCGAGGTGGGCGCATCACTTGAGGTCAGGAGTTCGAGACTAGCCTGACCAACATGGTGAACCTCCATCTCTACTAAAAATACAAAAATTAGCCAGGCATGGTGGTGCATGCCCATAATCCCAGCTACCAGGGAGGCTGAGGCAGGAGAATTACTTGAATCTGGAAGGCGGAGGTTGCCGTGAGCTGAGACTGTACCACTACACTCCAGCCCAGGTGACAGAGCAAGACTCCATCTCAAAAAAGAAAAAAAGAAAAGAAAGAAAAAGAAAAAAGAAAGGCACATTATTCTAATTGAATGAATAAGAGGCTGAGAGTCAATATCTGAGTTCCAATGCCCTCTTGTTTTTGCACGGTTTTTAATTGGCCACTAACTAGCTATGCAAGCCGATTTTAGGCAAGTTTCTTAGCCTCTCTGTGCCTAATATTCCTTCACCTGCAAAATGGGGATACGAACGCCTGCCTCCTTACCTCACAGCGCTGTTATGAGAATTAATTGTTGTCATAGATGTGACTAACCATTGGCGGGGGGGTTTCTAAGTACTATACCAATACAAATTTCAGCATTTTTTCATATACTGAACCCTAGCAAAAAAATAAATAAAAGCTGATGAACATCAGATTCTACCTGTCATTTTACCCGGATGTTGTGATGAGCCAGCACTTGTTCCAGGAGGATGTTGAATCAGGGACACGAAATCTCAACACACAGAGATTCTAGCATCATTCCAATAGACTGGATCCTGATTTCTGTTTCTGACATCCTGTTTTTTGTTTGTGTGTGTTTGGGTCCCTGGTCTTTTACCCAAATCAAATGAAAGGTGTTGCTGAGAGGCAGAATAAAAATGGTTTTAAGTAAGCCTGTGTACCACAGTGTGTGAATTGTGTTTTCTTGGGGTTCCCCACTTTCCAGAGATTTCCATAACCAAAATAAGCTCATCTATTCCAACCCTCAGTCCCCAGGGAAGACCCCAGAGAGGCCAGAGGTGGCGCTAGAGAGGCATCACTCTGAACTAATTTATGGCCAGAAATGTCCTTCTACTTGGCACTGAAAATGTTGGTTCCATTAAAGCGAAAATAAAATCAGAAAAATCTTGTTATTAAATGTGATCCATGGGGTCAAGAAGGCCACTGATTTTTGTTGGGTGTCCCCCAGGTCCTAAGCCCTGAGAACGACAAAATGGTCTTTGTTGGGATGATGGGCTTGTCCAGAGCTTCCTCCAAAGCTAAGATTGCCCCTGCTCCACTCACAAAAGCACAGTTTAAAAAAGGATTGGTGGCCAGGTGCAGTGGCTCACACCTGTAATCCCAGCATTTTGGGAGACCGAGCAGGCAGATCACAAGGTCAGGAGATCGAGACCATCCTAGCTAACACAGTGAAACCCCATCTCTACTAAAAACACAAAAAATTAGCCGGGCATGGTGGCACACGACTGTAGTTCCAGCTACTTGGGAGGCTTAGGCAGGAGAATCGCTTGAACCCAGGAAGCAGAGGTTGCAGTGAGCTGAGATCATGCCACTGCACTCCAGCCTGGGTGACAGAGTGAGATTTCGTATAAAAAAAAAAAAAAAGAATGGTGTATTATCAGCCAAGACATTCCTTCATCAGCCAGTTACAAAAAATGGCTAAATAGAGCAAACAGTAGAGTTTACTCTCACAAAACGGAAAATTCCAGGGATAGCTTCAGGTGCAGCTGGATCCTGGTGCTCAGGGTTTCTGGGAACGTGTCCCTTTCCATGTCTCAGCCCCAACTTGCTCAGTTCATTTTAGTTTAGTAGGGACAAGATGACTGCCAACAGCTTTGGACTTTTTCCTACCAGCTTAGCAATGCCTGTGGAAAGAGTTTCTTCCCTAATAGCGCCAGGGGGGAAAAAATGGTTCAATTCAATATAATGAACAATTGATACAAAACAGAAACCGACCTATCAAAATGGATGCCAGTCATTAACAAACAGGTACAGCCACTGTACCAACACAAATGGATGCTGTGGCCAGGGGCAGGTGGTGCCCTCATTGGCCAGGCTTGAAGTCAGGATTCAATCACTGGAACTGAATGTGAGGTCAGCTCCACCCCAACTTTATAGATTGAGGGTGCGGGAAGGGTGGTTCCCCAAAGGAAAACCAAAGTGCTTTTACCAGAAGAAGGAGAGAGATTTGCTAGGCAAAAACATAAAACAAAAAGCAGCGTCCACATTAAGCATGCTGCTTCTTACTATACCTTCCATGTGCAGGGCAAAAGGAACCTAACAGCTTTTCTTTTTTTATTATTTTTTATTTTTTTTGAGGTGGAGTTTCACTCTTATTGCCCAGGCTGGAGTGCAATGGCACAATCTCAGCTCACTGCAACCTCCGCCTCCCAGGTTCAAGCGATTCTCCTGCTTCAGCTTCCCAAGTAGGTGGGATTACAGGCACGTGCCACCACGCTTGGCTAATTTTTTTGTATTTTTAGTAGAGACGGGGGTTTTACCATGTTGGCCAGGCTGGTCTCGAACTCCTGACCTCAGGCAATCCCCCTGCCTCGGCCTCCCAAAGTGCTGGGATTACAGGCATGAGCCACCGCGCCTGGCCTCCTAATAGCTTTTCAAAAAATTTCCCCATGGTGTTGTCACTCTCATCCAGCTCCTCCTTTGCCCAATATTTATAGAGCACCTGCTCAACCACACAAACTGGGCTGGGCTTTGGAAATTCCCGTATGTTTAAGAGAGACCCCTGAGAAGGTGGCAGTAGTCTAGTGGGGGGAACAGATACACATAAACAATGAGAAGGAGACACGAGAATGCCCAGACAGAGGCATGAGCAAAGTGTCATGCCGTCACTTTGCAGGAGAACACACTGGCTGTACTGAAGGGAAGGCAGGCTCAGTGTCTGTCCTACCATTCTTTGCATTGCTGAGGCTGATAGTGCTACAGCTCTTGAAGTTACCCTGTCTCTGCCCACAAGTTATGGGCAGAAACAGATGCAGACATAAAATCGCTGGCCTCAGCTCCTGGATCAGCAAATTACCTTTGGCCTACAGCAGGACAGCTGCATTCAGCAAAACAGCACGATGCATGTATCTTGATATGTAACCCTAGATTCAGGCTTCTAAATATAAGAGACAGTTCTGGCCCACCAATTACCAAAAAAAAAAATCTTGTAAGATAACATTCATACTCATGGATTACAACTAATCCTTAAAAAATACTCATGAGTGTTGAATATTTAAGTCTGGGGAATTGCCCTATAAAAATAGGCCCCTGCACCAAGACATTTTGAATTCTGGTTTGGACAAGTACAAAGAGAGGCAGGCATAAAGACAACTCAAGCATCACTTACACTTGCTGGAGAAGCCACAGAAAGAAGGAATTCCCTTTCCAATACATTCATTCATTCATTCATTCCAGTAGACATCTATTTATCAGGGGTCAGGAGAGGAAAGTACACAGTTGCCTCTGTGCCTTGCCTGCGTGAAGCATCGGAGAGTTTCATCTCGAGTACCTGTTCCAAACCTCGGGTGAGCACCCAGTTAAACCTGCAATGACCCGGTCACGGCGTTCATCTCTCTTCCTGTCCCAGTGTAGCCTTTCCCAGTTTGCACCCACACACTGGTTCACTGATGCACCCAAGCCGTCTGCTGCTGGCACTGTGAACAAGTGTTTACTCCCCCAGGTCATGTGGAATCCCATGCATGGGGACTAGTTGTACTTTGGAGTGAAAGTATTGGGAGGAACTCATAAAAGGCCAAATTCTGCCTATATAGAAATGGCCTGATCACCCCCAAGAAAGAGGACCTAAAGCATGCCTAGGAGGGAAGGTAAATAAGTATTTCTTGAGCCATTACCAAAGCTCATCTAAACAATTACAGTAGCTTTTTTTTTTTTTTTTTTTTTTTCCTTTGAGATGGAGTCTTGCTCTGTTGCCCATGCTGGACTACAGTAGCATGATCTTGGCTTACTGCAACCTCCACCTCCCGGATTCAAGCAATTCTTCTGCCTCAGTCTCCCGAGTAGCTGGGACTACAGGCGTGCACCACCATGCCCAGCTAATTTTTTGTATTTTTAGTAGAGACAGGGTTTTACCATGTTGGCCAGGCTGGTCTCAAACTCCTGGCCTCAAGTGATCTGCCCACCTTGGCCTCCCAAAGTGCTGGGATTAAAGGTGTGAGCCACCATGCCAGGCCTACAGTAGCTTTCTTACAGAGCTCTCTGGCATAGCAACTATTACAAACTTAGTGACTTAAAACAACCCAAATTTATTATCTTGCAGTTCTGGAGGTCAGAAGTCTAAAATGGGTCTTACTGGAACAAAATCAAGATGGCGGCAGGGTTGGATTCCTTTCTGGAAGCTTGTAGAGAGAATCCCTTTTCTTGCCTTTTCCACCTTGTAGAAGCTATCCACATTTCTCGACTCAGGGCCCCCTTCCATCTTCAAAAGCAGCAAAGTCACCATTTGCTTGTTTATTATCTTCATTATTATCTATCTCCTCTGCTTAAGATGCCTTTTTCACACTGCATCTCTTTTGTTCTGACTCCTTTTCCTCTCTCTTCCCTACTTAGGGACCCTTGTCATTACTTTGGGTCCACATGGATGATCCAGGATAATCTCCTTATTTTAAGGTCAGCTGATTAGCAACCTTAATTCCATCTGCTCCCTTAATTCCTCTTTACCATGTAACACAACATATTCACAAGTTCCAGGGATTTGTATGGGGGTATCTTTCAGGAGCATTATTCTGTCTACTACATCTTGCTTTTGTATCCATTTGCTTAAAAAACACACACAGCAGCCAGGGTTATCTCAAAACCTAGACTTAATCACATCATTCCTCTGCTGAAAGCCAACCCACACACCCAGTGACCGCCCATGGAATTAAAACTCAGACTTTTTTTTTTTTTTTTGGATGAGATAGAAGTCTCGCTATGTGGCCCAGGCTAGTCTCAAACTTCTGGCCTCAAGCAATCCTCCCACCTCTGCCTCCCAAAGCGCTGGGATTATAGCTGTGAGCCACCATACCCAGCCTTTAAAATCCAAACTTTTTTTGTGTGTCCTAAAAAGGTCTTTATTATTAAAAGCTGGAAGGTCTGTCTTTAACCCCCTATCACAAAATGCTACTTTGCCTCGACAAGCAGGGTTTGTAGTTGAGTTGGTGTTTCTTTTGTAGTTAAGACAAGCATTTGCCCTCGTTGACCAGTGATCAGGAACCTGTTCTTGTAATTTTGCGCTTTCATCCTCGATAGGTGAAATCAGTACATTTTCCACAACTTTGTTTATTCTTCATTTTTTTTTTTTTTGTCTTCGGAATAAAAGACCAAGGGACATTAACGAGTTGATGGTCCCCTAGATATGGTCTCTAGTGCCAGCGAGTCTGTTCTCTTCTTCGGTGTTAAAAGGACTGCTCATTCTGGAGCATCTACTCTTCTGGACTAAAATCCAAACTTTTTTTATTTTTTAACTTTAAGTTCTGGGATACATGTGCAGAAAGTGGAGGTTTGTTATATAGGTATACGTGTGCCATGGTGGTTCGCTGCACCTATCAATCTATCATCTAGGTTTTAAGCCCTGCGTGCATTAGGTATTTGTCCTAATGCTCTCTTTTCCCTTGCCCCTCACCCTCCAAAAGGCCCCAGTGTGTGATGTTCCCCTCCCTGTGTCCATGTGTTCTCATTGTTCAACTCCCACTTATGAGTGAGAACATGTGCTGTTTTAAAATCCAAACTTTGAATGATCAGACCCTTGGCTACCTCTCATATCTCATGTTCTACCTCACCCCTCCTCTACTCAGCTGTAGCCACACACTGGCCCCAAACATGACAAGATCATTCTGGTCTCAAGGCCTTGTGTGTGCTGTTTCCTCCATTCATGACACCATTTTCTAGATTTTCACATAGCTGGTCCTTTCTCCCCCATGCCCTAGGTCACAGCTTCTCAGACAGGACCAACCTAACCCCTATCTCTAAGGCAGCCACCCCACCCCTCGTCACTTGCTATCACATCACCCTGTTTTACTTCCTCCATGGGGTTTGCCACCACTAACAATATTTTTGGTTATTTAACTGTTAACTTATTTATTATCTTCTTTATTATCTATCTCCTCCCCCTAGGATGTTGACCTCATGTGGGCAGAGACCTTGTCTGTTCTCTTCACTGATGTGTCCCCAGCATCTAGACTAGGGCTTGGCCCATGGCAGATACTCTATAGCTATCTGTTGAACGAGTGAAAAGTTCTTTTCCCCATGTGCCCTTCCTCCTGGCTAATGTCCACTCCTTTGTCTCAGATTAAGTGCCTCTTGCTCAGAGGTGCCTTCTCTGATACGCCAACATTTCAAGAACATGAGGGTCTCCCTTTTGCACGCTCACAACTTCCCTGTAGTTTCACTCAAGGTCATATCACAATGGTAGTTAGATGCAGTTTGCAGTTACCATTTAATATCTGTCTTTCCCAGCAGATCGTGAGCGCCCCTGAGGGCACGGACCATGTTCATCTTGTTCACCTCTGCTTGCTGGTCCCTAGCTTTGTACCTGGCACATAAGTTTCCAATAGTTATTTAATGAATGAATGAACGAATGAATGAATGAGGGTGTAGAGGTAGAGAGAAATGGGAGAAGAAACCTGGGTCAAAGCTTCCTCCGTCATCATAGCTTTATTTTCACATTGTTCTCTGACAAGATTTAAAGTTGAATTTTAAAGCAAGATGAAGCTAACCGTGGTATTGGCTGTAAATCCTGTCTTAAAACTTTCTCACATATTCCTTATTGTGATGGTTTAAAAGAAGGAAGAAATGAAAATCGACTTATACCAAAAAGTAACTTCAAGAAGACAGAAATCCGGCTGGGCGCGGTGGCTCACGCCTGTAATCCCAGCACTTTGGGAGGTCGAGGTAGGAGGATCACCTGAGGCCAGAACTTCGAGACCAGCCTGGCCAACATGGTGAAACGCTGTATCTACTAAAAATACAAAAATTAGCAGAGCGTGGTGGTGCATGCCTGTAATCTCAGCTACTGGGGAAGCTGAGGCAGGAGAATCGCCTGAACCCAGGAGGCGGGGGTTGCAGTGAGCCGAGGTCACACCACTGCACTCCAGCCTGGGCGATAAGAGCGAAACTCTGCCTCAAAAAACAAAAGAAAAAGAAGAAGAAAAAAAAACAGAAAAGCAGAAAAGGAGAAAAGGAGAAGAGAAGAGAAAAAAGGCGACCCACATGAACCCCAGCCTCCTTTGTGCCTGGGATGCCCCCTAGTGGGAGAAATGGAGAAAGACACTTTAGAGTGTTCACTAACAAAATTGACAAATACCATATTTATGTGCCTTTTATAGTCTCTGAGTTAGTGTAGGATCCAGAAACAAACTGGAAGAAAATCACACAGCTTTGATGAAGAAGAGAAGCAAGATGTTCTAGAGTAATAAACTTTACGTAAAACAAAAACTGAGCAACTGTTGCTTTTGAACCAGATTTTTGACTGATCTCTGATGGTAATTTTTAGGCTATCTCACTCTTAAGACTTATTTCTGATCTGGAACTTTTCAAAAATGATGTAGATTCAATTAGTCACACCTCTGTTCCTTAGAAATTCAAGGTAGATACGATCATCAAATGCCAACACTGGCTCAGTGGGGCTTGTTCTTCAGTCTCTATAGTGTACAATTCTAAACTCAGCAGAAGAGCTGAGTTTAGAATTGTAAACTCTGCTGAGACTAATTAGATTTCTGGATTTTAGTAGTAGAGGAGTAATTTATATTGGGCGAATTCCACTGCCTGGTACAGCTACAAACTCTGAACAAAACATTTTTTACAAATTGAAGGTATTTGAGAACAACTGAAAACTGGAGGGGCAGTAAGCATCCTGATAAAATGGGAATCATCCACATTTACCTGGCTTTTCCTCTGAAGGTTCACCCAGTCTGCACAGCACACAGAGAACAGAGCTCAAGCCGAAAGCAATAGTCTTATTAGGCTGCAGAATCACAGATTAGAGTTTGTGGCCCCCATGGTGGCTGGAATTTGATGAGAGAAATCCCAGAAATGATAGAGCCACAAAAAAGAGACCTAAAAAATCAGAATATAAACTCTCCTCAAATCCTTGGCTGACTCTTAAACTGTATTTGTGAAGCCCAGCAGAAAACAAAACAAAACAAAAAATCTGGAGGAGAGTGCAAAGAGCTGCATTGATCGGTGCTGGGGAGGCAGAGTTTGGAGCTCAAGTTCCACCAGATTAGAGGAGCTTAAACTCCTCAGTCTTTCTGTTGAAACCCAGAGGGGTCACAAATTAGTCAGAAAGACCACATCCAAGAACTAGCACGTAGAAGGCACAAAACCAAAATGGACCCAACCAAAAGAAGCCCCAAACCATGCCTTTGTAACATAAGAACGAGTCACTAGTAATTTCACTACCAGTTAAAACAAAACTCAACACTTTTCCAAGAAAGATAATAGAATCCAGAGCCTCTGCTATGTTATCCACAATGTCCAGTATAAAATGTTAAAATCACTGGGCCAAGCATGGTGGCTCACACCTGTAATCCCAGCACTTTGAGAGGCCAAGGCGGATGGAACACGAGGTCAGGAGATCGAGACCATCTGGCTCACACGGTGAAATCCTGTCTCTACTAAAAATAGAAAAAATTAGCCAGGCAAGGTGGTAGGCGTCTGTAGTCCCAGCTACTCGGGAGGCTGAGGCAGGAGAATGGTGTGAACCCTGGAGGCAGAGGTTGCAGTGAGCCGAGATCACGCCACTGCACTCCAGCCTGGGCAACAGAGGGAGACTCCGTCTCAAAAAAAAAAACAAAAACAAAAACAAAAAAAGCCTGTGAATAAATATTAAAGACAATAATTCTATGGTTTAATCAAAATCTCAGCAAAACTTTTTGTAGAAACTGACAAGTGGGGTCTAAAATTTATATAGAAAGGCAAAAGAACTGGAATTGCTGAAACAATATTGACAAAGAAAAGCAAAGTTGGAGAAGTCACACTGCCTGATATCAAGACTTTGCATAAAATTACAGTAATTGAGACAGTGTGAGGCTGGGCACAGTGGCTCACACCTGTAAGCTTTGGGAGGCTGAGGTGGGAGAATCATATGAGGCCAGGAGTTTAAGACCAGCCTGGGCAACACAGCAAGACTCCATCTCTACAATTTTCTTTAATTAGCCAGACATAGTGGTACATGAATATAGTCTTAGCCACTTAGGAGGCTTAAGCCCAGGAGTTCAAGGTTACAGTGAACTATGATCATGCACTGCACTCCAGCATGGGTGACAGAGCAAGACCCTGTCTCCTAAAGAAAAAAAAAAGACAGTGTGGTATTGATGGTAAGACAGACACATAGATCAATGGAACAAAATAGAGACTTCACAAGTAGACCTACACATATATGGTTGTTTTTGTTTTGTTTTGTTTTGTTTTCTTCTGTTTTGTTAGAGACAGAATCTCCCTATGTTTCCCAAGCTGGTCTGAACTCCTGGCCTCAAGTGATCCTCCCACCTCAGCCTCTCAGGTAGCTGGGACAAGTTTTTCTGTTTTTGTTTTTGTTTTTTGAGACAGGGTGTCTCTCTGTCTCCCAGCTGGAGTGCAGTGCAATCATGGCTCACTGAAACCTCAACCACCTGGGCTCACGTGATCCTCCTGCCTCAGCTCCCCAAGTAGCTGGGGCTACAGGTGCATGCCACCATGCCCAGCTAATTTTTTTTACTTTTTGTAGAGATGGGGTCTCACTATGTTGCTCAGAGCTGGTCTCAAACTCCTGGGCTAAAGCAATCCCCCCACCTTGACCTTCCAAAGTGCTGGGATTACAGGCATGAGCCATGGCCTGCCTGTAAATTGATTTTTGGCAAAGGTGCAAAGGTCATCCAATGGAGAAAGAATAGTGTTTTCAACAAATGATGCTGTAATAATTGGACATCCGTATTCCCAAAGATGAATTTCAACCCATAGCTCACACCATACATAAAAATTGATTCAAAATAGATCATAGAGCTACATGTAAAACCTAAAATGATAAAAATTTCTGAAGAAAATACAGGAGGACGTGGAGAAACTGGAACTCTTATGTACTGCTAGTGGGAAATGGTACAGCGGCTATGAAAAACAGTAAGGCAATTCCCCAAAAATTAAAAATAGAATTACCATAGGATCTGGCAATTCCATTTCTGTATACTCAAAAGAATTCAAAGGGACATGAAGAAATATTTGTACACCTGTTTTCTTAGAAGCATTATTCACAATAGCCAAAAGGTAGAAGTGACCCAAGTGTCCATCAATAGATGAATGGATAAACCAGCTGTGGTGTATGCAGACAATAAAATATGATTCAGCCTTAAAAAGGAAGGAAATTCTGATACATGCTACAATATAGAGGAAACTCAAAGACATTATGCTAAGTGAAATAAGCCAGTTATAGAAGGACAAATACTGTTTGATTTCATACATCTGAGATACCTGGAGTAGCAAAACTTATACAGACAGGAAGTAAAATGGTGGTTGCTGGGATCAAGGGTAAGATAGAATGAGGAGTTACTGTTTAATGGGCATAAAGTATCAGTTTTGCAAGGTGAAAAAATTCCTGTGGATGGATGGTGATGATGGCTGCAAAACAATGTAAATGTACTTAATGTCACTGAACCGTACACTTTAAAATGGATAAAATAATAAATTTTATGCTATGTATATGTATAATCACATTTTTCATTTTCTGCATCTTATGAGGCTTGACATCTTGGGGACTCACCAAGCTGAAAGAGACTGTCCCAGGGTTAGCTCATTCCGAGAGATAGCAGATGACCTTCCTGTAATATGCAGACCAACCAATTCAGAGCTCATACTCTGAACCACCTCCTCTCTCTGGCTTTTCCACTCCGAGAGGCAAGTTTCCTCTGCCCTAATCATCCCAGGGTCAGGTAGCACACAATTAGGGACTACCCTATAGCCCACAGCTGGCCTGAATTATTCAAATGCTCCAATCCTAAGCCTGTTCAGCTGCGTACCTTGCCTCGCCCATTCCTCCTGGCAAAAACCACAATAAAGGCTTTTTCCTAGGCTTTCCTCTCATCCTCTCTGCCTGTGACCAACCTCAAAGTTCTCTCCTGTGGTTCTGCATGGCATGGCGTGAACTGTATTAGACTGTTCTCATGCTGCTATGAAGAAATACCTGAGACGGGGTAATTTATAAAGAAAAGGGGTTTAATTGACTCACAGTTCGCCATGGCTGGGAAGCCCCAGGAAACACAATCATGGCAGAAGGAGAAGCAAACAAGTCCTTCATAAGAAGGCAGGAGAGAGAAGTGCCAAGCAAAGGGGGAAAAGCCCCTTATAAAACCATCAGATCTCATAAGAATTCACTATCAGAAGAAGAGCATAGAGGTAATTGGCGCCATGATTCAATGATCCCCCACCAAATTCCTCCCACGGCACGTGGTAATTATGGGACCTACAGTTCAAGATAAGATTTAGGTGGGGACACAGCCAAACCCTATCAGGAATTGTGAGTAATAAAACTATATTTTTCATAGCAATAGTCTTCTGATCCATTGGCCTTACCATACATGGATAAACCCAAAGTCCCAGGTACCTTCTAGAACAGTATATCCTACTGCATTTTTAAAAATACATTTTTAAAGAGTATTAAGGAAATGATAGATTCAGTACATTAAGGCAGCACTCCTCAACCGCCAGGCCACGGACCAGTACCATGGCCCATTAGGAACCAGGCTGCACAGCAGGAGGTGAGCAGTAGGTGAGCAAGTAAGGCTTCATCTGTATTTACAGCTGCTCCCCATCGCTCATATTACTGCCAGAGCTCTGCCTCCTGTCAGATCAGTGGTGGCATTAGATTTTTATAGGAGCACGAACCATATTGTGAACTACATATGTGAGGGATCTAGGTTGTGTGCTCCTTATGAGAATCTAATGCCTGATAATCTGTCACTGTCTCCCATCACCCCCACATGGGACCATCTAGCTGCAGGAAAACAAGCTTGGGGCTCCCACTGTTTCTACATTATGGTGACCTGTATAATTATTGCATTTTATATTACAATGCAATGATAATAAAGTACACAATAAATATAATGTGCTTGAATCATCCCCAAACCATTCCCCCAACCCTGGTCCATGGAAAAATTGTCTTTCACGAAACCTGTCCCTGGTGCCAAAAACATAGATAAGTAACACCAAATGACCCCTGAGAGACACAGCTGGGACCCAAGTAGACACCTGTAATTGGAGAGTCTACCCTACCCATGATTTTCAATATGGGGCCAATAGCTGATAGATACCAATGTTAGTTTCTTTGTCATGAAATCTTGATACAAAATGGTAAGACTTTCCAATCAGCAGTTGGCAGCATCCTCAGGATATTGTTGATTCTATTTGACATTAAGGGCCGCCCATGCTTTCACCGTTCTCTTATTCAAGCTAGAGTGGATGTTTTAAAACTTTCTTTGTGCATCTGCGTAGCTCAGATCAAGAATCCACAGCTCATGTGTTCTTTCTTATCTCTCCAACTGTTTGGGAGAGATTCCCAAACTCAACACCCCACTGTCTCATGTAACCAAGTCAGGGCCACTATTAGAAAAGCAGCTCAAAGAAGAAATCCTGGGTCATCCGCAGTATCTTAGCTTATTTAATTCAGCAAGCACATTCAACATTTCTGATTATATTGAGTAAATTCAAATTCTCAGTCATCAGGTCCAGGAAGACCCTCCTGGCTCCCATCCCTTTTCCTGGTCTGGTATAAGTCCCTTCTGGGCTCCCACAGAATCTCTTAGCTATCTATATTATTGCTTTTCTGTGGGTCTGTGCCAGCCTGTACTATATTAATTCCTTTGGGGCTGGAACCATATCTTATTTTTTTTTTATTAAAAAGTAGTACATCCTCACAGTAGAAAATTTTTCAAATACAGACCTATATAAATGAAAAAGTGAAAGTCCCTTTTCTGTCTACTCCTATTTGCAATCTCCCTCCTCTTCCCCAGAGAAGACCACTATTAACAATGTGTTGTATAACCTTCCAGAAGTTTCCATTTGCAAGCCTAATAGTGCTAATAAAAGTGCTAACAGTTATTGAGTGTTTACTAAGAGTCAAGTGCTATGCTAAGCATTTTTATGCACGTTCCAATTAATTCACAAAACAAGCCTATAAAGTAGGTGTTATTTTTATTCCTATTTCACAAAAGAGACTAAGGTAACAGTTACTAAACGGTAAAGCCAGAATCTGAACCCGGGCAGGCTGAATTCAGAGCTCATGCTCTTGAACATATTCTCTCACTTGCTTCTGGACCTTGCAATATCATAGACACTTCCCCATAGTGACCTAAAAATTGTTTCTTCCTCTTTAAAAGTTGCTTGGTATTCTACAAAATGAATGTATTCTGTTCATTTTGCCATTCTCCTACTGAACAACTTTTAGGATTTTGTAGTTTTTCATTTTCTTATTTCACCAAGTCTAAGATTCCATTGATTGTAAAAAGCATCCAATTTCAGAAATTAAAATATATGAGGATATGGTGGGAGACAGGTGCATCTTAGAATATATTTTTGCATGTAAATATTTTGTAAATAATGCTTGTAAATAATTTTCATGTGTGTATTTCTGCAGAAGTTTCCTAGGAGTAAAATTGTGTGTCAAAATGAAGGTGCATTTTTTAATTTTGATGCATACTGCCGAATTCCCTCCAAGAAACCTTATCTTAGTAATCTTGTGTTCCTCATTTCCTTAGCACAATGTCTGGTAATTTTTTAGGTACTAAATAATGTTCAGTGTGTGAAATGCATGACCTGACCTGGCAAATGCAAAGTATTTTGAGATATTCACACACCATAAAACCCACAAAATATGACAATGACTGACAGTGAGAAGATGGGAATATTTTACTACCGTATTTGTATGCACTTCTTGTTGAAGCACTGGCCAGAGTAAATGACAAACGCTAATGCATCTTATGCAAAAGGATGTTGCAGAAGTGATTACAAGATATCTTGCAAAATTACCTACCAAAAGATTGCACACAATAAAAATACACTAATAACTCCAGCATTTTACAACCCCCAACCTACTAGACATAAAAAATTTCCAGAGATCTTATGGTCTGCCATTTTCTCAAATACCTGCAAGACTGCCTGTACCCCCGACTCTAATCTTCAGAATTCTTGATTCTCTGCAGGTCTGCAGTGCGGGCTGCATTTAACAAGCGCTCCAGGTTGATCTAATGCACTGTAAAGCGTGAGAGCGCGTGCATTAAAAGGGCTTTAAGAAGAGGAGTTTCTGAATCAGATTTGCATTTTAGAAAGATCCCTCTGGCTGTAGAGTGTAGAATCAACTAGAAGTGGGCAAAGATATCTAAATGGCATTATTCAGCCCAGCGCTTGAACGGCTCAGGTTGCCGGCGTGCTGGGGTGCCCCCTGCCGGCACTCGGCAGCACCTCGTCCTGGGCCGGGCCCTGAGCGGCCGGCTGCCGACTGCGACTGCGCGCTCCGAGGCCTGCAGAGACAGCCTCGGGGCACCTGTTACCGCACCGCTCAAGACCGGAAGCGGAAATGGAATCTAGATAGCCTCGCGCGTTTAGCCGGCCGCCGCCACCTCCACGCTCTAGGCCGGGCCGACTTAAGGAGTCGCCGGAAGCGGAAGTCGCTGAGGGGTGGTGGAGCAGTTGGGAAAGTGTCGGTTTGTTTTCGCGCTCCTTGCGTTCTCGCCGTAGCTTGCCTGGGCGGGTAAAGCGCCATTGCGAGAACTCAGCAACGCTGCTGACTCGGCTAGAACTGGCTCCCGGCCCGAGCCCGAGGCCGAGGGGCGTGGTATCCCGGCGCTCCGATTCCCTTCCGCAGGCTCCTTGGGACCCGCGGTTCCAGGAGTCCCTTGCACAGGGTCCCTTTCCTGCAGTGAGAATCCGTCCGGCTTCCCAGTGTCCCCGCAGACCCCCATCATGGGCAACACGAGCAGTGAGCGCGCCGCGCTGGAGCGGCATGGTGGCCATAAGACGCCCCGGAGGGACAGCTCCGGGGGCACCAAGGACGGGGACAGGCCCAAGATCCTGATGGACAGCCCCGAAGACGCCGACCTCTTCCACTCCGAGGAAATCAAGGTGCGAGCGGTGTGCAGGAATCCGATTCCCCTTGACTAATGTTGAGGAGAGAAACCCTCCACTAGATTACTGTCACATCTTTTCGAAAACCGCCAGAACGGGGAGGGAGGTGGTACTACCCGGTGCACTTAAAAGCCAGATGGTCCTGTAAGAGTCCTCTTAGCGGTCCAGGAACCTAAGTCTAATTACCAATATGAGAAAGTCACCCTGAGGGAGGAGGCGCTCACTTCGTTTAACATCATTAAGGAGAAAGCAGCTCTGGGACAGTTTCAAATTGTTAATTAATTCAGAGTCGAGCTAACAGTAATTGAACCCAGCTTCTGCTTTATCTCTTAGGTGTAATTAATTTCACCGCTTTGAGACAAATTCCATCACCTTTACACAAACTGGAGCTTTTGTAAAAGTTAGTTTGGGAGTTTATTATCCATTTTGGAGGCAAACCAGGTACATACACAAGCTGAAAGTTGAGCGGAACAGCTGACGGCGGTTGCCAGAGGTGTTTAGTTCTGCCCAACACTTGATTCACCCTACTTATTATTTATTTATTTTGAGACGGAGTCTCGCTCTCTTGCCCAGGCTGGAGGGCAGTAGCACAATGTCGGCGCACTGCAACCTTCGTCTCCTGGGCTCAAGCCATCCTGCCTCAGCCTCCCGAGTAGCTGGGACTGCAGGCGTGCGCCACCATGCCCGGCTAATTTTGTGTATTTCTGGTAGAGGTTCGGTTTCACCATGTTGCCCAGGTTGGTCTTGAACCGTTGACCTCAAGCGATCCTCCCGCGTGGGCCGCCCAAAGTGCTGGGATTATAAACATGAGCCACCACGCCCAGCCTCACCCTGCTTTTTTTTTTTTAAAGCATACATAGAAAAGTCTTTGGACTTACAGAGGTCAGTGGGTAGTGAGGGTCTGTTTGAAGGAGGCAGCCAGCAGCTACTGAACTTCCCTCTAGTGTTGTTTAAATATGACTTAATCGCGCTTAAGTAGGCCAGTGCAAACATTTTTCTTCCTGCTGCAGCCTGTTTAAATTCATCAAAAGCTCAGGTGACTTGACTCCTGCTTCAGCCACACTGCTGTTAACCACCTTCATATGGTGGATATTTCCAGCCTCAGGGTTCAGTCCAAGGACACTTAATGGTATTTATGTGTTATGTCCGAAAGGAACTGATTGTTTCATGGAACAAAGTAGGTTTAGGAAAGATAAAGCTGCCCTCTGCCCAACATACCTGTTAGTATCCAAGTTCATGTTAATCATCATCCATTTAATTGCCTGGCAACTCATTCCATCTGTGTTTGTCCTCATTTTGAGCGAGGTGATCACATCTCACACCTTTTGGATCTGTTTCGAGCCTAACTACAAGGAGCCTGCTTTTATGTGGGCCTGCAACCTGTGGTTTGAACTTGCTTTCTGAATTTGTTGCATTCTTGAAGAGCTGTGTCCAAAGTGAACTTTAGAATCATGTTTCTCTAATGACTTGACATCCTTTCCCCAGGAAGTAATTTTGGTCCTGGTCCCAAGAAGGCTATTTAAGACACCAAAAGAATCAAAACTACTTTCTTCAAGAAGTATTTGTTCTTTTACTATTCCAAAACTCCTCCAGGAAATGTTGAGCACACACATAATCTATGGGGAATGATTTCAAGCATCGTCCGTTCTCACTTCATTAGAAGTTACTGAAATCCCCAGATACCAAAAAAGTTGTGAATTCTTTTAATTACACTAGTGAGCTATTTTGGGTATAGTTATTCTTAGTGTGAAGTGATTCCAGTCTGTTTGTTATTTAATAAGTAGATCATGTAGAATTCAGAGAATGCAGGCATCATTTGGATAAGCTGAGGTATTTGAAATGAGGGGGCTAGAAGCCTGCTTAACTCCCTAAAGAGTCTTTTCCAGCCAGAACCCTCTGCTCTTTTTAAGTCTTTGGCTCCTGACTAGGAAAAAAATCTAAAAGGTGCATGACTACATATGTCATCCAGGTAGAGTTGGATGAGTTTTTTATTCTGGAATACCTCAGTTATGTGGAACTTACCACACTGGAGGTTATCATTTATCCTAATGAGGGTTCAGTCTTTGTCTTGCTTTATTCCCCAGTCCCTAGATAGAACTTTGTGAGCAGTTTTTCCCCATCCTCAAAATCTGAATTTGCCCATTTTCAGGTTGACAGCTCTAGAATTGTTCCTCTTAAATTTTCATGTACAGTCATACATCACTTAATGACAGGAACATGTTCTGAGAAGTACATGATTAGGTGATTTTATCATTGTGTGGACATCGTAGAGTATACTTACACAAACCTAGTCTGCTAGTCCAGTGTCATGCTCTATGTAGACATACCCGAGACTGGGTAATTTATCAAGAAAAGAAGTTTAATTGACTCAGTTCCGCATAGCTGGGGAGGCCTTAGGAAACTTACAATCGTGGTAGAAGGCGCCTCTTCACAGGGCAGCAGAAGAGAAAATGAGAGCAAGCAAGGGAAATGCCAGACGCTTATAAAACCATCACATCTCATGAGATTCACTCACTGTCAGAACAGCATGGGGGAAACCGCCCCCATGATCGATTACCTCCCCCGGGCCCTGCCCTTGACACGTGGGCATTATGGGGATTACAATTTAAGGTGAGATTTGGGTGGGGACGAGGAGCCAAACCGTATCACCCAGTCTGTACGGTGTAACCTACTGCTCATGGGCTGTAAACCTGTATAGAATGTTGTTCTACTGAATACTGTAGACACTTATTCCACAAGTGTATTTAAGGAATTGTGTGTTTAAATATATCTAAACATAGAAAAGATACAACCAAAATATGGTGTAATCTTATGGGACTACCATATATACAGTCCATCGTTGACTAAGACATCGTGCACATGAGTGTACTTCAAATCTTGCTTAATGAAGGAAGGAACATGACATTTATTAAGCTAGTCTTGGATTCATAGTTGCCCCTTCCAAGTGGGTTTTATACCTTCTCCTAGAATTTTGATGTCAACCTCTTTAATGACAACAAAGCTAATTAGCAAGCACTCACTGTGTCAGACACTATGCAGAGCACTTACATGGACTGTCTCAGTCTTCACCACAACCTTAAAAAATATATTTCTGTTTTGCAGGCAGGGAAACTGAGGCACCACTAGTAAGTTTCCAATCCTATGAACCTAGGTAGTAACAGCTGCCTCTTTAGAATAAATTGTCAGGCCGGGCGCGGTGGCTCAAGCCTGTAATCCCAGCACTTTGGGAGGCCGAGACGGGCGGATCACGAGGTCAGGAGATCGAGACCATCCTGGCTAACACGGTGAAACCCTGTCTCTACTAAAAATACAAAAACTAGCCGGGCGAGGTGGCGGGCGCCTGTAGTCCCAGCTACTCCGGAGGCTGAGGCAGGAGAATGGCGTGAACCCGGGAGGCGGAGCTTGCAGTGAGCTGAGATCTGGCCACTGCACTCCAGTCCCGGCGACAGAGCGAGACTCCGCCTCAAAAAAAAAAAAAAGAATAAATTGTCAATATTGTCTGTTGTAGGGAGCTCGCTTATGGCTCTCTGAGTAAACTGCTCTGCTTCTAGGCACCGGAGAAGGAGGAATTCCTGGCCTGGCAGCATGATCTGGAAGTGAATGATAAAGCCCCCGCCCAGGCTCGGCCAACTGTGTTTCGGTGGACGGGGGGCGGAAAGGAAGTTTACTTATCTGGGTCTTTCAACAACTGGAGTAAACTTCCCCTCACCAGAAGGTAATTGCCTGGGGAGTGTTCACTTATTTGTCTTAACATAAATTCTCTTCTTTCTGAAACATCTCTGTGGGAGAATAGGAAACGGATGTTTCTATAAAATGGATGGCTAGTGGAAAAATAATTTTGCTTAATAAGTCTTAAGGTTCAAATGTTAAACCTTAGTGGTCTCTAGCTTTAGAGTACAGAAGAAAGAGACTATTTCTGTTTCACAGACATCTTTCACTTCAGATCCTCACCTATCTGTTCAGTCAGGACTTTTCCACAGAAACACAAAAATCTATTCTTAATGCAGTAAGGGGGCACTGGCCTGGGAATCTTAGAAACCCACATTTGAGCCCACATTGGCCATGCTGACATGGCCTAACACCTGAGCCTCAGCGTTCCTTTCTGTAAAGAGGGAATATTGGACCAGATGATCTCTGAGGGTTCATCTAACTTTGACTCTGTGTAATACTTTGTTTGAAGAGTACATGTTGGCTGGGCGTGGTGGCTCATGCCTATAATCCCAGCACTTTTGGAGGCCGAGGCAGGAGGATTGCTTGAGGCTAGGAGTTCAAGACCAGCCTGGGCAACATAGTGAGACCCCCATTTCTACAAAAAAAATAAAAATTGGCCGGGCATGGTGGTGTGCACCTGTAGCCCCAGCTACTCAGGAGGCTGAGATGGGAGGATTGTTTGAGCCTGAGACGTCAGTACTGTAGTGAGCAGTGGTTGCACCACTGCACTCCAGCCTGGACAACAGAGCAAGACTTTGTCTCCAAAAAGAAAAAAATACATACTATGTAGGCATCATTAGCAAGGATTATAGTAAGACATTTTATCAGGAACCCCAGCATGGACTTGCTGTCTTAAGGTGTCAGTGAGAGAACACCTTTAGTGAGTATTCCTGATAAAATGAGGGAGAAAGCGTCAGGCCTATTGTCAGGGGCTGCCTGCTTTCCAGCGGTTCCATTGGAGAAGGAGGGAGGCACTCAGCACAGCAGTCACAAGTCAGTTCAAGTCAGGACAAAACAACCCAATGAAAGGGCTCCTCCAGAGTGTGGTTTTCAGTTGTTAGGCAAGTCTCTTTAGACAACATTTGAGCTTCCTATTCAGTTGATCCCTTCTCCTGCCCAAGGCAAAGTGACAAAGGGTAAAATGAGGCAGCTTGCTGTTTATCTTGTGGTGTTATCCTCCTTGGCATCCAGGAGCCTTTACTAGCTTGAGAAGCACAAATGCCTGACTGTTGACCTTTTAACGTTAGGGATGTGGTTTCCTGGTATTTGAGCAAGGTGAGTTTTCAGGAAAGTGTGTCACACTGCTGCTTCCTTATAGCCTTTCCAGATTGAGATCATTATGCTGAATTGTCTAAATGGGCTAAACATGTTTGTTCTCCTGCAGCTGAACTCTTGGTTTTATGTGGAAACGTTTTTTTTGTTCTGTAGCTGGTTTGGCAAGTAAGCTCAGGAGGCAGCCCACCCCACTGAATTCCTCTGCTTCCTTTTTCCTCGCAGCCACAATAACTTTGTAGCCATCCTGGATCTGCCGGAAGGAGAGCATCAGTACAAGTTCTTTGTGGATGGTCAGTGGACCCACGACCCTTCCGAGGTACTCTTCCTCCCACCTCTGGTCCTCTGGGCGCCCGCACAATCCAAACAAATCACCTTCCCAAGGGACTGCCGCCAGGTCCCTTTGCCGAGCTAGTAAAAGTTCCTGTGTGTGGCAGAGCTGGATAGCAGCAGTAACTGTCAGACAGTGGCATACTTGACCAAGATGAGCAGGGTGGCTAGCCAGGAGATGAGGCCTTCCAGCCCGGAGCTCCAAGTCCTCTGAAGAATAACTCCGCAGACCTTCCACGTTATGATTTCTGCCTGTCTGTCTCTTCCCAGCCCATAGTAACCAGCCAGCTTGGCACAGTTAACAACATCATTCAAGTGAAGAAAACTGACTTTGAAGTATTTGATGCTTTAATGGTGGATTCCCAAAAGTGCTCCGATGTGTCTGGTATGAACACAGTTATTTTATACCACATGCGTGCAGGTGGGGGCTGTACAGTCTAGAAATACTCTTGTTCCTCTTGCCTCTCTTGAGCTGAAGCTGCCCAGATAGGCGTTCGTGGCGCCCCTCCTTAAAGGCCACAGAAGTTAATTCCTAACTGTCAGGTTGTTGAAATTTAGCCCTAAGCGAGCTATAAGTCATTTCCCTGGTCGTCTCAGGTATTCAGTAGGTCTCCTTGGCCACAGAAAGCAGACAGCGGAAATGGAACCATAGGTTGATCTCGTGCCAAGGGCAGGGCTGAAGAGGCCCTGGAGGGTCGCACTGGGTCAGTGACAGCCCAGGGCTGGGGAAGCCTGTGTCTCATCCCACTTGTGGTGTCCGAAGCATTTCAGCCTGACGGTGGTAAAGGGACACCTCAGTGACCTTAGCGGTCACTTGTGTGGCACATTGGTACCTTGTCAGAATCCCTTCGGGGAGGAGGCGGCTCCCCACGGGAAACAGCCTGCACAGTGCAGCTCTCCTTGATGGGAAGCTATTTGGTACAGAAATACAGACCCAGTAAAACTTCCCCATCTTCTAAGAGCGTTTCAGGCATCGAGGTTTTAGTAAATTGCTTTCCATCCAAGCCCCACAGGAAGAAACTACCTGGAACATGATTCGTACAGTTCAGGGGGAGGAGGGTTGCGATCTGAGGTGTTGGTGCCAACCACATTTCCCCTTCTTGGAGGCGGGAGCTTAACAATTCCTGGACCCTGAAGGAGGCAGTGGAAAGATGCCCCAGAAGAACATCTGGCGCACTAAGAAAACAGATTCCGTTCAGCTGACAGTTCTTCGTCATTGTCTAGTTGGGCCTGGAAGTTCTGCCATCAGGATTTCTCGTTACCAGTTCAGAAATCACAGTGGTGAAATGACCACAGTGGGCTCACTGTGGGTGACAGTTGGTTGAGCAGGACTTGGAAATCAAATTCAGTGTGCTTTTATCTGGATAGTTAGTCTTTTAGAGATAATGTAGTTTTTTTGCAGATAGTTGGGAATCAGGGAATGGAGGAAGTGTGCCCAGATATCCTCCAAAATGTGTAACTTACTGGTACATGTAATTTTAGACCACTTACAAGCTTTCTAGTCAAGTTTCCACCTAGGGAAAGAAAACAGACCCCTCACTGTTAAGCAGCTAATTCCACGTTCTCGACAGACTTCTATTTCAACACTTACTTCCTCAAAATGTCATTTACTCCTTATGGCTCAGTTTTCTGCACTTAATGCTTTTCTCAATTTCTTGCTGTAATATGGTTGGGTCACATAAAAGGGGCTTGGCCCCTAAAAAATGACATTGAGGGAATTGGCAGAGCTGGGGCATAGCAGATTTTCTCTGGACCAGCCCCAGGATCTGGCGACCAGAATCATCCCATGCATTCTTTGGATGATGGCTTGGTACCTTCTGGCTGGCCAAACGTCACTATCCAGCTGTTCTAGCATTATGAAATCTTGCTCTTGTAGAAGCTTCTCAGTGTATCTGAATAATCCAGATACTCAAGCAAGAGTTTGGAAGGAACTCGAGTGTAATGGAGTGAAAGAGCCATTAGAAATTGGGCTTTCAATCCCCACCCCCCGTTTTGAAATATGCCTCGTTTAACCTGTTTTCTCCACTGCCTCTGTCTAAACAGCCTGCCTTATCTTCCATTGTATTGCGGCTGGTGGTGCCCATAACTTGGACTTAGCCACTTAATCCTCACTTAGTCTCCAGCTTCTTTGTGGTTTTGCCAGCCCAGCCTGAAGGGAGAAGGAAGTATTATTCTGCCGTGCATGCGGGATTAAGTTATCGAGAACAGCCTCCTTGTGATCTGACCCAGACTCAGTGGCTGGGCCCCGTCTTCCGCTAGGGCATGCGAGTTGACTACTGAGTTGTATCCAGTCACCCAGATTCCAAAAGGGTTTTCTCCTCTCTGTTCTGCACTCTTGGAACCAGTGCATCCTTCAAGAGAACGTAAATCTGCATTGAGGGAACAAGAGACAAGGAAGACGAGATGTTGACAACATAAATAAGGCTGCTGCTAGAATGCCTGATTTTCCAAGTAAATGTCCTGTTACCATCTCCCAACAGAGCTGTCCAGCTCCCCGCCGGGACCCTACCATCAGGAGCCCTACGTCTGCAAACCCGAAGAGCGCTTTCGGGCGCCACCCATTCTCCCCCCGCATCTCCTCCAGGTCATCCTAAACAAGGACACAGGGATTTCCGTAAGTAGGTGGGCGTCTGCCTGGACCGTCCTCCATGGGTCATGTTCAGTTGCTTTCTTTCCTGTGTCCACCTTTTGCAAAGCAGCAGGTGAGCAAGCTCATGTCGCCTCCTTGTGTGAACTGTGCCGTTCACCTCTGCTGTGGGGATGGGCTGATAGCAAGAGGTTCCGTGTGGCCGCCGCCTGGTCTTACAAAGCCTTTCTGTGCTTTTCTTCCTTGTCCTTCACTCCTGCTTCAGCCTGAGCCCTGTTCCATTTAAATTTCATGACAAACTGTAATTCCATCCCTTCTTAGTAAGCTACGTACTGGAACTCATGCTCTGGCCCCCACATTTTAGAATCTAGTTTTAATCATTAAATTGCTTTTAGAAATATCTGTACTCCTGGATCAAAATTTGGGATATGTAGGTAACACACATTCCTCCTCCGGGAAATTATTACCTGCAGAAAAGAAGCGTGTGTCGTCCTGGATCCTGAAGAACAGCCAATTCTGTTGTGATTCTCTTTTCTGTCCCTCGTAACCTGGATTGCCCGCGCAGTCCACCTAGCTCTGGAACGTATGGCACAGTCATCATTCTTAGGAATCCAGGAATTCAGCTTGGCCCAAGCTACCTCATCAGAGACGCTGTTTATGAGGCACTTAAAGTGACCATGCTGCTACTGAACACCCCACCCTGAAGTGGAGGGCACGTGTGCCGGGATGAGGAAGGAACGTGTACACGTGCGGGCGCCCTACAGCGGTCCCTGCCGGGCTGCCAGGACAGGGTCTCAGTGCTTGTTACCCTACGCCAACAGGACTTGCCTTTCTCAGGTCACCTCCTGTGCTGGGAGTGCCCCTGCAGCTGGGTGGCCATCCTGGTACAGGCCCAGAAGAGGCCAGTGGTAAGCAGGACCCGCCGTCTTTCCAGCACTGAGTTGGCAACAGTCTCAAATAGGCCACAGGTGAAGAGTTTCAAGGACATGTAGCTTCTGCCTTAGAAGCACTTAGTCGACACTGCTTCCCTTAGCTCTAACTTTACAAAGGTTGGTGGGTTAGATGACTTTCAGTGCCCTCCTAAGCTAGTAAGGTTTTGTTTTTTCTAGAAAAGGGAGGCATCACTAGCCATCTTCTCTGATGGAGACTGCTGCTGGGAATAGACCAGCTGAGAGTGGCCCAGGGGGCTGGGAATGTGAGAATGTCAGGACCCATCTGTCCAAGGTAGCACCAAGCTCTAATGTAAACTGTGGTTACAGTTGTCATTACTAAAGGGTTAACATTTATTTTGCCCCAAACTAATCTTAAGTGCTTTTCATGTATTTAAGCCTCACAACAACCATGTGAAGTAGGTGCTGTTATTACCCCCATTTTAGGGATGGGGAAACAAGCACAGAGAAGTAGGGAGAACACTTACCATCTACTCCCTTAGAGATTTTCAGGAATGTAATACATGGTTATTAATAGTCACCGTGTTGCACAGACGATCTCTTGAACTTACTCCTCCTGTCTAACTGAAATGTTATATTCTTTGACCAGCATCTCCCTACCCCCGCCACTCCTAGCTGCTGGCAACCACCACTCCACTCTCTACTTCTGTGAATTTGACTTTTTTGGATTCCACATAAGTGACATCATATGGGATTTGTCTTTCTGTGCCTGGCTTATTTCACTTAAATGTCCTCCAGGTTTATCCATGCTGTCACAAATGACAGGATTCCTTTAAGGCTCAGCAGTACTCCATCTCCATTGTGTGTCGGTACCTCATTTCTTGATCCATTCCTCCACTGGTGGACACCTGCGTTGATTCCACGTCTTGGCTATTATGAATAGAGCTGCGGTGAACGTGGGAGTACAGATATCTCTGACGTGCTGATTTCATTTCCTTGAAGTATCTACCCTATAGTAGGATTGCTAGATGATGTGGTAATTTTAGTTACGATTTTTGAGGAACCTTCATACCATTTTCCATAATGGTTGTACTAATTTACATGCCCATCAGCACTGCACTAAAAGTAGCTTTTAAGTGTTCTCACCACAAAAAAATGGTAAGCATGTGATGCGTGTGTTAATGAGCTTGATTTAGCCATTCCACAACATATCCATATTTCAAAACAACATATTGTACATGGTAAATATACATAATTTTATCTGTCAATCTTTGAAATTGGTTTTTTAAAAAACACCTCAAGTTCACACAGTAACTGGCTGAGCCAGCATTCACATCAGGGTGGCCGGTAGTTGGTGCTCTCAGCAGCCACCCTGAACGGCCTCCCAGCAGGAGCTTGCTGAGTATTTGTTGACACAATGATTGGCCCAGCGTCTGGGATCCTAAGCCTACAGCAGTTGTTCTACACTTTTCCTTTTGAATTGCATTTATAAAAGTTGGGGGTATACAGTGAAAAAATAAATCCCAGTTTCTGGCTTCTCTTAAAACATAGGAAGGCGCGGCGGGCAGTTCTGAGTGCCAGCCCGGTGGGAACTTTTCCAGAGTAGTGGTGTCTTGCCCAGGTATCCGTTTCATTCTTCAGGTTATTGTCTGAGTCTTACAGATGCAAGTTTCGAATCCATTGCTCAGGAGCGTTTAGTGCAGACGGTCTCTTCCTGTGTTCTCTGAAAGTTCTTTCAACAGACAGCCGCTTTCTTCCTGCCCCTCCCTCCATAAGAGGACAGGGCCATGGCCTACACTTCAAAGAGGCCGGGGTAAATGCCTGGCCAGAGACACACACCGATGCCTCCAGCAGGCATGCAGGGAGCTCCCTTCAGGTCAGAAGGCGTGACCTTCATCTCACCTGTTGTCCTGGACAAGCCCTTGCACTGCCTGACTTGGGAGGAGAGGTCGGCCCGAGCAGCGCCGCCTCCTGTCCTTTGATATCTGGCGCTGTGAAATAAAGGGGAGAATCTTGGTTTCCAAATCCCAAATGGCTCACCGCTGCCTTTGTTCCCTCACAGTGTGATCCAGCTTTGCTCCCTGAGCCCAATCACGTCATGCTGAACCACCTGTACGCGCTGTCGATCAAGGTAATGACATGTCTGTCCCCGTGAGAGCTGTGTTGCCCAGTGTGTGCTCTGAGGACCCCCAGCAGTGGAATGACCTGGGGGAGTGACTGAAAGGGCGGCTTCCAGGGTCTGACACAGGCCCTCAGGCTCAGGTTCTGAAGATGGCCCAGGAATTTGTGGTTTTATGAAGCCCTTAATGATTTTCATGTACTCTGAGGCTTGAACCCCTTAGTCCAGCCTTTGATCATTTCCACCTTGTTCCTTAGGATGGAGTGATGGTGCTCAGCGCAACCCACCGGTACAAGAAGAAGTATGTCACCACCTTGTTATACAAGCCCATATGAAGAGCTGGGGGCCGATGGTAGCCCAGGAGACAGTGCACCACCAGGCTCCACGCGTGCATGCTTTCCCCGAGAGGGGACGGACTGTACATTGCTCATTTCACACTCTTCAGAAGACATTTCATACTTGCCCTGGTCCTCCTTAAAGGTTTGTCCAGGCAGAGCAGCTCCTGCAGCACCTCAGTCTGTGACAGTCCTCCTGGCACCCCTATGGCTTTGAGCCTCGGGGACTCATCAAGGCCAAGAAAAGAGGGAGGGGCGGCAGAGTACCTGCAGCCCTGGCCCCTCGGTGCATGAGGCCAGGTGCAGCTCTAAACCCGCATTCTCAATTCTTCTTAAGCCAAAAATGAACGCTAACTCCTTTGCCAGTAAAATTCTGGGAAACAGGGACTGAAGCCACACATCGTTTCCAGTCGTCTGTGTGTTTTTAAGGACAGCCACTTGTCCGTGTTGAGGCCTGGCTGTGGAACTAAGTACAGCGTTGGTCTTGCCTCTCCTTCAAAAGCAGCAATAGATTGTCTCTCGGCTCCAGGGAGGTGTCATTTCTATAGAAATTAGAAGCTGTCTGATTTCTAGATGAAGTTTTACAATTGTTTCTTACAGTCGCGTGCACTAAGTACTCTTTGTAAGCAGAGGTGGCTGGCTGTGCAGCCTTAAGGCAATTTTTTAAGTCACCACGACTAGAAGTCATATGAACTCTGCTCAGCAATAATCTGTTCTCAGAACAGACCTCTCAACCTGCTGCCGGATTTCTCCATTCAGCTGGATGATCCTGAGGACCGACCAGTTAGCTGGCAGGTCGTCCAGCTTTTTATTTCAGTCATAATAGATGACGGTGTTAACCGTGAAAACTTGAGGCACTCTATCCTCCTCCCTGTAAAATCAACACAGTGTGATTTTACAAGGTCCCGTGGCACCTTGCTCAGGACCTCTGCCCCTAGTTAGCAAGCAAGACGGCAGCAGTTGCTGCTGCTGATTCTGAAAGGAATGTAGAACTTGACAGCAGCCTTCTGAGTTTGGGTCAGGAAGATGTCCTTTGGACCAAAGCAGACTTCTTTACACGCAGCTCAGTTTCCCAGGAGTCGCCACAGATGTGCCCACTATCCCAGGTTCCTGTGAGTCAGCGGAAGCTCCTGTTACACCCTTTGTTCCTGGCGGGAGAGGGAGGAGTGAGCTCCCTGGGTTCCAGTATTTACTTGGTATACCTGAGTTTGGGGGTACCCTTTTTTTGTTAACTGTTTTCAAAACTGAATTACTGTCACCTTGATGTACAAGTTTCAATAAAACTTTGTAAAAATAATTGGACATGTGCCTGGAGGAGCTCTGATTTTATTCAGTCCCTTGGAGAAGAGACTGGAACTCTTCCAGAGTTGCGTTTCAGTACCATTCTTGTGGCTCTGAGTGGACAGGGCTACTCCAGCTGCCCAGGCCTGAGAACCATTCCTGTGACCCACCCATTCACACAGTTTGGAAGCCTGTTAAGGGACCCCTATAACTGAGCCCCTCTGAACAGCTCGAGTCACAAGGGAAAGCTGAAGAAGGGTAACAGCAGAGGCCCCTGGCTTCGGCAAGTGGGTGGTGTCCCCAGGCTACAGGGTTTGTTTCCTTTTGCTCCTAAACAAGCCCTACAGGACAGCCTGGGATCGTGACCGCGGTGTGTGAGATACCAGGACGTTTGTGGAGTCAGCTGTTTTCATCCACTAAAAGAGGCTATGTCCTTCCTCCAAAAAGGTGGAAGGTTCTGGGTGTCCCTTTAAGCCTTTTCTTCTCAGGTTATCGGGGAACATTTTAAATTTAGCAGGAAAGCATGCTAATGAGCTCTACCCACTGGTGCAGAAAACCCAAGCTGAAAATGCTATGTAAAATAAGACTAGTGTACTGGAGCCAGTCACCCCGTGAGCTCTCCAAGCACTGGGGCCACAGGGAACTTCCAGGTGAGGTCACTGCTGAGATGGAGGAGACGCAAAACGAGGACATGGTCAGAGACAACACGTGTGTGTATATTCAAAGGATTTCATTTTCTTTAAAAAGCACATGATAGTCGGAAAGGCTGCCCACCAAGTGAAAGCCTGCATACCCAAGAAGCTAAAAGGTTAATGGTGATTTTACAAAGGTGGAAAAGGAGACCTTGTTTTGCCCAAATCGCAGGGGCAAAACCATGTCAAATTGTGTCCTATGCCCAAGTAATCCTTTCTCCATTAGCATTTCCTTTATGGGTGAGGACTTACAGTTAGTTAAAGCGTAACTCAAATTGCTTTTCAATGAAGATATATTTTTCCCTCTAGAAACTGATACACAGGTGAATTTATAGAGCCAAATTAAAGCCTAAAAATTACTAAAATGTAAATCAGTATTGCAGGGCCAGGGCCCCAAGCAGGAAGTCAAAAAGCCAGACAAGAAAATTGTGCCTGTACCTCGACTAGCTCAATTAGGAAATCTCAAAGGCTCCTAAGGCTGAGAGAAAAAACCTGGAACATCATGATACGATCTATATGGCTGAGGGTCAGAGACTGAACGAGCCATTCTAGGAAAGAACAAAATTTCATTTTAATTCAGTTCCTTCTGTATGAGCACAATTTCACTTTCAAGCATTTACTTCCCATATCTGATCCTCCTCTGCTATTATGTCACCTTCAAAATTCAGATGTCCCCAGGGCAATAGTACTAAGAGGTAGGGCCTTTAAAAAGATTAGGTCATGAGAGCCCCTCTTCTCATGAATGAAATTAAGGTTCTTATCAAAGAGGCTCCAGACAGCATTCAGCTCATGTGCCCTGGCACTTTCTGCCACATGAGGACACGCAGCTTTTCTCCCAGAGGACCCAAGCACAAGGCGCCATCTTGGAAGCAGAGAGTAGCCCTCACTAGACAAGCAAATCTGCCCATGCCTTAATCTTGGACTTCCCAGCCTCCAGAACTCTGAGCAAATGAATTTTTGTTCTTTATAAATTGCCCACTCTCAGGTATTTTGTTAAAGCAGCACTGAATGGGCTAAGACCTCCACCAATGTTTACAAATGGTTTGAATGAATTGATGAAGACCCAAGACATGGACTACTCATCAAATCATAAAGTTTCTGAGGAATAAAGCTTCAGCACTTCTCTTGACCAGCAAATTAGTGGAGAAACAAACTAGAGCCTTCTGCCCTGGTATGCCAACTATAATTGTCTTCAGGAGAAAACACGGAAGTTGTAGATACATACACGTTTCTTCTAAAATCCCAGTCATCCCTATTAGAATTGTAAAAACATCCACAGGGGCCTCCTAAGAGTCATCGTCACTGTAGTGAGTCAGACATTTGGAGAAGATCCCAAAAGCTGGAGCAGCAGCCGGAGCCCTGTTTCTGGGACCCCAGCCACTGGGCTCTGCCCTCAGGGTTGGCTCCCACAACTACATTGTCTTGTCTTTCACACAACTAGAGGGCCTTTCCCCAGATGAGAATGCCAGCTCTTAACTGCTCCCTCCCGCTAGAGTGAATTCACCCAGCCCATCTGAAATACTCACTGGCCGGTGAGAACAGGCCAAGATGTGTATACCCTTGGTCGATTTTATGTTTCCTTTTTTGTGGCTCTCTGAAACACAGCCTGAGTTATGCAGAGTAATAAAGTCATTTTCAAGGTTTTTTCATCTACCTCTAACAATCCCTCTAGGGTAAATAGAGTTCCGTTCATCATTAACAGACTCAAGGGAAAACAAAGTGATCAACACTGGACTCTATTTCCACTACCCCCACCCTTCCCAGCTTTAGGAAACAGCTTCAGCATTTGACTGGGCACATGAGAAACTATTTTTCTCATATAACACTGTAGGCCTAGAGCCACGGTCTACATGCTTTAGACATCATTAGCAGTATTTAAATTGCCAAGGAAGACATGGGACTAAAACTAGAACAGACCAAGGTTTCTCAGCCTTGGCACTACTGAGGCTTTGGGCCTGCTTTACAGTGGGGGGCTGTCCTTTGCATTGCAGGATGTTAAGCAGCATCTCTGACCTCCACCCATTGGATACCAGTGGTACCCCCAGTTGTGACAACCAAAAATGTCTCCAGGCATTGTCAAATGTCCTCTGGGAGGAGGGAAGCAAAATCTCCCCACGGCTTAGAACCAGTGGAACAAGCCAGTGAATTCTGAGAATGGAAGCTGAGCTGGCCCCCACGAATGTTTTCTACAGCAAATCACATTCAAGAGGTCCAATTCTGAAGGCAGTCCTGTTAAGCAAAATTATCTCTTTTGGTCTAACCCGCCAAATCCTCAAGTTACATGGTTATGGAATTTGCTATGCAATCAACCTCTTTAGTCTGGTGACAATTAAGTTGTAAGTGCAGAAAACATGACATCTAATTTTGTGCTTATGAAACAGGCGTGGCCAGCACGAAGGGTTAGGCCTCATTTTGCGGTGTGGCTGCGGAATGGGTTGTTTCTTTCAGGCTGTTCCTTCGGGTTCAAACACTTTTCCTTGGCACTTCCTTTTGAAATCAAACTATGTTGACTTAGCTTTGGAAGTTTTCTGTGGCCTCCCACAATTCTCAGGACAATCGCTGAAATATTTAACAGACGTTTTCCTAATGCTACAAGGAAAGAAAGGTTCCACATTTCACTGCTTCAGCTTCTGAATTATTTTCATTCTTATAATTATGACCTTGTGGTGGATTTTCATGCCCAACAGTAACATCAAAAAGAACAGAACTGCATCTGTGGGTCCCATCACAAGCAATGAATGACCGATACGACTCTGTGAGTCCAATTTTGACCGTGGTCAGACGACTTCATTAGAAAACAAAAATTCAAAGACTGCAACCCACAGGAGCCATGAAAACAAAAACATCACCATTTGCCAAAACCCTTGTTTGTCTGGATGGAGCAAGTTTATACTAACAAACTAAAGAATGAGAAAAAATGTATCTTGCAGACTGCAAAAGTTCATCTAGTTAAAAATGGGACTATTTTCATTTTTAATTACCTTTAATTTGAATTCTTCCCTACAAAGAAATCTACATTATTAAATTGTAGTTGGCCTTATCATAATAGTTGAAAGAAATCTTGAGCTGACCTGTTCCTGGTTAGCTGATTATGGAAGTGGGTAATCCGTTCTTGAGTCATCCTTTCCAAATGGCCTTTGTGACAGCTTAAAGAGCTTTCCAGCTCTGCAGTCCTATAATATGACCTTAATAGCCAATTCATGGTTCACTGGAAGTACTGACCGAATTTCCACAATGTCACACTCTTGGCAGAGAATGCCGCCAATTGCTTAACTCCAGGATAGCACTGTGACCTAACCACCACGTGGCTTCCTCTAGCCCACTCCAGAGGAAAACCCTCCCTGCAACGTAAAGAAGGTCCCGTCCACGATAATACACCTACACTGACACGCTGGTGTTAGTTTTTCTTTCATAGTCTCTCAAAAAAAGAAGAGGTCAATGCACTAAAGCACACATTTTTAGATCATTGCTTTATTTCACTAATTGTTCAACAACAAAGTTCATTCCTCTCAAGGTGGATCTTGAATCATTCCTTGTGTTCTCTTCCTCGTTCTGAATAAAAAAGATAATGAAGAAAAAGCCTGTACTTTTGGAGACCTAGAATCTTGATTGATGCTAATAAGCTTTTGACGGCAATTTCGTGTTACGATATTTCCTGCTGGCATCTTGGTGGTCTCACGGGGCTCCCCACCCTCCAGTGAAGATGGCTGTCCACAGCTACCACCATTGAAACCAAAGGAAGTGTTGAAAAATGCACCTTTTACAATAAAAAAGTAGAAACCAATTCAATTTCCTCTTTTTTTTTTTTTTACGAATATAAAGTTTCTTGTAAATATGTACAGTCTTTTGAGCTAGTTCTATATAGCAGGAAGCAGTTCACAGATGAGACACACAATATACATTTTCAGGCCTCAGGAAGCCCATTTCTCATGGAGATCCTAAATGAAATGCCAAGACTGAAAGACCAATTTTCAGTGACCTTTCCAAATACTGTGGACCAAGAGACAAAAACTTCAGCAAACATTCAATCAAATCTGCCCTGGGGACGGGAGGGGAGGGAGTACGACCCCACAGACTCCAAGCAACACATGAAACGCGACAGCAGGACATTTGCCAAAGGAGCTACCACACGGAGGTTTGTAGGCATTTCAAACAAGAAAGCACTTAGGTTAGGACATGAGCAGGAAGGAGCTGGGATGCAGGCCAGGTTGCGATCTGGAAAGGGATCGGAACTGTGGACACATGGTTGAAAACACGGTCGTGTTCACCTGCTGCGGTGGAAACGGGTCTACCTTTGAGCCTACCTAGGAGGTGCCTGGGTTGTTGAGGCGGGCCTAAGAGTCGTGGAGGACCCAAAGCAACAGATGCCTTGTGGGAGATTAAAGGCAGAAATAAGGCCGCGAGTTAGCTTGCCAACTGCAAAGCCTCTAGGTTGGTTCTATACCAGTTGCCAGGAATTTCGTACTCTAACAGGAGGGTCCGGAGACCCAGTGGGAGCCGCACTGCACCTAAGGACTTCCCAACCCGGGCGGAGCTGGAAGAGTTGAGCTGCGGCTGCTTTCTCACACTTCCTGGTCTCAGGTCCCCTAGCCCTAGGGAAAGGCTCATTTGGGAAGTCACAGTTTCGTGGGGTAGAACCGCGCTGGATTGGGTGTGAACAGAGTCATCCTCGGCAGGCAGGGAAGTGTGAAGTTCGGAGGGGACACTGAGTGGGAGGTGGTGGTTTGCTGAAATCCTTCTCTGGTCGTAAGGCTTGAGCGTTTTGTTTTTTTTGTTTGTTCAGTGCTACAGACTGCAGCTTGTGGTGGCCAGTTAGTCGGCAAGTCGTCAGAGGGTCTCGATTCGGCAGGAGCTATGGGATGGTATTAATACATTGGCAGAGCAACCCAAGGGGGCAGCACATGCAGTAAACCGCCATGCAGAACTCCCGACGGGCCTCTTTCCCATCCCACAGTGGGGAACACCACACCGTCACAGACAGGAGGTGGGTGCCCCCGTCCCCTCCCCGACCCCGAGACCCAGGAGTGCTGGGCTCCGAGCAAGTCTATTGCATGCTTTCCTGGCCAAAGCTACATGGCAAGCGGGAACAGCAGGCTGGGGAGATGACGCTGGGGGGCGGGGAAGGAAAGCGTCTTGAGGTCCCTTGGCCCCAAGTCACTGCCTCCAAGCTGAGGCCCGATGACCTCAAGTCACTGCCTCCGAGCTGAGGCCCGATGACCTCCGTACATTCTCAGCTGGTGGGAGGGGAAGTCGTCAAGGCCATAAAAGGCAATGAAAACAGTAAACATTTGGCTATGATGTCACCCTGGGGAAAGCAGGGCCATCTATGAGAATGAACAGGAACAAGGATGAACCTACGTGACTGCGGGAGGTTGGCCAACTGACCGGGACTCTTCTATACTACGCCTCGGTAGCAAAGACCTGATGATGTGATCTAGCTAAAAATGACTACAACAGGAAATACGTTGCTATTCAAATCTATTAAGAATTCTGTTGTCTTAAAAAAGAAAGAAACAAAGAAAAAAAAAAGAAAAACCAACCAATCCTAGGATTTTAAAGTAGCTAATTAGGATTCTAACCACGTCGTAGTTAGTATCCCGGTTGGTTTCCTTTGATGAACTAACTGGTACAGGCTAGAGCTAGGTACAAAAGTTTGTGAATGCTTTGAAAGAGTAACAAAGTGCAAAGAGATGGCTGCAGGGAGGTGCCCAGGGCAGGCACCGGGCCTGACAGCTCCGAAGAGCCTCAGCCACCTGCCTCTCCTGGAGACAGGGGTGTCCGTGCCGAGGTGGGTCTGGGCCCCACTGAGCCAGAGGGTGGCTGAGAACGTGGGCGCTTGGGTCCCCATCAGCAGAGTTCCATGGTGTGTTTGGTGTTTCCTACAGATCGAGATGAGGAGTTGGTTTTTCTGGCTGAGATTTATACTGAAGACTGGTCCCAGACCTAGGAGTGAAATGAGGAGGAGGAGTGTTAGCCATCCGAGGCCAGAAGTTGCTGTGCTCACCTTGCACGATGCAGATGGGAATCTGCAGCCCCTGGGCTATCCCCTTCAGCAGTTAGCAGTGAGTGCTCCGCAGGGCAGCACCCGCTCCAGAGCCTGGGAAAGCCAGGGAGTGAAACTCACTGGAAAATCCGAAAGCCGCGTGTGTCCCTGTGTTGCTGTAAGCATGTTAACGCACACACACGCACATACACAGTTTCATCAGTCAATTGGGAGGGATGAGAAGCCACATGGATGGTGTTTCCTTCTTTCTTTACCAGCAGGTGAACTGCACATGGCATCAGAAGGAGAATGCCACCCAGAAAATCAGCCCCAAATGGCAGAAAGGTGGCTCCTCGGCCTGCTTAGCCTGCTGAGGAGGCACCAAGCACTTGAGCCATCCCCTGCCGGGGGGAGCCCCTGGTCTTCAACACCTATCCCTCTCCTCGATCACGAACCTAAGAATTACACAGATCATTCATGCACATGATTTAAACATTTATAAAAGCTCAAAGTTCTTCTGGAAGGCAACCACCATGAACACTTTTCTGTGTAGCCTTCCAGAAAAACCATTTATATATACACATGAGTGGGCCGAGCGTGGTGACTCACGCCTGTAATCCCAGCATTTTGGGAGGCCAAGGTGCGAGGACTGCTTGAGCTTAGGAGTCCAAGACCAGCCTGGGCACATAGCGACGTTCTGTCTCTAAAAAAAATAAAAAGGGGGGTGGGGGTGGGAATTAGACAGATGGTGGCTTAAGCCTGTAGTTCCAGCTATTCAGGAGGCTGAGGCTGGAGGATCACTTGAGCCCAGGAGTTCAACACCGTGGTGAGCTATGATCATGCCACTGCACTCCAGCCTGGGCAACACAGTAAGACTGTGACTCTAAAACAACCAAAAACAAAAACAAAAACAAAAAAAAAGTGGGGGAAAAAGCCAGACATGGTAGCTACAGCCCATATTCCCAACTACTCAGGAGGCTGAAGTGAGAGGATCGCTTGAGCCTGGAAGTTCCAGGTTGCTGTGAGCTATAATCACACCACTGCACTCCAGCCTAGGTAACACAGCAAGAC
>NW_012121709.1:8067712-8083498 GCF_000951035.1 Colobus angolensis palliatus
ATGCTTGGCTAATATTTTTTTTTTTTTTTAGTAGAGACGGGGTTTCACTGTGTTAGGATGGTCTGGATCTCCTGATCTCGTGATTCGCCCGCCTCAGCCTCCCAAAGTGCTGGGATTACAGGCATGAGCCACCTCACCCGGCCAGGAAGCTATTTCTTAAAGTACATTTTCTTCCTAAACTCCTGTGTCTCACAAAGTCTGAATTACAGTCATGGAGTTCCTTTTTTAAACACTAGTGGCCCCCTGAGGGCTCCAGTTCTCCAAGTCACTCCTGGCCTCCGCAACAGACACACAGGCCTCGGGAGGTTGCCTCACCTTGTTCACCTGGGACAGCGGGGTCCTCACGGCTCCCGCAGGCAGCCGGCCCCTGCTGCTGTCTTCAAACAGCCTCCCGGGGGACCGCTCTCTCCGCGTGCTGAGCATCCGGCCCGGGGACTTCTCCCGCTCCAGGGGGCGGCCAGGAGACTTGTCCCTGCGCAGCTCGGTCCGCCCCTCGCGGTAGCGGTGCGGTGTGCTTGGCTCTCGGGGGTGGCTGGGGCCTTCGGGCGGCGCCGGGCTGGAGGCCACGCGCTTGGTGATGTGCTCGTTGTACGTGGGCGGGCCTCGCTTGTTGGGGCTGCTGGCGACAAAAGAGGAACGTAGGGAGCTGGGAGGTCACAATCCCAGAGGGGCATTTTCCTTCTTCCCTGCGGAACCCCCCGCTTGACCCGGCCTCACCACTGATTATCAACAGATTAGACCTGGAGTTCTTTGGACTTTGCCTGCGTTTGATTTTTGGCAGCAAAGACAGGGAAGACAGCAAAGATGGCAACAAAAGACAACCCACCTTCCTCAGTGCAGGCTTTCATTTACTGAGCACATACTGTGCGCCAGGCCTGTGCTAAGCTCTTCACCTGCCATCTCTCATCATCTCATTAAATCATCACAGCAGCTCTTGAGCTAGGAACAAGCATGACCCTCACTGTACAAGGAAGAAAATGGGGACAGACAGGAGTTAGGTGACTCACCTGAGCTAATAAGTGGTAAAGCTGGGATTCCAATAAAGACCAGTTTGATAGGTCAGGCACAGTGGCACACACCTGTAATCCCAGCACTTTGGGAGGCCGAAGCAGGCGGATCACGAGGTCAGGAGTTCGAGACCAGCCTGGCCAACATGGTGAAACCCCATCTCTACTAAAAATACAAAAATTAGCCAGGCGTGGTGGCATGCGCCTGTAGTCCCAGCTATTCAGGAGGTTGAGGCAGGAGAATTACTTGAACCCAGGAGGCGGAGGTTGCAGTGAGTCGAGATCGAGCCACTGCATTCCAGCCTGGGTGACAAAGTGAGACTCCGTCTCAAAAAAAAAAAAAAAAAAAAAAAGACCAGTTTCATGTCATAAGCCCCATACTATATCCTACTGACCTAGTATTTCCCAGAGCCTAGAAGGCACAGAAGGAAGTCTTCATCTAGGAGGTCAGCCTGCTAAGACCCAGAAGTCAGGGGCCCACAAAGGCCCTCAGTGCAAGGGAGCAGTGTGGGGAAACCCTGTACTCATCACTGTTAACTGCCATGTCTGTCCCACTCCTGGGTCTGGTGTTTGGTCACCTCTCCCCCCAGGTGGCTTTCCAAGAGTCTCTCTGACACCTGATGCGAATGCAGATGCTCAGACGGTTGATGGTTCTCAGTCATGGCAATAAGATGACCGAGAGGTGTAGAGATCAGGCCTGACAGAGTCAGGAAACTGAGCAGGGCAGACAAAAACAGTAGAGCAGGCTCAGAAAACGTCCCAGGCCTCAAAGGTTGATAATTAGTAACCAAACAGCTGAAAACACTGGGGCCTTTTTGTACGACCCAACCCAACCCTCCACCCATTCCTGGCCTGGATATTTCAAATGAAGATTTTCCCTCTCTGAAGATGTAGTAAGACCCAGAAACACAGAGAGAACTGAAATGTGGCCTTCTGAGTCAATTCTTTCCCACCCTCAATCAGCTCAAAAAGTACTAGAGTCCCTGTTATCTCAGTATAATTCATGCTTGGAAAAAGGCCCTACTTAAAATGGGGAAAAAAAATTATAGTGAATATTACTTGAAAACATATTTTGTTTGATTGAGGCTTTATCTTGGAATATAAACTTATTTTATGCTAGATATTTTTTAGTATTTAAATTACAATGCAGCTGATTCCAAAAATGAACCCAGTATGAATCACAGAATGATTTGTTTTGTGCTAATTCTCTCAACAAAATTGTTGCTAACATGCTCTGACATCAACGTTGGACACGTTGGACTTTTGCAGTAAGATCCTAAAGAAGGCTCTTTGAAAATATTTGAAAAAGCCGGGCACAGTGATGCATGCCTGTAGTCCTAGCTATTAGGAAGGCTAAGGAAGGAGAATCACTTGAGCCCAGGAGTTCGAGACCAGCCCAGGCAATATGGCAAGACCCCACTTCTTGAAAACTAAAACTAAAAATTAGAAAAAAAAAAGTGTAGCGCATCATTTGGTTTCCCAAAGGACTATCTTAATCCTTGATATTTAAATCATTCTCATTGGAAGAGGCTATCATTTTATCAACTTGTTCATTTCTTTCTTCAATTATTGGTCTAACTGTATCAGAACCTCCTCTGTCAACGTCCATAATTGAGAAGAGACAGCAAAGACAGCATTTACTGTGGAAGAAGAGACTCTAGAACAGGCTTGAGGGCCAAATCCGGAAGATGCTTGTTTTTATAAATAAAGTTTTATTGGAATGAAGCCATGCCCATCTGGTTATGCATTGTCTTACAGCTGCTTCCACAAGACCGCAACAGGGCTAAGCAGCTGAGACAGAGACCATATGGCTCACAAAGCCGAAAATATTTACCATCTAGACCTGTGCAGAAAAAGTTTGCCAGTTCCTCCTCTACAGAGAGGTTGGTGTGCAGAGATAATTTCATAAGGGCTCAGTTCACAGTGAATAGTTTCATGCCATGCTCTTGCTTTCCCATGTAACTGTAATGTTTGGAGATTCAGACGGCAAATGCTCAGAAGACCAGAACCCCTGTCTGTGCAGCAATAAGACTTAAGATAATGCAGATTTCAACATCTTGAAATCAAAGTTTATATTCATCTCTAGCCATATGGCTTTGAAATCTGGAAGACAAATAAAAAAATAAATTCCGAGTAGGAGAACTACATTAAGCCTACTTGTAATGGAAAAGAAATGTAAGATGTGTCCACAGGAAACTATCATAAAACAAATGAGAGGGTGCTCACTGCCCAGGGGAAGAAGGATCGCTCAAGGGAAGGCCATTCAGGACGTCAGCTGAGATTAATGGGAGGGAGGAACACACCCATCATTTCAAGCCAAGTGGGCAGTCTTCCATCTCCTTATCCATTAATGACCCATAATCTACCACATCAATTTTATGGTCTTTTTGGCAAGGAGTTACGTTTCCTGCTCTGCTAAACAGACCAGGGCAACGAAGCCTGCAGTGAATCAGACCCAGAAAGCCAACCCTCAACTGCCCAAAGAAGTCTGTGACCAAAAGATCGTTCTATAAGCCAAGAGATAACCAACTACTGATTTTCCAGACATAATACAGGAAAGCGAACACTTTTCTGCCCCTTATTCACAGGAATTGGAACTGTTTTGATCACATAGTAAGCAATTCCTTTGAGAGACTCTATAGTCTCAAAAGCAAGGTGCCTAGCAAGGTGCCTGGCTACCTATCTAGTGAGGCAACAGAGGAAAAAAATCTAATTACAATACTTCAATGTGTTTCTGGCATGACTTGGGAATTACCTAAAGAAGATCTAGACATTTTCAGGGGAAGACTGTGGTGCACTAAGCAGTCACTCTTGAAGCAGGGCCAAGCTAAGAGTTAGGAGCATTTAATTATTGGCACTTCTGGTTTTTCAGCAAGTTCCCCAGGTTAAAACCACACTAACCAAACATTTCAGATTAATTAGCTCCTATACATCAACAAAAGAGAGACCATTCATTAGGACAGTCTTGCCTAAGATCTTGGTATTTTGTAATATTAGTTGTGGTTCTTCCATCAAATTATGGGCCCCTGGAATATAAGAACAATGCTTTCTACATCTCTGCATCCCCAGCCATAGACATTATGTCAGGCACATGGTATGGGGCCCACATAACCATTTATAAGGTAGACACACAGGGCTGGTAAACCAGTCCAGAAAATTATCTTAGGCCATTTATTCCCTGGGTTAAATAATCTGAGACCTTCTTTGCAGGCCAAGGTTTCAAACTTCCTACACCTCGAGCTGGATCTAGCTCCCAGCACTGTGTCAAGACGAGGCCAGTCCCACTTCCACATGCAGCTGGTGGGACTGCAAATGGGAGAAGCCTTCAGGGCAGAAAACTCCACACTGTCCATCAGATTTACAAACACACCTCAGCCGTCACCCATTCATTCCTTCTCTTGGAATTTATCCTACAGATAGACTCCTCAGCATGTAAAATGACATAAGGAGAAAGTCATTTATTGCAGCAACAGACTGGAGACAAACAGCCATTGATGAAGAAGCAGTTAAACGAATTAAGGTACAGCCCTGATAAGGAAGGTTGTGCAGGCATCTGGGGAGAAATGAACGAAGAACTACTTCTCACACTGACATGGAGCAATTACCAAGACACCATCAAGGTACAGAAGAGTATGCAGAATATGCTGCCACTTGTGTTAAAAAGGAGGGGTGGTCGTGTGCAGTGGCTCACGCCTGTAATCCCAGCACTTTGGGAGGCCAGGGCGGGCAAATTGCTCAAGCCCAGGAGTTCAAGACCAGCCTGGGCAACGTGGTAAAACCTTGTCTCTACAAAAAATACAAAAATTAGCCAGATGTGGCGGGCGCCTGTAGTCCCAGCTACTTGGCGGGAGGCTGAAGTCAGGGGCTCTCCTGAGCCCAGGAGGCGGAGGTTGCAGTGAGCCGAGATCACGCCACTGTACTCCAGCCCAGGCACAGAGTAAGACCCTAACAACAACAACAGAAAAAAACACAAGGAGGGGAAGGGCACTTCCAGAATACCAGAGTAAGGACTTCTGACAACCTGTTTCTCCATGAAAGCAACAAGATCACTGGCAATTGTCAAAATCAACTTTTCAGAGCTCTGGAAATTAACCCTAGCCCTTTAAGCGGCCACTCTCGAGGCAGGGTCAAACCAAAAGAGTCAGGAGCACATAGGTATTTGGCACCTGCTTTTCCAGCAGGGTCAAACCAAAAGAGTCAGGAGCACATAGGTATTTGGCACCTGCTTTTCCAGCAAGTTCCTGGGATCAAAACCACGCTGAACAAGCATGTTGCAAAAAAGGCCTGCAACAATTCAAAGAGTGTTTATGCAAGAAAAAGGAATCTCAGCAAGAACCGAATGTTTTGTGACATTTTAACTTGCCCTATACTCACTCCCCTCTCCCCAGATCTGCGGAAGAGTTGAAACCACATCCTTAGAACCACAGTAGCTGTGAAAACCAGCAGTCTAGTAGCCACTGGAGGGAGCAGATCAGGACTGAAGCTCCCCAAAAAGCCCCATCCCCAGAAAACTGTCGCTATCTGACCTGTCTAGCTACGCTCCCTGGAAAAGGCCCATTATCAGGGCAGTGGATCTGACTCTGTACATTTGGTTGTACAGCTGTCCCTTGGTGGCCTGGGGGACTGGTTCCAGGACTTCCTGTGGATACCAAAATCTGTGGATGCTCACGTCTCTTATATTCAATGGTGTAGGGCCAGACACAGTGCTTCAGGCCTATAAACCTAGCACTTTGGGAGGCCCAGGTGGGCAGATCACTTGAGCCTAGGAGTTTGAGACCAGCCTGGGCAACATGGTAAAACCCCATCTCTACAAAAAATACAAAAATTAGCCAAGTGTGGTGGTGCATGCCTGTAATCCCAGCTACTCAGCAGGCTGAGGTAGGAGGATCACCTGAGCCCTGGGAGGTCGAGGCTGCAGTGAGCTGTGATCGTACCAATGCATTCCAGCCTAGACGACAGAGACCCTGTCCCATAAAAAAAGTAGGGGGGGTGTATTTGCATATAACCTACACACATCCTGTTGTACACTTTAAATCATCTCTAGATTACTTATAACACCTAATACAATGTAAATGCTCTATAAATAGCTGTTATACTGTATTGTTTAGGGAATAATGACAATTTGTAAAAGCCTGAACACGTGCAGTACAAACAAAATTATTTTTTCAAATATTTTCAATCCATGGTGTGTTGAATCTACAGAGGCATAACCTATAGACAGAGAGGGCTGGCTGTATCAGCATAAAGGATCCCTAAATGGAAACACAAAAACTTCACAAAATTGGTTCCTTCCCAGGTGAGGACCTGGAGAGAGGGAGTGAGGAGAGTTAGGAGGCAAGAGAGATCCAGAAGAGAGGCTCTATACTGTATACCTTTTTAATCCTTTGAATTCTGTGCCCTGTGATTAGATTATCAATTCAAAAACAAGTAAAATTTAAAAAATAAAATTTAAAAAGAATGCCTTTTAAGAAGAGGCCTTTTCTGCAACATGCTTGTTCAATGTGGTTTTGATTCCAGGAACTTGCTGGAAAAGCAAAGGTGTCAAATAACCATGTGCTCCTGACTCTTTTGGTTTGACCCTGCCCGACAGTGGCTGCTCAAAGGGTTAGTTTCCAGAGCTCTGAAAAGTTGATTTTTATAACTGCCAGTGGTCCCGTTGTTTTTATGGAGAAACACATTGTCAGAGGTCCTTACTCTGGCATTCTGGGAGTGCCTTTTCCCTCCTTTTTTGGTTTTGAGATAGGGTCTCACTCTGTGCCCAGGCTGGAGTACAGTGGCGTGATCTCGGCTCACTTTAACCTCCACCTCCCGGGCTCAAGCAATCCCCGCCACCTCAGCCTCCAGAGTAGCTGGGATTACAGGCACACACCACACCTGGCTAATTTTTGTATTTTTAGTAGAGATGGGGTTTTACCACGTTGCCCAGGCTGGTCTTGAACTCCTGGGATCAAGTGATCTGCCCGCCCTGGCCTCCCAAAGTGCTGGGATTACAGGCGTGAGTCACTGCACCACCTCCCCTCCTTTTTAACACAAGTGGCAGCATATTCTGTATACTCTCCTGTACCTTGATGTGTCCTGGCGGTTGCTCCATGTCAGTGTGAGTTCTTCATTCATTTTTCCCCAGATGCCTGCACAACATTCCTTCCCAGGGCTGTACTTTAATTTATTTAACTGCTTCTTTATCAATGGCTGTTTGAGTCCAGTCCTGTTCAGGAGGTCTCGCATTCCAGGGAAGGCACCAGGCTGGCTGGAGTCCCTGACCTGCTCTCACGACCTCACACCTCTGGACCTCCAGGCATGGCTTGCCTTCCCTCCTGTCTGAGCATCTGTCACTGGTCCCCCTGCCCCCACCTCATATCTGATGGGAAATCCTCCCTCACCTCCACGTCCAGGCTTTAAATCACCCCACCAGAGCCTCATCCTTCCATGCCCTAATCTATGATTGCCCGCATCTCTCCCACTGAGCTGTGAGTGCCATCACGGAGGGGCTGTGTCTGTTTTATTCACCATTCTCCCTCCCCCACGAGCCCAACTAGCACCACAAAATACCTGCTAAAGCAATAAATGCCTAATTTGTGCTCCATTTTTCACCAAGCCAATGAAAATACCCATGAGAGAAAGATCAGACCTCTCCCCTCTGACTTTTACAAGGTGGTATTTTCGAATTCTCCTGATGCTTATAAAGGTCTGTGTCATTTCAGTGCCACAGATCGCAAATAAATGAGTGGTTTGAGCTTAAGGACAAAGTGAAGATTGGGAAACATTCTACTGGTTTAGTATCATTTCCTTCTGCCTTCAACATGCAGAAAAGCACGTTGCCCCCAGTACTGAGGAAGAGGAGAAGCTGGTTACCTGCGGGAGGTGGATGGGCCCCGGTGGTGTTCAGTGCCAGACTCCTTCACGAGGTTTCCCTTGCAGCAAATGACCCTTAATTTATCCTGGTATGAGGATGCCAAGTAAATCGCTCCCGAGGAAATGGCAGGGCCCAGGTAGCGTGGGTTCGGGATGTCCAGGTACGCTCGGGCAGGGGTCCTGCAGAGTCCCAGAGTTCCAGTTACCCTCATTGCAGGCTACCTCCATTGCTAGGCAGGTTAGGAAGGAACATGCAGCCAGCCCCAACACCTACCCCAACAGTTGAGGTTTTCCAAGCATGGTAGGATAATGCTTACCCTGCCGAGGAGCGTGCCTGGATCTCAATTACTTCGAGTGAGTTGAAGTGGGTCACAAACAGATAGGGTTCTCTGTAGGCTGTGTGATCACCATGCAGGCACAGTGTGGGCCAAAGAATGGTGAAAAGAGGGAAAATCAAAATCTGGCTGTAATGCATTCTTTGACCCAGCAATCCTGTGTAAAGCAATTCACCCCACAAATACCTATCTATGTGCCAGAATAGTCATGCATGTTCGAGGATATTCACTGCCATGTGGTTTGTTACAGCAGAAGATGTAAAACAACTCAAGTGTACAGTGTAGGGATTGGCTAAATAAATTATAATACATCTGGCCGGGCATGGTGGCTCATGCCTGTAATCCCAGCACTTTGGGAGTCCAAGGTGGTGGAGCACCTGAAGTCAGGAGTTCGAGACCAGCCTGGCCAACATGGTGAAACCCCATCTCTATCAAAAACACAAAAATTAGCCAGGTATGTTGGTGTATGCCTGTAATCCCAGCTACTCAGGAGGCTGAGGCAGGAGAATCACTTGAACCCAAGAGGCAGAGGTGGCAGTGAGCTGAGATGGCACCACTGCACTCCGGCCTAGGCAACAGAGGGAGACTCCGTCTCAAAAAAAAAAAATTATAATACATCTATGGAATTCTGCACAGCTATAAACATGCATGAAAAGGCTGTCTTCGTACAGATATGAAAGAATGCCCAAGGTACATTGCTCAGTGCAAAAAACAAGGTTCAGAATTATGTGGGAAGTATGCTACCCTACTGATTTTTTAAAAGGTGGAAAAAAGAATATATATATTTTATGTGCTAGTATTTGCATAAAGTACTGGAAGGACAAGAAACTCATATGAGCTTTTTTTTTCTTTGAAGGAACAGGGATGGAAAATTTGGGAGATGGACACACTGGGTGAGACTTTTCATTGTACCTTTTAAAACTGATTGTAAACATCAAAGAATTTGATTTTAAAAAAGACTGGGTTTGGGCTGAGTGCAGTGGCTCATGCCTGTAATCCCAGCACTTTGGGAGGCCAAGGCAGGTGGATCACCTGAGATCAGGAGTTCGAGACCAGCCTGGTCAACATGGTGAAACCCTGTCTCTACTAAAAATACAAAAAATTAGCTGGGTGTTGTGGCAGGTGCCTGCAATCCCAGCTCCTTGGGAGGCTGAGGCAGGAGAATCACTTGAACCCGGGAGGCAGAGGTTGCAGTGAGCTGAGATTGCGCCGTTGCACTCCAGCCTGGGCAACAAGAACGAAAATCCGACTCAAAAAAAAAAAAGACTGGGTTCAGTTTTAAAAAAAGACTGGGTTCACAGATATTTAGACATTGCTGGTCTTCTTAATACTCTATCTCTGTATGACAGTGTCACTGCAACTAGAGCAGACAGGACTGGAAATATTTTCTGCCTTAAAGGGAAAAAGCACTATTATTCCTTATGGCAAAACTTGGTATTAGACTTCTTAAGTCATGGGTTCTGGAATGCATGCCCTGGTGCAGTCCGCTGGCCTGGAATCTGGGCTGACTCTGCAGTCTGCTCTAACCAGTAGAGTGTGGTGGAAGTGAGCAGGCTTGCCAGCTTCTGCTTCTGTATTTTTGGAAGAAGCCAGCGTGGAAAGCAACAAGGCCTCCAGCCACCAGCCGCAGCTGAGCACCCACATTATGGCCAGCACTGTTTGTGGGCCATGTTTGTGACCCTGTCTTGGGCTTTCTAGTTGTCCCAGTGGCCCTGCTGATACCCCATGAAGCAGAACTGTCCAGTCAAGCTGCAGAGTCAGGGCTGATGATAAGCTGTTGTTTGAAGTCACTACGCTTTCAGATGGCTTAATATGCAGCAATAGAGAAACAAAATAGCCTCAAAGGATATTTGGGCCACGACGGCATTTCAGAACATTCACACAGATACATATGTACATATTTGTATGTATGTGTGTGTTTATCTTTGATCCAACAGCTCCACTTTTAGGAGCTTATAATCAGGGGGTGCTATCTGACAAGTGCAAAAAGAGTAGTACAAGGATGTTCATCACAGTGTTGTCTACACTTACAAACGAAACAGGCATGGCCTTACTGCTTTGCCTAATTAGAACTGGTTAAGTGAACAGGTGTTCAGCTATGCCATGGAACACTCTGCAGCCTTTGGAAATGACTGAAATAAATCCACAGGGAATTGGGCTCCTTTCTATCATGAGAGCCTAGCAAATATTTCCCAGGGCTGGGGCTGTGGGCTGGTGAATCTGGCGTAGGCAGCTCTTCATCGAGCCTCAGAATCTTTACATGAACAGTTCTCTGGGTGACTGTTACACATTGTGCTTGGTATCTAATGGAATTCACACGCACGGTGCTTAGACCAAAAAAAACAAAAAATTTCCACGTGCAATTGCGGTTGTTTTTTTTTTTTTTTTTTTGGTTTTTTGAGACGGAGTCTCACTCTGTGGCCAGGCTGGAGTGCAGTGGCACAATCTCGGCTCACTGCAACCTCCACCTCCTGGGTTCAAGCAATTCTCCTGCCTCAGCTTCCTGAGTAGCTGGGATTACAGGCACACGCCACCACGCCTGGCTAATTTTTGTATTTTTAGTAGAAATGGGGTTTCACCATGTTGGTCAGGCTGGTCTCAAACTCCTGACCTCATGATCCACCCACCTCGGCCTCCCAAAGTGTTGGGATTACAGGCATGAGCCACCGCACCCGGCAGCAATTCTTTTCCAGGACACCAGCTGCTAAAAGAGAAGCCCCCACACTGAGCCTCACATACCAAAGGCCAAAGGTAAGCGACTCCACTTGAGGTCGTCTGTGCGGCTACGTCTTCCGTAAGAATCCACGAACACTCCAAACTCTGCAAGGTGTCAAGAGCATGCGGGCATTAGCACAGCCAAGGGCAGGGGCATCAGTGACACACATGGTGATGGAAGAACGAGAAGCAGAGCCCAGGCACCCCTGACCAGATAGGACTGACTGTGAAAACCAGGGGCCCTCTGCTGAGCAGCTCTCAGCTTCATTAAAAATGAGGGACTTTTTAAATTTATTTTAATTTATTAAATTTTATTAAAGAAAGAGAACTCAAGTGAAAAGAAGGAAAGGAATAAGAGCAGGAGAGGGAAGAGAAAGAGACAGAGAGAGAGGGGAATGAAGCGATCAGGAGGAAGGAGGACAGACAGGGAAAGACGGAAAGACTCAGGAAAGAAGGGGAGGGGGAGGGGGAAGGGAAGGGAGGTGGAGGGGGAGGAGAGGACCCAAGAAAGAAAGAAAAGAAAGAAGTAAACAAAGAAAAAGACAAATGGAAGGATGGGAGGGGAGGGGAGGGGAGGGGGTATGAAATGAGGACAGAGGAAGAGAAAGGAAAGGGAGAGAAAGAAAGAGCAAGGGATGGACGAGGAAAAAACTGCCTGCTCTTTGGAGAGAATGTGATAGAGTTAGACCACGCTAGTATCTGGTGGTGGAGAGGAGACTCCCCAAGGGGACCTGGTGGTTCTGGAAGGACAGTCTCTGTACCCCCAGTCAAACCTATCCTACCCCAGAGCTCCACATACCCTCCTCCAACCCCTCATGGGTCCCTAGTGTCCATGAGGACCCAAAAGGGCAGCAGGCGCAGCCACGACTCACCGTGGAAACACAGCAAGTACTCCTCTCGCTGCCCTGCACTGTTCACCTGCACAATCGAGACAGGGAAGCTGTTGGAAGAGGCGGCAAACACAGCAGGTGCCAAGGAATGGTCATTCTTATCCAGGAATTCTGTAAAGGCAGGCAAGAAGCGGGCTTCAGGAATGAGTTCTGAGTCTCAGTGCGGCCTGAGCCATGGGTGGGTGGGAAAGAGAAGGCGGGCCCTACCCTCCAGCGTGTACTGCTTCATGTCGATTTCGTAGAATTTATTGGTTCCAATGAGGATACTGTAATTGGTGAAGTGGATACAGCTGCAAGGCTCTGAGGTCTCTATCTCCTGAGACATGAGAGTAGAAGAGAAGGATGTGAGAGGTAACACAGGGCAGCCAAGGTCCACAGCTGTTCTGCTTCTGCCTACAGCATCTAGCCAAGCCCTGGAGAACATTGTCACCAAGCTTGTTCACGTTGTCATAGAAAGTCATTCATCTTTTTTTTTTTTTTTTTTTGGAGACAAGGTCTTGCTCTGTCGCCTAGGTTAGAGTGCAGTGGTGCGATCATAGCTCACTGCAGCCTCAAACTCCTGGGCTCAAGCAATCCTCCCACCTCAGCCTCCCAAAGCATTAGAATTACAAGCGTGAGCCACTGCACACGCCCCATTCACCTTTCATGCCTCTCAGGATGATCCATTTGTTATCTCTTCCTATTGTTCCACCATTTGCAACCCAAAACCAAGAAAATAAGGTCAAACTGCAGCCAGAAAAAGGCAGGGTCAGAAACACCATTCCAGGCTGGGCACAGTGGCTCACACCTGTAATCCCAGCACTTTGGGAGGCTGAGGCGGGTGGATCACCTAAGGTCAGGAGTTTGAGACCAGTGTGGCCAACATGGTGAAACTCTGTCTCTACTAAAAATACAAAAAATTAGCCAGCTGTGGTGGTGCACGACTGTGATCCCAGCTACTCAGGAGGCCGAGGCAGGAGAATCACTCAAACCTGGGAGGCAGAGGATGCAGTGGGCTGAGATCGTGCCATTGCACTACAGCCTGGGTGACAAGAGCAAAACCCCGTTTCAAAAAAATAAAGAAAAAAAAAAAAAGAAAAGAAAGAAACAGCATTCCAATGAAGAGACAGAACTTGAACAATACAACATTCTTATCAGAAGGAAAAAAAAGATAGGAAAAATACACCAACTATTAACAGTGGTGGTCAGCAGCAATAGTTTGGGTTTCCTTCTTTTTGCTAGCTTCTAAGTTTCTAGTTCGAACCTATATTACCTATGCAGTCATCATCATGATCATCATTATTGTCATCTTAATTATCTGCTTCCTGATTATTTTTAGTTGTTTTTAGGCCAATCCTAATGTCATCAAAAAACTAGACATACCTATTCAAAACGTGTGGCCGGGAATCACGGCCACATGTAAAGTAGCAATGATTTCTCAGAATTTAGTGAGCATTATCATCATCACTGAGTATTTCTTGGTCACCTACTAAGTACGGGAAAACTTTGAGGAAGCATGATATAGTGAAATGGTAGAAAAACAAAATCAAATGTCAGTTTTGGTCTCAACTTTGTAACTGAGGATCTTCTGCCAGCTTCAGTTGTCTTCCCTGAAAATTGGGAATAACTATCCCTGCTTTTCCGAACTGTGGGGAAAGGTGCTTGTAAAACAGCCGTTCAGTCCCTGATAGGGTGGGCACTCAACAAACACACAAACTAAACTAACACCACCCTGCCCAGAACGGAACAGTTTCTCTAACAGGTAAAGACCCTTATATATTATTCACCCTTCATTTCCATTTTTTTTTTTTTTGAGATGGAGTCTTGCTCTGTTGCCCAGGCTGCAGTGCAATGGCACAATCTCAGTTCACTGCAACTTTCACCTCCCAGGTTCATGCAATTCTCCTGCCTCTGCCTCCCAAGTAGCTGGGATAACAAGCACCCGCCACCATGCCCAGCTAATTTTTGTATTTTGAGATGGAGTTTCACCATGTTGGCCAGGCTGGTCTCAAACTCCTAACCTGAAGTGATCCGCCCTCCTTGGCCTCCCAAAGTGCTAGGATTATAGGTGTGAGCCACCGTGCCCGGCCTCATATCATTTTTGAAACTAATCATGAAAGCACCAGAAATATATCAGGCTTAGAAGCAGTGGGACACTCGTAGGTAGGGACATCAGACAGCATTCTCCAGAAGCCAGGCAGATTTAAGGATCTAACACACGTCTCGTCCACACTGCAGTCATCATCACAACTCACTCTGCTCCGAGGAGAAGCAGCTCCCTAATTATATACCAAAATAGTGCTAGCACTGGTTAGTCCAGAAGGTTATATTAATAGAAACCTCTAGAATTTGAGAAAGATTCTGAAAGGTGCTACCTGGGACTGCTAGCGTCTTGGAAAGTGCCCCCTTTTTTTTCCCACTGTTTTTTCCTATCAGTCAACTTTCTGTTCTAACAAAAGGCTGAATTCACCACGCTCAATGCAGAGGCAGTTCGCAAATGGGAGGAGAAAAGCGAGGAGGGAAACCGCAGCTACTAGTGGCCCTGGAGGATCCTCCACAAAGGAAGGATCTCGCTCACGATAGAGGTCACCCCAGGCTGAAGGCCTGCAGGGTGGAAAGAACCCGGTACAGGCTGTGTCCCAAGACAGTGCACTTTCCACACTGGCTCGCTGAGAGAGCAGGACTGGCTTTCCCACGTTCAACCAAGGTAAGGCCCGGGACTTACTTTCCGAATGCAGTATTTGCTGAGGTTTTCGTTGTAGCGGAGAATGACGACTTTGCTGGGCATGGCTGCACAGATGCAGAGCCCATTCTCAATCTGAAAAGCAACCAAGAAAAGAAAAAGACTGTCACCAGTGTGATACCAGCTGTGGGGCAAAACTAGGAAAAGCTCTCAAGCTCGGTGCTATTGATGATTCAGACCAGATCATTCTGTGTGGTGGAGTGAGGGCTGTCCTGCGCATTGCAGGATATGAGCAGTATCCCTGGCCTTGATCCACTAGATGCCCGCAGCACTTCTATCTGTGACAATCAAAAACATATCGAGCCATTACCAAATGTCCCCTGGTAAGGCAGAATTACCCCTGGTCGAGAACCAAGGCTTTTACCTGGGATCCAGAGAAGGCCTCAGGGAAGCACCTGACACCACACACCTTTCCCACCCATGTGCCTTCTGCTGGAGACCGAATCTTTTGACAAACTTACTTTGTGGGGATGGGGAGGAGACAGAATGAGAGAGGGGAGAGGTGCTAAACGAATTTAGAGAAAATTTCTTTTTTTTGAGACGGAGTCTCACTCTGTCACCCAGGCTGGAGTGCAGTGGTGTGATCTCAGCTCACTGCAGCCTCCACCTCCCGGCTTCAAGCGATTCTGCCACCTCAGCCTGCTAAGTAGCTGGGACTATAGGCGCGCACCACCGTGCCTGGCTGATTTTTGTATTTTTAGTACAGATGGGGTTTCGCCATGTTGGCCAGGCTGGTCTCAAACTCCTGGTCTCAAATGATCCACCTGCCTCAGCCTCCCAAAGTGCTGGGATTACAAGTGTGAGCCACCACACCCTGCCCGAATTTAGAGAAAATTTCAATCCAAAGGGAAAAGTTCTTAGCTAAGAACTCATACATGTGCAGAGTTCTACATCAAAACTCTCTTTTTCTAGAACAGCTGAAACCCTTTTACTTCTCCTGCTACAACCAGAAGTTTCTCATTCACCAAATGAGGCTGACTGCTCAAATCAGTCCTGGCATGAAGGTCAGCAGCTGGTACAGTGGGTGAATGAAGTTGGGCCAGGATAAGGGAGGAATACACAGGAAAAGGGAAATTGTTAGCAATGTTCTATTTCTTGGAATGGGTGGTGAGTGTGTGGATGCTTATGACATTATTAGGCTTTATGGTTTACATATATGTTCCATACATTTTTTGAACAGTTCAGATATTAGAATGAAAATAATTTCTAACTTAAAAAACAAATTTTTATTAGCTGGGCATGGTGGCGCACACCTGTAATCCCAG
>NW_012121709.1:8083968-8106247 GCF_000951035.1 Colobus angolensis palliatus
AAAAAAAAAAAAAAAAAAGAGTTGATCCAGCAACTGAATGAACAAATGTGCAGTGTGCTGTCTTCTGAGGGGCAAAATGCAATGGTTTCCAACAGCAGAATGCCAGTAGCCTCAGGGGGTCTATAAACACCTGAATCAGACTTCATTAAAGTTATACATGTACCGCAAATACTCTTTTTTATTATTTTCTACTTAGTTCAGGTGCACATGTGTAGGTTTGTTGTATCAATAAACTCATGGCATGGGGGTTTGTTGTACAGGTTATTTCATCACCCACGTATTAAGCCTGGTATCCATTAGCTATTTTTCCCGATCCCCTCCCTCATCCCACCCTCCACCCTCTGAGGGGCCCCAGTGTGTTTTGTGACCTTCTATATGTCCATGTGTTCTCATCATTCATCTCCCACTTATAAGTGAAAACATGCGGTATTTGATCTTCTGTTCCTGTGTTAGTTTGCTAAGGATAATGGCCTACAGCTCCATCTATGTTCCTGCAAAGGACATGATCTCATTCTTTTTTATGGCTGCATAGTATTCCATGGTATATATGTACCACGTTTTCTTTATCCATTCTATCACTGATGGGCATTTAGGTTGATTCCCTGTCTTTGCTATTATGAGTAGGCTGCAATCAACATACGCATGCATGTGACTTTATAACAGAATGATTTATATTCCTTTGGGTATATACCCAGTAATGGGATTGATGGGTTGAAAGGTATTTCTGTTTTTAGGTTTTTGAGGAATCACCACACTGTCTTCCATAGTGGTTGAACTAATTTACACTCCCACCAACAGCGTATAAGTGTTCCTTTTTCTCCACAACCTCACCAGCATCTGTTATTTTTTGACTTTTTGATTAAAGAAGCAAACAAAGGTATTTTATGTGCCACTTTTCAATATGCCAGAAGCTACAAATGAATTAACTTGAGTTCTCATGAACCGATTGTTAGGTAAATGTCATAAATTTTGAATTTTTGAATTTCTAGCAATGAAACATACTTTCATTGAGTTCAGACATAGAGATCCGTGTCAGTTTTTTTTACGGTTCATCTCTCTGTCACTCACAGACACAGCAGACACACACACGCACATGCACACACGCTTATTTTTAAATTATGGATCATCCTTCTAGTTTTGTTAATTTTATTCCCATTTTGCTCTCATTCATTTTAGATTCAAAACTTGTACAAATTTCATGGCTACACAAATTATTTCACGTGCCTAAAGAAGGCTAAAGAAATTTAACCTAGTTTGAGGATGTACAATTGTGAACGTTGTCAAAATCAAAATGGAGTCACCAATGTCCAGAAAACCCTGACATTAGAGCAGGAGGAGGCCATGAAGAGGGTTCTCACACTTGTATACCTGATAAAAAAGAGACTCGACAAAAACCACAAAGGCCATTGCAATCTTTTTTTTTTCCCCTGCCACCAGGCTGGAGTGCAGCTGTATGCTCTCGGCCCACTGCAACCTCCACCTTCTGGGTTCAAGTCATTCTCCTCCCTTAGCCTCCCGAGTAGCTGGGATTACAGGCACGTGCCACCACGCCTGGCTAATTTTTGTGTTTTTAGTAGAGACTGGGTTTCACCATGTTGGCCAGGATGGTCTTGAACTCCTGACCTCAAGTGATCCGCCCGCCTCAGCCTCCCAAAGTGCTAGGATTACAAGCATGACCCACCGCACCCCACCAGGCCACTGCAATCTTACACAAAAAATACTTCTGCAAGGACATCTGTCCAGTGACTACCTGTCCAACCTCAGACAAGCATCAGTCTTGTTATTAATCTTTGGAGCCAAGGATAATTATTTCAAAAAGATTATGGAATCCTCACTTACAAACCTCTGTCTTCCTTTATCTCCCTAGATACCCACATAGTTTACAATGGCACGTGTATTCCCATTGCAAAGCCCTGTTCCCAAATCAATCTCTTTTCTTTTAGAGAGCCCCTCTCTGTTTGTTAAGTTGACACTATCTTGAAGGTCAAATCAATGAGCTCTGTGGGAAGAGAGGTAGTGCCAATTTCCAGAACATTCTACCAGCTGAGACTCTGAAGGGAGCTTACCTTGCCAGCCCCAAACAAGTGGCAGCCCTTGACAGCTTCAAAAATGTTGGGTGAGATGTCGGGCTGGGCAGGCAGGTGGGACTGCGCCAGGGACTGTTTTACTTTCTTCACATCCACAAGACACAGTGCCCGCTCTTCTCCTGAACGGGAAAAGGAACAACCTCTCGTCAGCGTGAAGCCGTTAAGTAAAGGTACGGGATGGTGGTTCTAGTTCTAGTCACAAGTAATAGTCACAAGAGGCCACACAGATGATCTGAGTTTTCCACAAATCCCTATAAACACATTTTAGGTCCATGATTTATTTATTTATTTATTTTTAATTTTTGAGACAGAGTCTTCTCTGTTGCCCACACTGGAGTGCAATGGTGCGATCTCAGCTCACTACAACCTGTGCCTCCCGGGTTCAAGCGATTCTCCTGCCTCAGCCTCCTGAGTAGCTGGGATTACAGGCGCGTGCCACCACACCGGGCTAATTTTTTTTTTTTGTATTTTTAGTAGAGATGGGGTTTCACCACGTTGGTCAGGCTGGTCTCGAACTCTTGACCTTGTAATCCACCTGCCTCAGCCTCCCAAAGTGCTGGGATTACAGGTGTGAGCCACCGTGCCTGGCCCCGGTCCATGATTTAAATCTAAGACAAAAACATTTGGCCTTTTAGTCAAGATTCTGAAGAGGGTGGAATTCTGCAGACATAAAATTGGAGAATGTGAACTGTACTTTCAAACATGCTCCCCAGCAAAGTAAAGAAAGAATGTGTGAGGGAGGAATGAGGGGGCATTCTATGAAAAAACAGGCTTAGACTATCCAAATTTGTGGATGTCAGGAGAGACAAAAGGCTGAGGAACTGTTCCAGATTAAAGGAGACTAGAGAGGCATGATTAAATGCAATGCAAATTCTGGGACATTATAGAAGCCACGAGTAAAATCCAACTATGGGCAGCATAGTGGATACATGTATTATAGTAAGGGTAAATTTCCTAAATGCAAAAATTATAGTATGTGAAACTATTCTATATGATACTCTACATGTGGATACATGTCATTATACATTTTTCAAAACCAACAGAACGTATACCACCGAGAGAACTCTAATGTAAACCATAGGCTTGGGGTGACAACGATGTGTCAGTGTCAACGTGTCAATGTAGGTTCACTGACTATAACAAACGTGTCACTCTGGTGGGGGATGTTGGTAGTGGGGGAGGCTATGCATGTACGAGAATGGGGGTATATGGGAACTCTCTGTACCTTTCAATTTTGCTGTGAATCTAAAACTTCTCTAAAGAATAAAATAAGGAAGAGAGGGAGGAAAACGAGCTGAGATTAAGAAAGGCCAGTTCTTGACCACAGTATGTCAGTCCCTGGATCCAGCCATGCCTGAAACAAGACCTAACTGTTGATGTTTTAAACACTGAATCGATATATTATTGTTTTCCCCCTTTAAAAATAATGTCAGTAACACAGACAGAGAGAAATAAATTGTGCCCTGGTTATGTGACAGAATGCCTTCAATCCTTAGGTTGATATACTGAAGAACTTGGCATCATACCTGCAACTAACTCTCAAATGGTTCAGGAAAGTATGTGTGTGTGTGTTAAGAAGAGAGGAAAAAAATTATGACAAAATATTAGCAAATGATGACTCAAAAGAGATCACAGAGTAACAGAGCAAGCAAGCTCTAAGAAGGTCATGACCCACAGTGGTTTTCTTGCAATCAGGACAAAGTGTTTGGCTTTAGTGAGTCTTTGAGGCTTAGAACTCTTCACTTGGCCTAACAGTGGGATGTTCTTTGGGAATGTCAGACTGTGCTAAACTGGATACTGGAAGGGAATTAAATCTGGACAGAGGGGGTCCATTAACTGAGGCTTGGGCATCTATGGGGACACAGAGATAAGAGCTACGACGGCTCGCGTCTACTATTTTGTGTTTTACGAGCATGAAACGTGGCTTCAACACATTGGCTTCCTTGAAAGTAAAGAAAAAGCACCATTGTCCTTGGCCTCACACCTGCTATCATGAGTAGCTTCTCCAGGTCCTTGATAATATAAATTTGGAAGACTGCTCCAATTCCTGGGACGTGCGTTAGGGAGTTTTTCAAGACATTCAGGGCGTAGAGCCCTTCCTCGGTGCCCACCAACACCACCTGCAAGGGCAGAAGTCCGAAGGCAGAACATAAGCATGGTCACGTCACCAGAACAATCTCTAGTAAGAGCAACAAGGCCTCCACAGCCTTTTCTTTCTTGATGGGGTGTGACTGTAACCAGACACCAGCTGGCCATGCCCACACAAGCATTACCTGGTCACTGAAGGGCAGTGTGCAGTTCATGTCTAGACGGTCATCACCTTCCAGTTTCAGCAGGGAGTTTCCAAGCAATTTCTTTTCATAGGTGAAAGAAAAGAAAAAAAGAAGACGTCGTGAGGCTGATCTGTTCAGACCAAGCCATCCAGAGAGACCAAGAGAAGGTTAAGGCCCAGTCATTCCTGGAAATGCTCAGAAACACACATATGCTCTTAGCTCACCCCGTATTTTGATCTGAGCTCCAAATGCAAAATGTGAGTGCTATTGTTATCTCTGGGGCAGTTGTTAATTAGCATCTGAGTTATAACTTGGCTGGGATGCAGAAATAAGGGAGTGTAGTAGACATGGAAAGCTATTCTGTGATAAGAAATAAGCTGAAGCTGCCGGGCGCGGTGGCTCAAGCCTGTAATCCCAGCACTTTGGGAGGCTGAGACAGGCGGATCACGAGGTCAGGAGATCGAGACCATCCTGGCTAACACAGTGAAACCCCGTCTCTACTAAAAAATACAAAAAACTAGCCGGGCGAGGTGGCGGGCGCCTGTAGTCCCAGCTACTCAGGAGGCTGAGGCAGGAGAATGGCGTAAGCCTGGGAGATGGAGCTTGCAGTGAGCTGAGATCCGGCCACTGCACTCCAGCCCGGGCGACAGAGCAAGACTCCGTCTCAAAAAAAAAAAAAAAAAAAAAGAAAAGAAAAGAAATAAGCTGAAGCTAAGGAGATTTCACCTGTGCAGGGTTAATAAGACACATGAAAGACTCCTTCCCCCATAAGGCTGCAGCAGAAGTGCAAAGGCACAGTGTTAGCAGCGAGCCAGCATGCCTCTGCATCTCTTTACCTGAACCCAGGCAGGCAGAAGCTCGTAAGAAACACAGTCTCGGGCCTATTGTACACATATTAACAAGGATTTCAGTAAAAGGCTCACATGTGTGATAACAAACAAGTCATCCAAACAGGTCTAACCACTGAGTAAAGTTCTTTTCAGGAGGCTCGTGGTTAAGAATCCTCCAACTGCTAACACAAAAAGTGTTTATTAGGAGTGAAGAGTCTGAAAAGAGCTGTTTGGTCTTCACTGGAGCAAACGCCAATGAGCAATGAGCACTGTTTGTATCCTGGAACATTCTAGGTGGGGTGATGCCAATCACAGCACACCTACGTTTCTAACAGTTTAAGGATAAGTAGGACTCCAAACCTGCCTACGGAAGAGCAAATACTGCAAAAACAACTGAGATGCTTATGAAAAGCCTTCCTGGAGGGGACGCAGCTGCCAGCAGCCTATTGTGCTGCTTCATGGCCAAAGTGTTTCTAACTCAAGTCTTCAAACCAGACAAACTCATTTGAGTAAACAGGAGAGAGGATTTCCTTATAAGTACACTTGCTGTTGCATCGCCACAACCAAGGTCTACAATGCCACCAGAGCAGGCTACCGATGCCAATTCCCCCATTCTTTTTCCTTTGTTTTGTTTTCACAGTCCATGTCTCACTCTGTTGCCCAGGCTGGAGTACAGTGGCACAATCATAGCTCACTGCAGCCTCAAACTCCTGGGCGATCCTCTGGCCTCAGCCTCCCTACTAGCTGGAACTACAGGTGCATGTCACCACACCTGGTTTTCTTTCTTTCTTTTTATAAGAGATGGAATCTTGCTATCTTGCCCAGTCTGGTTTCAAACTCCTGGACTCAGGTGATCCTCCCGCCTTGGCCTCCTGGGTCACTGGGACCACAGGCATGAGCCACCGCATCCCTGATTCCCACATTCTAAATGGCTCATGATGCCACACAAGCTACCTTGGCATTTGTGCCTTCTTCACCACCAGACTCCTGGCCATGACACAGTCTAGAGCCATCAGCCCTCAGAGAGGGAGCCCGAGGAGAATCAAGACGGCCAATGGGATTCTCGTCGTTAACAGCAGTTACCAAGTCAGCCCCCTTTACAAAGACAACCTCCAGGGCCCGTTTTCATACTCACAGCATCGGCTTCTGCTTTTTCCCTAGAAACTCTCCCACCTGCGACAACTGATTCTAAGGCGGTGACCCAGCGCTGTTTGTCAGGGAAGCTGGGAGCTAGCAAGTAGAGGGTTCTCCCGGGCCAGCAGGTGGTGTGCGGGTGAGATTCCATCTTCAGTATGTATGGGACATCTAGGAGATTTCACAGAGAGCACAGGATTGGGTGTGGATTTCCCCCCGTTCCCACTGGGAGGGACGGCTCTGAGAGATCAAAGTTCCCACCAAACCACGCAAATCCCAGTTACCACCAAGGCGGGGAGCGGAGGAAGATGGGCCTCCTTTGCAGAGCCAATCTTCCCTGTACCACCCCTCTGTCCCTGCTGATTGGCCAAGCCCGGCCCACCTCCAGGGCGGGGCTCCTCCGGCTCCTCCGGCTCCTCCTCACCTGCTTTGGCTGTATTTGCGAGTTCGGAAGCACCAACGGCACCATGAATAGATACATCCCCGTCGGGAAGGCACAGCTCAAATTCTTCCACAGGCCTCTGTCCAGCTTGGTGCAAAGAGGAAGGGCAGAAAGAAAAACAAAAGAACAGGAACAAGAACAAGGGGAGAAGAGAGGAGAAGAGAGAGCAAGAGAGACAGCAAGGGAGAGAGAGACAGGGTACGTGTGTAAAGAGAGGCGCACAAGAACAAGGAAGGGACAGAGGTGTGCAGAGAAGGCAGAGAGGGAAGATAAAAAAAAATAAAGTGTGTCAGATGAGTAGCACAGTCAAATTTCTGATGACGATGCGGATTTATGGGTTAGTTGACTGAGGCAGAAGTTCTCGGAAGGTGTATTAGCAGGTGGAATCTTCAGGGCAGCGCCCTGCGGGTTCTTCAGGGGGGAGACCTATAGATGTGAGTATCGCACCAATAACCTTTAGAGAAGTCATTTAGTTTGTAAGTTTCAAAAATGGAAAAGCGTAGAAGGCTTGCAAGGCAGTCCAAAAACCAAAGCCTTCGCGCCAGCACTGGGGAGACCTGGGTTAGCCACGTGCAATGACCTTCCCCCTGAATTATTAATTTACCTTCTCTGGCTTCATTGTCATAAATGAGGACTTTTGATCCCTCCAGGACAATGTACTTCCTGTCCCAGCCTTGCTGTCCTCGTTTGTTATTCCTGGGGAAAGCAAGATGGAAAAGAAAAATGTCTGAACTCAGAAGAATCATCGGGCTGGGGGATGGGATGAGGGGGTGGCAGAATTCCTAGAAAAGACACTTCCCTAGAAAACATCAGGGACAGGAGTGGCTTGTGCCAGCGCCTGCTCCAGCCCAAGTCACCCTGCCACGGTACCTGGGCACCTTCATCCACCCTTCCAGGTGCAAGCTGCTGCTGGGCTCCTTGGTCTGGAGACCCGGGGAGTTCATTTTGTCGCGGCAGAAGGCCTCAGTGAAGTGTGTGGCGTATTCGGCAGGCAGGCCGCAGGTGGCTGGCAAGCACGTGGAGCACTTGGGGTGACACATCACCTGACATTCTAGGGAAGAACAGTGAGCAACGTGAGGGCATGCTTAGCTGACCCGGGACCCTTCCCTTCCTCTGCCAGCGAACCCCTGGGCTTCTCCACCCCATCCAGGCCCAGAGAATCTGGCCCTGACTTGCAGGTAGTCTCCTGAGCTTCCCCTGGTGCCAGGCCCCTGCAGAAAGGGGAAACAAAAGTGCCAAGTGCTCTTGATCCAGTTTTCCAGGCTTCAATCCAGGCCGCCCACAAACAGGTGTGTGAAGAACATACTTGCATGTTTCAGTTGGAGCCAGCGGAAAGGTAGGGAGAGACCAGCCTGACAAAAAGGGGCTGGAAATTAGCAAAGCCTAAGGCACTTTGAGCAGCAGGTTGGAGTCATGAGCTGCAGACATATATAAACTCGCAGCTTCAAAAGGGGGAAATAGCATCCTCCCACTGAAATAAGAAGCTCGAAAATGAATGCACTACATGATGAGTTAGAAAAAAATCACCTCCACCTGACAGACTTTTTTTAGCTGGAGACACACAGGTGCCCAGCACAGATGCACAACTGCTGATCTTACCGAGACATTTGGATGCTTGGCGTCCAAAGTGCACGGTATCCAGACACACAGCACACTTTGTGGCTCGCATGTTCAGTCCTACGTTGAATCGGTGAGGAATATTGTGGTGCATGCGTTCCTTAAGACGCCGACTAAATTCTGGAGGAAAATATTTTAAAAAATCATTACAGTACTGCAAATGATCCCATCAGGAAAGTGAAAAGACAACCCACAGAAAGGGAAAAAATACTTGCAAATCAAATCTCTGATAAGGGACTCATATCTAGAATATATAAAGAACTCTTACAACTCAATAATAAAAAGACAACCCAGTTTTTAAATGGGCCAAGAATTTAAACAGACACCTCCCCAAAGAGGATAAATGGCCAACAAGCACATGAAAAGATGCTCAATATTATTAGTCATTAGAGAGATGCAAATCAAAATCCCAAGCAGACACCACGTCACAACCACTAGGATGTCTACAGTCTAAAAAAAGGAAGGTAAGTGTTGATGAGGATGTGGAGAAACTGGAACCCTCGCACATTTCTGGTGGCAGTCAGTCTAGTAGTTCTGTAAAAAGTTAAACATAGTTATCCCAGGAACCAGCAGTTCCACTCCTAGCTATATACCCAAGGGGACTGAAAACATATGTACCCACAAAAATCTGTACATAAATTGTTCACAGCAGCATAATTTATGACAGCTAAAAAGTGGAAACAACCCAAATGTCCATCAATGGTGATATGGTTTGGCTGTGTCCCCACCCAAATCTCATCTTGAATTGCAGCTGCCGTAATTCCCATGTGTTGGGAGGGACCTGGTGGGAGATAACAGAATCATGCAGGCAGTTTCCCCCATACCGTTCTTGTGGTAATGAATAAGTCTCATGAGATCTGATGGTTTTATAAGGGGAAACCCCTCTCGTTTGGTTCTTATTCTCTTTTGCCGCTGCCATATGAGACATGCCTTTTGCCTTCCACCATGATTGTGAGGCCTCCCCAGCCACATGGAACTGTGAGTCTATTACACCTCTTTTCTGTATAAATTACACAGTCTCGGGTATGTCTTTATCAGCATTGTGAAAATGGACTAATGAAAATAGATGAATGGATAATCAAATGTGCCATCTACACAATGGAATATTATTCAGTCATGAAAGGAATGAAGTTCTGATACATGCTACAACATGGGTGAACCTTGAAAACATTACATTCCATGAAAGAAGCCAGACACAAAAGGTCACATGCAGTATGATTCATCTATATGAAATGTCTAAGAGAGCAGATCGACAGAGACAGAAAGTAGATTGGTGGTTGCCAAGAGGAACATTAGTGGAAGGAGAATGGGGGGACCGATAATGTGTATGGAGTATTTTTTGGGTGGGGGGGGTGCCAAAATTGTTCAAAAGTTGGAATGTGATGAGGGTTACACGACCCTATAAACTTACTGAAAAAGACTGAATTGTACATTTTTAATGAGTGAACTGTATGGTATGCAAATTACATCTCAATAAAACTATTAAAACCATTAGAACAGGTTAGTTACAGATTTTGAAACTATTAACACTAACAGATGCATCTAGATTTATAAGACTCAACTTAAAATCTCCATTATCCAGTTGTTAGGAATCAGGCTTTGTTTAAGAACATGTTACTGGTAGGAGATTCACTGCCTATATAATGGCGTAGATGTCTGTGGGCATAAAGAAACATTAGCTTTTAAATCAATTGTTTGTAAATATTTTAGTTGTGAAAGCTTTGTTTTCCAGATGAAATCATGTATCTAGAGCTTTTCAGAATCCAGTTTAAAAATCACTATTATGAATTACAGGATTTCTAATTATCAAATATATTAAACAACTGAAGAATTCTTTTATGTCAAATTTTTCCATGAGTAAATTCCTTTTGTTCAAAATACAACTTTTATGAATATAAGAATTTATGGATGAAATGTAAATACAAGAACAGATTCTTACATTTGTACTCCAGACTGTTAAAATTAAGAAGATAAGCTGGGTGCAGTGGCTCATGCCTGTAATCCCAGCACTTAGGAAGGCAGAGGCGGGAGGACTGCTTGAGCCCAGGAGTTCAAGACCAGCCTAGGCACCATAGCGAGACCCTGTTCTCCACAAAGAGGAAAAAAATTTAACAAGATTGATTTTTTTCCATGTAATAGGCACCCTCTCAACAGTGACCTAACTAATTAGAAGCAACTTTCTTTTTTTTTTTTTTTTTTTTTTGAGACGGAGTCTCGCTCCGTCGGAGTGCAGTGGCTGGATCTCAGCTCACTGCCAGCTCCGCCTCCCGGGTTTACGCCATTCTCCTGCCTCAGCCTCCCGAGTAGCTGGGACTACAGGCACCTGCCACCTCACCCAGCTAGTTTTTTTGTATTTTTTAGTAGAGACGGGGTTTCACCGTGTTAGCCAGGATGGTCTCGATCTCCTGACCTCGTGATCTGCCCGTCTCGGCCTCCCAAAGTGCTGGGATTACAGGCTTGAGCCACCACGCCCAGCCAGAAGCAACTTTCAATATAGTAATCCCCACTTATGCTCAGGGGATACATTCCAAGACCCCCATTGGATGCCGGAAACCACGGATGGTACTGAACCCTATATATACTGTTTTATCAATCTGATAACCAAGACAGCTACTAAGTGACTAATGGACAGGGAGCGAATACAGTGTGGATATGCGGGACAAAGGGATGATTTGCATCCCAGGCAGCATGGAGCAGGACTGTGTGCAATTTCCTCATGCAACTCGGAACGGCACTCAATTTAAAACCTAATAATTGTTTATTTCTGGAATTTTTCATTTAATATTTTTAGAGCACAGATATCCACATAACCGAAACCACAGGAAGTGAAGCCCTGGATAATAGGGGACTACTATGGAAAGAAAATATCAGGATCCAAATTTCTGAATCCAACTCTGGTAGAACCATTAGAACAGGTTAGTTACAGATTGTGAAACTATTTTAACATTAACAGATGCTTAGGCCGGGCGCGGTGGCTCAAGCCTGTAATCCCAGCACTTTGGGAGGCCGAAACGGGCAGATCACGAGGTCAGGAGATCGAGACCATCCTGGCTAACACGGTGAAACCCCGTCTCTACTAAAAAATACAAAAAAACTAGCCGGGCGAGGTGGCGGGTGCCTGTAGTCCCAGCTACTCGGGAGGCTGAGGCAGGAGAATGGCGTAAACCCGGGAGGCGGAGCTTGCAGTGAGCTGAGATCCGGCCACTGCACTTGCACTCCAGCCTGGGCGACAGAGCGAGACTCCATCTCAAAAAAAAAAAAAAAAAAAACAGATGCTTCTAGATTTATAAGGCTCAACTTAAAATCTCTATTACCCAGTGATTAGGAATCAGGCTTTGTTTAAGAACATGTTACTGGTACGAGACTGACTGACTATACGATGGTAGGCTGTCCTTACAACATCACCCCCCTTCCTTTCTTGGAAACGTGCAAGGAATAAATAACAGTAATGCACTTTGAAACTGTTTCATGCAATATACGTGAAGGAGCAATATACTGTAGTATTATCACTATTCAGGGAAGTTTCAGTGGACACCACAACCAGAACCAATGCTTTCCTCTATCTTGTCACCACCATTTTAATGACTTTAAGATTAAAGCTCTTTGGCTGGGCGCAGTGGCTCAAACCTGTAATCCCAGCACTTTGGGAGGCCAAGGCAGTTGGATCGCTTGAGGTCAGGAGTTCAAGACCAGCCTGGCTGACATGGTGAAATCCTATCTCTACTAAAAACATAAAAACATTAGCCGGGCATGGTGGCTCATGCCTATAATCCCGGCTACTCAGGAGGCTGAGGCATGAGAATCGCTTGAGCCTGGGAGGCAGAGGTTGCAGTGTGCTGAGATCATGCCACTGCTCTCCAAGCCTGGGCAATAGAGTGAGACTCTGTCTCAAAAAAAAAAAAAAAAGCTCTGTGATTCAAGGAGTTATATATACACAGGAGGAAGAAAATAACTTCTGGCTAAAGAAAAACAACAGCAACAAGAAAACACCATCTGGTTTACAACCAAAACAGGCTTGATTGCAATGCCATGATGCTAAACCACAGCTCTACCCTAGTGTTCCTAAGACATTCCAAACCAGCTTCCTTGGTCTTTTCTTAAGTTCTTTTAATCTCTAGGTAAACAGAGTACGTTTGAGACCAGAAAGAGAACTCCTCACACTGGTAGAAATATACATTGGCACAAACTACCAATACTCAAAATGTATATGACCTTTAACCCAATGATTCATTTCCCAGGAATTTCTCCAAGCACAACACCCACAGAGGCACAGGATGTCCTCTGCAAGGTGTTTACAGTAACAGGGGATTGGAAACAACCTAAATGGCCATCAACAGGAGCCTGGTTTAACAGGTGAATTGCGTGCTCACACTACAGAATACTGTGTGGTTCTCTGAAAGAATGGGGTTGGTCCTTATTTACCAATGTGAAACCTCTAAGATAGCACTAATGAAATGAAGGTGTCTTGCAGTGTATACTGTAGTGGGCTATGATACTTATAAAAGAAAAAAGTCCTGAGAGATGTGCTTATTTTTTCTTGTTTTTGTTTCTGAGATGGAGTTTCACTCTTGCTGCCCAGGCTGGAGTACAATGGCTTGATCTTGGCTCACTACAACCTCTGCCTTCCAGGTTCAAACAGTTCTCCTGCCTCAGACTCCCAGGTAACTGGGATTACAGGCACGTGCCACCACGCCCGGCTAATTTTGCATTTTTAGTAGAGATGGGGTTTCTCCATGTTGGTCAGGCTGGTCTTGAACTCCCAACCTCAGGTGATCCGCTCACCTCGGCCTCCCAAAGTGCTGGGATTACAGACGTGAGCCACTGCGCCCAGCCAAGACTGACTTTTTAATCTTTATCCCCTAGTATTACTTGTAATTTTTACCATATGCCTGCATGTCTTAGTCAACTAAAAAGAAATTTCCATACAACAACGGCCCCTTGAGAACATACCCTCTGGAGTTGAAGACTCCTTTCTGCGGCTGGATGGCGGGGCCAGCAGGCTCATGGCACTGGGCTGGTGCTCTGGTGACCGCACGATGGCGGACATGGCGATCTGCTGCCTCGCGGTGGCTGGCGTGGATGGGTGTGGGTGGTCCGTCGCTTTGCGGTGGGCAGCTGCAGAGAGACCAGGACAATGCCTTTTGGTTAGCTGGGTAGCCTAGAGAACCAAACCAAGCGGACTGTCCCTGGGCTGTCTTTCAAGTACCCGAGACCAAAAGAATATGCATCACATGAACTTGGCAATGCACTGGGGCTATACGTTTTTCAGACATGGGATGTCTGGTCTGAAAGCATATGGGCCATAAACAGACACTGAACTAGTTAGTCTTGGCTGATCTCACTGAGATCAATCCTCTGCCTTTTCCACAGCCTTGAGCACTTTGGAGAGAGTGAGCCCCTACCTTCCTCCCGGGCGGACCGGAGCTCGATGCGGGTCTTCTGAAGGGCTTCCTCTAGCTCTGCACAGCGAGCTTTCTCCTTCTCCAGGGCCAGCTTCAGCTCATTGTACTGCAGAGGAACCTGTGTGGGCAAAGCAGGGTCCTCTTTCCGTCGACTAAATAAACCCTAGCAATGGAAACAGAGATATTTCCTAACTCCTGGAAACTGGCACTTGAAACTAGCTAAAGGAAATCTGACTCGGGAGGAGCAAACCACAAAAGCCAGGAGCATACTCACTGTAAGTGTATTTAGTAAAAATGGCATGTGAATTGGGGGAAGGGTAGGCTGAGCCACAGCCCGTTCCAGTCGGCTGAAAAAAATAGGGGTGCGGAAGTTTTCACCAAGAGGATTAAAGATGCTTGAATGGCCACCACCTCTTCCTTTAGCATTGCCAAGACAGGAGAGTCATGTCCTGAGTCTTTCCCATTCAAAAAATGGAATCAGGAGAGTATGGAGTATGGAGTCAGGAGAGATGGTTCAGAGGTCACTCTTGCCTTGAAATATGTCTCATGATGCTCAATTACAAGACACAGAGATGAGTGTTTTGTAAAAGGAAGCAAAATTTTAAAAGGAATGCTAAAATGAGGTCAAAACAAGGGGCTTACTCAAAAAAAAAAAAAGGCAAATGAAAATATTTACTATACATGGAAAAAGGAAAAGAGAATAATGCAACTTAAAAAAAAAGTTAACTAAAAAAAAAATAACAAATGGAAACACCCTAACTAAATCAAGTGACATAACCAGATAACAGTTCACTGCTAAAATAAAAAAGATTAAATATCATAAGCATAACAACCATATACAGTCACGCAGCATGCAAGAAAATCCTTCCCATGCAGCCAACGTCTAGTGGGAGGTGGCCTTTGAATGTTGTGCTCATCCCCTTACAGCGAAGACAGCATCGGAAATACTGAGATAACTGTCATCTTCAGCCCTCCACTCCTTCCTCCTAGGTATTCTAAGTCATCAAGGCCTCTCCTGTAAAACCACTGCCACTGCCACTATGGTAGGCTTCTGCATTTGGAAGGAAACTGCAAGCTCCTTTGAAACTTTTCTTGGAACTGAGAACACCTGGCCAAACCTAGTATGAAGGCTTTAGTGGGAAAAGCATGTATAGATTGGGCTTATGAAAAACAGTCTTCTCATGTGCACTATGTATAACCCTGCCCCTAGTTTGTAATTCATCTCTTACGATCTAAAAGGGATGTTCAGTACTTGGCAGAGGGGAGAAGTGTCCAGTCAGACATTTCAGGCAGGTCACTCCAACTCCCCGAGTTCTTGTCTCTTTGTGAGCCAGTCAAAAGGACTGGACTAGATCACTGTTAAAGTCCTTTCTGGAGTGTGGTATGATAGACCTGAGCTGCTGAAGCCCCATACTCGTGACTTGCTAACCCCCTCTGGAGTCATGTATGCATGACTTAGGTATAAATCTTTCTCTCTGCATACACCCCCTCTGCTCCAGCTGCTGTGTGTGTGGGCTGGAGAGGGATGACTTCTTTAACAGAGAAAGATACTACGATTTGAATGACCATAAACAAAAAGTAGTTTGTTACACTTGATTAATGATATCTTTCGATCAGACCTATTATAATTATCTCAAAATCTATTTTTCAACCCAAAATAAAACCAAAAATAAAAAAGAAGTGTACTTTGTTTTCTTCTACGTTTCTATGATGATATATCGCAGTGGTGTGCACTGAGCCATGAATGATGAGTGAAACTGACAATTCCCACTTTTCAAACACTTAGACTCACCTTTTTCTTTTTAGCAGGTTGGTCCATTTTGGCTTGCAGAAAATCGATGAGTTTGGTTTGTTGAGAAATAGTGCCTTCCATTTTCACCTTTTCATGAGAATAGAGAACCTAAAATTCAAGAAAACACACTAACCTCAAACCTAGACAGAAGTCTACTTTTAAAGGTGGTACTTTAAGAAACTAAACAGTGAAGCTGTTAGGATGCTAACATATGAAAATTCAACACGAACAGTACTGAGTCGGTATTTATTTAGTCCGAATTTTACTGCAAAGGAGAAAAAAAGATGTATTTATAGATAAATATGTGAAAAAGTAAAAATAGCAACAGGTTCATTGTAGGTCATGGTCACTATAGAAATCTTCCAACTTCTCTGAATGTTTGAAATCTTTGAAAATAAAATCTTGGGGAAAATACACACAAATATGCAGCACAAAGATACCGACCATTTTACCAGATGACTCTACCATCATGCTTTGCCTCTGCAGACCATTTTATTTATTTATTTACTTATCTGTTTGTTTGTTTGTTTATTTTCTTGAGACAGTCTTGCTCTGTTGCCCAGGCTGGAGTGCAGTGGCATGATCTCAGCCCACTGCAACCTCCACCTCCTGGGTTCAAGCCATTCTCCTTCCTCAGTCTCCCGAGTAGCTGGGACTACAAGCACCCGCCACCACGCCCAGCTAATTTTTGTATTTTTAGTAGAGATGGGGTTTCACCATGTTGGCAAGGCTGGTCTCGAACTCCTGACCTCAGGTGATCTGCCCACCTCAGCCTCCCAAAGTGCTGGGATTACAGGCATGAGCCACTGAGCCCAGCTGTGCAGACCATTTTTAAGCAGATTCCCTCTGCCAGTCCTCACCTGAATGTTTTCCAGCTGATACTCCAGGTCACTTCTTTCTGTCTTCAGCAGATCAGCCCGATCTAGAGCTTCTTGCAGTCCTTGAGTCAGACGGAAAATGTGATTTTTCTGCAGGTCCATCTGCTGCTGTAATTTGGCTTGCTAGTGGGGAGAAGGGCCAGGGAAATGCTTGATACTGCACACAATACAATTTGTTCCCCTGCTGTTCCTATTTCAAACTAATTTCAGGCATGGCACCAGAAGTACAGCTTTCGAAATCATCTCAATTCAGAATTACCAATTGTCATCTATTCCAAAAGGATGCAAGCACAGTTAAAATGAATTTGCACAGAAACCTCTGCCAGCCAACAAGTCCCAAGATCCCTACCGTCACAGGAAGTACAGGCTGCAGGGTTGGCCTTCCCAGAGTTCCAACTGAGGATATTTTGATACATTAAGGTGAGGATATTTTGGATGGCATGAGCCATCTGAGTTGACCTCTAAAGCAGTTCGACTCAGTGCCATGACAACTAAGGTCCAATGTGTCTTTATTTTTTGTTTTCAAGATCTTAATCATTGCTATGAGAAATTACTCCATGCATGCAGTGTGGTATACACAAAGAGAAATCATATCATCCCTTACTTAATAAGCGCCCCATCAGAGTGAGAGACCCCAACAAGTACATGAATAGCCACAATCACGGGAGATATTTCTACAACGTCGGGGGAAAAGAAGAAGATCCCAGAAGTACAGAGTGTTGGTAAAACCCAGAAAAGCAATTCAATTGAGTATATTGAAAATAGTTTTGTGCTGTAAATCTCGCTCTAATTTTTATAATGGAAGTTAACAGAAAACAGGACAGGCTATAAAGACGCTGGTTTTGTCGTTCTTTTTCCTAAAACGCATCCGTTTCTAAAAAAGCAGGAGAGAGCAGGCATCCTGATGAGATAGTGCTTGATTTTATTCAAACCCTGGATTATAGCTTAACAACACTTACTGGGGCCCAAATAATCTCTTCCCTGGTAGCCTGGGTCCTCTGCAGACTTAGGGACAGAGAGCTACTCAAAGCAATAAACATCACCACTGGAGATTCCCAAAGGCCTATGGCAGCCCCCAAACTCCTCCATCCCAGCAGGCCCAGAGCCAATGATAATCTCAGAATTTCCTGGCCCTCAGAATTTCCTCTGGACAGAGAGGAAAAACCTCTGTTTTTCTTTCCATTTACATTCCTCACCTGCCCTTCCTCTTAACAGGTAGCTGATTCCCTAAGGCATCATGCTGCAGTAGAAAGACGTGGATGGTGGATTCTTACAGACCCTGGTTTAAATCCTGACTTTCACACTTCCCACATCACTGATACCTGTTAAAGTCTGTATTTAGCACCTCTCGGAGCCTCAGTTTCTTCATCTGAAAGTGGGTATACTAGCTTGCCTCACTGGATGACATATTGAACACAGTGCCCAGTATACAGCAGGTGCTTACTGAATGTTTGTCCTCTCCATCTCCTTTGTCCTTCTTTCTTCCCTCCATTCAGTCAAGGTGCTCCCTCTCATCCTCCCATCTGCCTTTCTCTAACAACACTGCCACAAACCAAGAGCTACCAACTAAAGATCACTTGGGGCCGGGTACAGTGGCTCACGCCTGAAATCCCAGGACTCTGGGAGGCTGAGGTGGGAGGACTGCTTGAGCCCATGAGTTCAAAGTGGCAATGAGCTATGATTATGCCACTGCATTCCAGCCTGGATGACAGAGCAAGACCCTGTCTCTAAAAAAATAAAAACAACAATTAAAAAACAAAACAAAACCATTTGGCCTATGTGTGTAACCTGGAATTTCTCAATCAAACGACAGAGCCCCCTAAAATACAGGAAGAAAGGAAAGAAACAGCTAAGATACCCTCCTCCGCAGCATGAGTGATTTCTTCTGCAAATTACCCTCTTTAGTTTCTTCCCACTATTTTAGGACAACATTAATTACTAGGCAGAAACCAGAGAAACAAGTGCTGGGGACGAGAATCTGTTTGGTGACAGCCGAGCCCAAAATATTTTTCTAGAATAAACACATCAACTGTCCATTAGCTTTCCAAGAAATAGGTTGGTTAAAGTAAGCGGGGCATTTGTACTCTATGAAAATGTTTTTCAGAAGCATTTATCTGCTTCCCAGAAAGCAGCAAACAGAGGTATATTCATGGGCCAGTGTTAGACTGAAAGGGGGGCCTTAGCTGTGTGTTTAGACCTGTCCAACAATTTTACAAGGGTGACAGGAAACTGGCAGGAAGAAGAAAGGGGCTGTATGACAGAACAAGAGCGTGAAACAACCCCAGTGGGCTGGAAGAATGGATCAAGACCAACAAGAAAAACTTCAGTAGGATGGTAATTTTTAAATTGTCAACGGAATAAATATAGAACATAAAGACGTTTTTAAGAAAAAGCAAACTTGTGGGCCGGGCGCGGTGGCTCAAGCCTGTAATCCCAGCACTTTGGGAGGGCGAGACGCGTGGATCACGAGGTCAGGAGCTCAAGACCATCCTGGCTAACATGGTGAAACCCCGTCTCTACTAAAAAAATACAAAAAAACCTAGCCGGGCGAGGTGGCGGGCGCCTGTAGTCCCAGCTACTCGGGAGGCTAAGGCAGGAGAATGGCGTAAACCCGGGAGGCGGAGCTTGCAGTGAGCTGAGATCCGGCCACTGCACTCCAGCCTGGGCGACAGAGCAAGACTCCGTCTGAAAAAAAAAGAAAAAGCAAACTTGTGGAAAGGTAGGTAATGATTTAACAGACCAATGGTGTCAGTGATGTGATCAAAACTACCCAAAGGGCCCAGGTAATTGGCAGAGGTTTAGAGCCCAGTATGGAGATGGAAAGATTCCAATGTATTCAGTGCTATTCAGACCACATGGACTTGTAGAAACTCTCTGTGGAAAGACAAATCTACCAGAAAAGAACATCCAAAGCTTGAGGGGATCTAAAATGTTTCACTTAAAAAAAAGAAGGTGGCCAGGCGCAGTGGCTCACTCTTGTAATCCCAGCACTTTGGGAGGTCAAGGCAGGAGCATCACTTGAGCCTAGGAGTTTGAGGCCAGCCTAGGCAACATAGGGAGCCCCCGTCTATACAAAAACCTTGAAAAAATAAAAGAGAAGGCAATTTGGAGTGTGAGAGCTATTTGGATAGCTAGTTGACTATTATAGAGATAATAAAACTAGTTATCTCGCAGGAACGTTGCAAGGACCGTAACAGTTAATTCACGTAAAGTACTCAGAGAGTCAGTCACATGGTAAGTGCTAATTAAACCTTCGTTATTTTAATTATTAATCAAGTAATCTATTAATCAATATTAATCTCTCATTTTGGTTGGAGATACCAGACTACTTTCTAATTTCATGTGTTTCAACGTAATAGAACCAGTGGGTAAAAGTGCAAGGTTTCGGTTCCACATAAGAATGTTCTAAGAATGAGAGTTGCTGGAAAATGGGTTGGGATGTCCAAAGTCATTGTAAGTATTTAGGCCAAGGTTCAATGGGGAGAGTTGGGGAAGGGATCTTCTACCTTGGATGAGAGATGAATTTGACCAGGACTAGCAACTGGACTTTGATCACTGGTGTTACTTCCAATGAACTGCTGGTGGCTATAAAGTGTCATGTTGAGAAAGCTTCTGAAGTCATTTTGGGCCCAGGAGGAAAAATGTGAAAGAAAGATCCATTAGTAAAGTTTGTCAGGAGCAGGGATAAAGGGAACAGTGCTGGAAATTCAGACTGGATAATATAAAAATTCTTTCAATTCTGAGACTTTGATTCTGGCTCCATTTAAAAGTCTCCTTACAGGCTGGGCATGGTGGCTCATGCAATAATCCTAGCACATTGGGAGGCTGAGGTGGGCGGATCATTTGAGCCCAGGAGTTCAAGACCAGCTGGGCCAACATCGTGAAACCTCATCTCTACTAAAAATACAAAAAAGTAGCCGGGAGTGGCAGTGTATACCCATAATCTCAGCTACTCGGGAGGCTGAGGCAGGAAAATCACTTGAACCTGGGAGGCAGAGGTTGCAGGGAACCGAGATCACGCCACTGCACTCCAGCCTGGGCAACACAGCAAGACTCCATCTCAAAAAAAAAAAAAAAAAAAAAGGAGAAAAAAAAAATAAAAGTCTCCATACCTACGAAGAGGACACTTAGGTGGAAACCTTGGGCACATATGCTTATACAGCACACACCAACCGGGAGGCCCAATCACAATGTGGGTGATAAAGAGCATTCTTTGTTCCAGAACGGCTTCAACTGTCGCAGAAATCCGCCTCAGGCTCAATGTCAGCCAGATGTCTGTGCTCAAAAATCTTTCTGTGAGGAACATCCTGGGAAACTGGAAATGTTCTCATGTAGGTTAGAAGTGAGAAGGAGGGAACTGGATCGGGATCCCAGCACTCTATTCCTAGAGTCGTCACTGACTCACCACATAACCTTGGACCAAAGTACTGAGCTGTCAGGGCCAACTCGCCCTCTCAGAAGGAAAATAGGACAGGCAAGAGCATTGATTATTTCTGTTCTTTCTGTTTCCAGGATGTGCCTAAAGTGGGAACACTGTCTATTCATCCCAGATAAAAGACCCTAATTCTCTATTTGACCATGAGGTACATTTAACATTTCCATTGTAGTGTTGTTCTTAAGGCCACAGGGTGAATTCCTGTGTGTGTTCACCAAATGTGTGTGTGTGTGTGTTTAGTATTAATTTTATTTTTTAAATTGTTTACAGAGACAAAATACACATAACATAAAATTTACCATTTTAACCATTTTTAAGTGTATGGTTCAGTGGCATTAAGTACACTCATATTATTCTGTAACCATCACCACCATCCATTTCTAGAACTTTCCCAAACTCCCACCCATATTTTTCATTTTAATTTGTATTTTGAGACAAGTTCTCACTCTGTCACCCAGGCTACAGTGCAGTGGTACCATCAGAGCTCAGTGCAGCCTCAAACACCTGGGCTCAAGTGATCCTCCCACCTCAGCCTCCTGAGTAGCTGGGACTAGAAGTACATACCACCACACTTGGCTAATTTTTTTTTTTTTTTTTTTTTGGTAGAGGCAGGGTCTCACTATACTGCCTAGACTAGTCTCAAACTCTCAGCCTCAAGCAATCCTCATGCCTCAGCCACCCATATTTTTAAAATTATCATTCAATAAAATATTTTATACTCACCTGCAAAAATTTCACTACACTTTTCAAACTTAATACCACAACAGTATTATTTCTATCAGCAAAGTGCCTCAGGAGCTATGGGTATCATGTGACAAAACCTCATCAGCCAAAACAGGGCATTCTGGTTAATTAAACTGTCAGGCTCACTAAGGGTTAAACAGAATACTCTTTGGAGTCCAGTTTTTCATTATAAAGTGCATTTGTCCTTGCAGGTCAATCCTAAAGAACAAAGCAGAATCATCAGTGATTCAACATAGAGGGCTCTGGCTGGGGTGTCGGAGGTAGTCATCAATTTAAACAGTGATTCTCAGAGTTCTGTGAAAAGGTACCAGCCTTCACGTAAGGGACGGGTTTAGGAGATCAGTCTGAGCTTGTCTTTTATGCTTCAAAAGCAGGGCACACATTATTTTTAACTAAATTACCCAGTGTTCAAAAGCCTTCATGAAATTTGGTACTCAGAATAATCTGATAAAATTCTGCCCTGTGCAGGAAGCTAATTTGCATAGATGTCCTATCAGCATGATACTTAATATACTTTGGATATTAGCTCTAAAGAACAATTTAACGGCCAGGCGCGGTGGCTCAAGCCTGTAATCCCAGCACTTTGGGAGGCCGAGACAGGCAGATCACGAGGTCAGGAGATCGAGACCATCCTGGCTAACACGG
>NW_012121709.1:8106372-8110492 GCF_000951035.1 Colobus angolensis palliatus
TACTCGGGAGGCTGAGGCAGGAGAATGGCGTGAACCCGGGAGGCGGAGCTTGCAGTGAGCTGAGATCCGGCCACTGCACTCCAGCCTGGGAGACAGAGCGAGACTCCGTCTCAAAAAGAAAAAAAGAACAATTTAACTCAATATTCACTCACCCATGTATTTAATAAACTTCTATTCGGCATACGCTATGTGCCTGACACTCTATTAAGCTTCACGTAGAAGGATAAAAATGACAGAGACCCTCTGGCCTTCACGACATATTCTTTTAATGTGTTAAATACCTTAAGACAAGCATTATATGACCCCCATACTCTTACTTGAAAATTCTAATTTCAAAATGTCTAATTTGGATCTGACAAATTGTCACTTTCAAAATTCCACCTGGAATGGAAAGCTAACTACTGCATGTTCTCACTTACAAGTGGGAGCTAAGCTATGAGTATGCAAAGGCATACAAAGTGGTATAATAGACACTGTGGACTCAGAAGGGGGAAGGCAAGGAGGGGAGTGAGGGATGAAAAATTACCTATCAGGTACGATATACACTATTTGGGTCACAGGTACCCGAAAAGCCTAGACTTCACCACCATACAATTCATCCATGTCACCAAAAAAACACTTGTATCCCTAAAGCTATTGAAATAAAAAAATCTTTTTAAGAAATGTGTTTAAAAGTCCAGGCAGGGCACGAGGACTCATGCCTGTAACCCTAACACTTTGGGAGGCCAAGACAGGTAGATCACATGAGCCCAGGGGTTCAAAACCAGCTAGCCTGGGAAACATGGGGAAACCCCGTCTCTACAAAACAATACAAAAATTACTCAAGCATGGTGGCATATACCTGTAGTCCCAGCTACTCAGGAGGCTGAGTGGGAGGACAACCTGAAACCAGGAAGTCAAGGCTGCGGTGAGTAGTAATTGCACCACTGCACCTTAACCTGGGCAACACAGCAAGACCAAAAAAAAAAAGACTCCAGACAGAAAAGAACTACCAGCCATGAAAAGACATGGAGGAAACCTGGATGCAAATGACTAAGTGAAAGCAGCTAATCTGAAAGGCTATATACTGTGTGATTCTAGATATGCAACATTCTGGAAAAGGGAAAACTATGGAGACAGCAAAAGATCAGCGGCTGCCAGGAGTTGAGGGTGGGGAGGGATGAACAGGCAGAGCACAGAGGGATTTTAGGGCAGTGAAATTATCCTGTATGATATGGTAAAGGTGGATAACTGTCACTATACATTTGTCAAAACCCATAGAACATACAACACCAAGAGCAAACCTAATTTGAAGTATGCATTTGGGGTGATGATGATGTGTCAGTGCAGGCCCATTGATTGTAACAAATGGACCACTCTGGAACAGGGTGTTGACAGTTGGGGACGTTGTGGGAGGAAGGGACAGGGAGTATGTGGGAACTCTCTGTGCTTTCTGCTCAATTTTGCTGCAAACCTAAAGCTGCTCCAAAGAATAAAGCCTATTAAAAGAAAAAAATTCTACTTGGCCCTTATCCCAGGTGTTTCACACTCACCTCTTCCAGAAGCCTTTGTTTGAGCTCTCGTTCAGTCTCCAGCTTCTGCTGTAAGCTTCGGGCATTCATTTCAAGCATAGCATGCTTCTTCTCCAGGTCATTGAGCTAGACATTTGGAAAGATTGGCATAATGCCACATTTAGGAATGTTACATGCTGACAACTTTTATGAATGTCCACGAACCTTCACGAAGAAAGAATATTGAGTTCTAAAGGTCAGAACGTAAAGGTTGCTTTTTTCTAAATACAGAAGTCCATGTCACTGGTGAGTCTTCCATAGGTTATTAAATGAGGATGGAAATTATTTCTAAGGGATGGCTCTTAAATATAGCTGTGACAAGTTCTAAGAGATGACTACTCAAGGATTTATTTATCTGACATGCTTTGGCTGAATTTAATTAAATAATCATATGCTGAATGCTTATTACCTGCATTATAGCTTTTAGGATGAAAGGATAACTAAGCTCTCAAGGATCTTACACCAAGTCAGAAAGGCCCATAACTAGACATGTACACAAATAATGACTGCTTTGTCAGATTTTAAGTTTGATAAGAAAGGTTTGGGAGGAGAAATTCATCCCAATTAGGAGAAGATCAAGACAATAAGGTATTGCAAAGTCTGGAGCTTTAAAAAATACGAAGGACTTTGCTGCTTAATACTTCAAGAGCAGTCAACTAGAGAAAAATATTTTTCACATTAAACATAAAAGGCCTCACATATCTCTAATAAATCTAGTTTCCTCATGCTAAAAAAAAAAATGGTAACCCAGTTTCAGGGAACTCAGGAGTGCTCCTGACTAGAGAGCTCTGGCCTTAAATCTAATAATTCTGTTTCTATTAATATAAGTATCTGGTAAGAAAATAATCATGGATGTCCATAAAGATTCATGTTTATCACACTGTTATTTATATGGCAAAATACTGGAAGCTCAAATTTCCAATAAAAGTATAATGATTAAAGTAGGTACTTCCATGCAATTTATTTTTTTTAGAATCACATGTTCAAAAAATACTCAACTCAGAAAAAACCTGCAATTAAATGATTTTTAATAAAAACATGTAAAGCTGTATACATGAGAATCTAATTTATAAAAATACATACATATGTCTATGTATGTGTGTATATGCATAAACATAAGCACAGAGACTGCAAATAAATTCACGAATAAAACAATAGCAATGGGTGACCAGCCATTATTTCCTTTACTTTTCTGTGGTTTCTATATTTTCCACAATGACCCAAATAACTATTTTTCTATCATGAAATAACAAAGTTATAGAAAATATAAAATCAAATTGTTATTTTATTTTGTGTGTGTATGTGCATGAAAAAGAGTGTCTATGTATGCATCTGTGTGTTCATACATAAAATTCCTCTGATCTTCACTTTGGTGATCTGTAACACTGAAGTACCTATTCTGTATCTCTCTCAAGATTATTAGCTAAAATCTCCAAAACATTGGTTATGACTGTAAATGCAATATGGAGAGGCACATGGATGGAACACGTGTATTTCCAATGTGAAATACTGAGAACTGGCATGCGTCATCAGACCCTATCATGACCCTGAACTTGGAACACGGAGAAGCTGAGCTGCCTATTACTGCAGCAATGGGATGAGCATTAGTCACTGCCACCAAGAACTTCCCAAAGATGCACAGCATTCAATCCATAAAGCCTTCTGGAAATAAGATGCCAGACAACCAGAGAGTAGAACACCCAGATCAAAATTCGAACTTCAAGGGCCTAGACACACAAATTTTAAAAAGTCACTGGCCGACTGTGATCACTGGGTACCCACCACACCCACCCACGCTACTGCCAACCAAAAATGTCCCATGGTAAAGCAAAACCATGGGACATTTTTGGAGTGCATGAACATATGTTTATGAAATATGTTTGCCATGGATTGCATTTGAATTTTTATCAAGCGTGCCTTTAAAAGAAGGAAACGAAAATGTTTTCCTAAAAAGCAGAAGGGGTGGGCGCTGACCTTGTCAGAGAGGCTCTCGGCCTTCAGCTTCTGCTCTTTGAGAGCCTGCTGCAGAGCAAGAATCTCCGCCTTGTGCTCCTTCACTGCCAGCTCCACCACCTGGCGAGACTCGGTGATCCGCTGATCGGCTCTCGCCCTGCCAGAAAAACACAGGTCAGCTTTTGGAAGCCCCCCAACGGCTGACCTGCTGAAAGAAGGCTGGTCCATCTCTAATCCTGACGAGCAACTAAACAGGCTGCAGGCCAGAGAGATGCCCAACCTTGACTCTTAGTTCCAAACTGTCTTCCTTTCCAACAGCTTACCAAGCAAAGATTTGACCTATGTTAGGTTTGGGTAAGAAAAAACAAAACAGGCCAGGCACAGTGGCTCACTCTTGTAATCCCAACGGTTTGGGAGGCCAAGGTGAGTGGATTACCTGAGATCAGGAGTTCCCGACCAGCCTGGCCAACATGGTGAAATCCCATCTTTACGAAAAATACAAAATTAGCTGGGTGTGGTGGTGTGCACCCCTAATCCCAGCTACTCAGGAGGCTGAGGCAGGAGAATCACTTGAACCCAGGAGGTGGAAGTTGCAGTGAGCCAAGATCACACCACCG
>NW_012121709.1:8110542-8192568 GCF_000951035.1 Colobus angolensis palliatus
TGGAAGTTGCAGTGAGCCAAGATCACACCACCGCCACTGAACTCCAGCCTGGGTGACAGAGCAAGACTCTGTCTCAAAAAAAAAAAAAAAAAAAACAAACAAACAAAAAAAAAGTTAAATGTTTTTGGGTACTCATCAAGAAACTGAAACTTGAGGCTGGGTGTGGTGGCTCACGTCTTAATCACAACACTTTGGGAGGCTGAGGTGGGTGGATCACCTGAGGTCAAGAGTTCGAGACCAGCCTGGCCAACATGGTGAAACCCCATCTCTACAACAAATACAAAAAATTAGCCAGGCATGGTGGCGCGTGCCTGTAATCCCAGTCACTCGGGAGGCTGAGGCAGAAGAACTGCTTGAACTTGGGAGGCAGAGGTTGCAGTGAGCCAAGATGGTGCCACTGCACTCCACCCTGGGCAACAGAGCAAGACTCCATCTCAAAAAAGAAAGAAAAAATGAAAGTGAAACTTGAATCTGATGAGTGTCTCCATAAATAATGCTAAAGAACAGAAAAATCAGAAGCAAACTGGGAAAAAAAAATCACTTCCCTTTCCCCATTTAGGTATCATGCTTCCTACTTCCACACTTTGGCTTATACAATCTCCTCCACTGGCCATCCCCTCCTTTGCTACTCTGCAAACTCAAATCTTACTCAGCCTTCAAGGATAAATTCAAATGCTATGATCTCCATAAAACTGTTCCCACTTTCTCTTCTCAGAAGCAACGTCACCTTGTTCTGTATCCAAAGCATAACTGTATTTCTCTCCTAAATATATATATACATATTTGAGATGGAGTCTCACTCTGTCACCCAGGCTGGAGTTCAGTGGCGCAATCTCAGCTCACTGCAACCTCTGCTTCCAAGGTTCAAGCAATTCTCCTGCCTCAGCCTCCCAAGTAGCTTGGACTACAGGCACGTGCCACCACACCTGGCTAATTTTTGTATTTTTTGTAAAGACAGGATTTCGCCATGTTGGCCAGGTTGGTCTCAGACTCCTGACCTCAAGTGATCCACCCACTTTGGCCTCCCCATCTCTCCTAAATATCTGAATCCATATCTCCTCCAGTAGACTCTTAGGCTCTTGAGAACACGGATTAACAATTATATTTTACTCATCCCAGTATCCCACATAATACCAAAACAGAAAAAAGAAAAAAAAAAGAAAAGAAAGGCACGATCTTCCACAATTGCCCTGAGAGCAGACATGAAATGAAAGCAGACTAATGCTAGTCTTCCTGAGAACAGTTCATAATTATACCTTCCATGTATGGTCATGTATTTCTTGATGCTGAAGCCAGATCCTACCCCAAAAAATGATCTCCGTAGGTCCCTAGAAACAGCTAGGATAGGAGCTGCACTTGAGGGCGGGAGGGAAGAGGTCTGTGAGAAAACAACCAGAACTTATAGTGAGGATGGGAGAGTCTAAGTATTCAGAAGGAAGCTGGAACAGGAGACTTAAACAGCAGTCCCTCACATCAACAAATACGCTGAGTGTAGAAGCCGAGAGGATCCACAAAAAGGAACTGTTTCTACCATTTCTCTTGAAATGTAAGGGTTCTCATCTTTTACCTCCAAACTTTTGGAGCTCAGCGGAACTTTGCATAATGCATCTGATATATTTAGCTGAGCCTACTATGGCCCAGTAAATGTGAGAGATACCCAAAAGAGTGTGATACAGATTAATTCATTGATCGATATTTCTACGGATAGCTTATCTTGCTTAAGGAGTTCAGAGAATCACAGGAAGGTAAGTTTCAGAGGAAGGTGACATGAGCAAGGTTATGAAAAATGGATCCAATTAGCTGTGCAGACAGGAAGTCAAGGGGCACACACTAGCCCATATCGTGCCTTTGTACAAACTGGAAAGTGGCACCCGTCCTTCTAGACCATTTCTTTCCATCTGTGAAACGTCATCACGTACCAATTTTGTCAGAAACAAAACAGTTTCCTGCCATGAGCTATAAAACTGTCATAACAACTCTTCCAGTCTATGACATCTTCAATGTGACCAGCAAGCCTCAGAGCTATGGAGTACACAACTGCACCACTGTGGCCCCGCAGGAAGGGAAATCTATACTAGGTGAACTGTGGAAACAAAAGTGAGAAAGCAGAGGAATGATACTCCCTGAACTGATTATTATCACTTCCTACAAAGAAAGGGGGGGGAAAAAAACCGGCAGGCATGGTGGCTCACACCTGTAATCCCAGCACTCTGGGAGACCAAGGCAGGTGGATTACTTGAGGTCAGGAGTTCAAGACCAGCCTGGCCAACACGGTGAAACCCCATCTCTACTAAAAATACAAAAAAATACTAGCCGGGCATAGTGGCACACACCTTATTCCTAGCTACTTGGGAGGCTGAGGAAGGAGAATCCCTTGAACCCTGGAGGTGGAGGTTGCAGTGAACTGAGATGGTGCCACTGCACTCCAGCCTGGGTGACAGAATCAGACTCTATCTCAAAGAAAAGGAAAAAAAAAAACCACTAAACTATTCTTGTAAAGGAGTGGTTCTCCACTGGGGACAATGGAGACACTGGGAATGTTGGGGGCAATGTCCAGAGACATACTTGTTGTCACAACTTGGGAAGGGGGTTGTTGGTGGCATCTAGTGAGCAGAGACGAGAGATGCTGCTCAATATCCTACAATGCACAGGACAGCCCCCATAACAAAGAATGACCCAGCCCGACATGTCAATAGTGCCAAGGTGAGGAACCCTGGGTAGGAGGGAAGACTAGCATTGCACATGACCAGGATTAAAATGGTAATGTTCTTGCTATGGTTACTCTGATAAGAAACCTCATGAGAGTGTTTCTGCACAGAAAACAGAGGTATTTGCCCTGATGCCCAGGCCTCTGCATGGGGAAAACAGATACCAGTCATAGCCACAGAATCCAACTCACACTATCCACGTTTACAACTAGGGTGACCACCCCATCCTGGTTTGCCCAAGAGTCTCCTGGTTTTAAGCACCAGGAGGCTTGTGCCCCAGGAAACTTCTCAGTCTCAGCTGGGAGAGCTGATCACCCTGTTCACAACTCTCAGGCCGATCCTCCTGCGGTCACCTGTCATGAGCTTTCCACAAACACAAAACCCCACCTGCTCTGTTTCTCGGTGTCCAACATCCTCTGCAGCTCTCGAACCCGACACTCAAACTGGGATTTCTCGTCACCCAGGACGCTCCTCCAGGCCTCCCACTGCCGCTCTTTTTCTAGCAGCTCGTCGTTTAGGGCCTCCAAATCCATGACCTGTTCCTCCAGCATGGTACACGTGGTCTTCAGAGCCTCCATCGTCTGCAAATCAGTACCATGGATTTGTGCCTTATCTTTAAACAAGGATTTCCTGGAGATTACTTTGGTCAGGTCAGTTTCAGAAAAGCACAAGTTTCTAACTACAGTTTGAAATGCAGCTTGTCTTTTTCTTCTGCAGCCCAAGGGGACCAGGCAAGAATGGACAAAGGGCCAGTGTTGCAGCCACCTTAGAGGCAGAACCCAAAGCAAAGCCAGGGTAAGCAACCAAGCTTAAAATCAAGCCATTTACATTGATCTCCCAAAGCATTTGATTTTGCTTTTATCTATATTTATTTTTTCGAGGCAGGGTCCAGCTGTGTCACCCAGGCTGGAGTACAGTGGCACGATCACAGTTCACCACAGCCTCGAGCTCCTGGGTTCAAGCACTCCTCCCGCCTCAGCTTTCTAAAAAGCTGGAACTACTGGCATGCACCACCAAGCCCAGCTAATTTTTATCTTTTTTTTTTTAAGAGATGGGGTCTCCTGGGCTCAAGTGATCCTATCACCTCTACCTCCCAAAGTGTCCGGATAACAGGGAAGAGCTGCCACATTGGCTCAATTTTTTAAAATCAAAATTAATAAGAACTACACACTTTTAAAAGCCATTTTTAAAACCCTAAAGACTTGGAAACAAGACATGATTCTAAAAAGAGCCCAGTGAAGTTGGTTATGAAGTTTAGTGTTGGAACCCTTGGGAGAATGCACCAAGCACTCCTCCTAAAATCCTTCTAAAAGTCCTCCAAGGATCTCATGACCTTGTTAACCCTCCTTACTTGCTTCTGGCTGGTAAGCTGCATCTCTCGTTCTGTGATCTCCCGGCGAAGGTGGTCCACTTCACTTCGCAGTTGTACAATCTCATCATTGGCGCCGGAAGCCTCATCGAGTTGTTTGGACAAGTAGAAGTTTTGGTTGTTGAGTTCAGCATTATCCTCGGTTAGCTGGTTTAGCTGCTCCTCCAGGTCTGTGATTACCTAAAAGAGGAAAGGAATCCAGTTACACGCCAAGCACATTCATTTCAAATGAGAAATTGCTTCTAGGGCTGTGGATTTCTGAACGCACATGACACTGGCAATCAACGTGCCGCTCATGAGTTTGCCCACCTGACCTTGAGAGTCACGTCCAAGCTCCCACGCCCACCCACTTAACTCTAAACACGAGCAGTGGTAGAAAAAGACCCAGTTTCTCTCTAACTCAGGACACATCTAAAAAATATGGCAAAAGCAATCAAAAGTAATCACTGCATGAAACGGACGACTTCAAATGAGATCAAGCTGACAGAAATAATACAATGTGGAAGGAAAATGCAAATTAATAATAGATTGGTATCACAATCTGCTAATGAAGCTAAAAATGCCCATGAAACTATCTCTAGGACCTTATGATTGGAGATGGCCACAGTCTTAGAAAGCAAAATGAAGTTCTTATCAAGGAAGACTGACAGGGAAGGGCACCAGGAGTTATTTCAATAATATCACAAGCAGTAAATTTAATTTCATACAACCAAGGAAAAAAAACTTAAGGGAAACTCAGAAAAACCCTGAAAATACAATACTGTACTATAGCATCACTTTAATGGATTTTACTACACAGTTAGCTATCAGACAATGGGAAGCCATGTATATGAAACTGTCATTTTATTGAGAGAGATTTAATCGGGGTTTGCTAAATTACTTTCCTGCTCAGTAGCAGAATGACTTCAATTTCAGAATATTTAGCTTTCCTATTCTCTTTGCTGAGGTTTAGAATTACTGCTTGCAGAGAGCTTTCATGTATAATACTTTAGAAGTTTAAGGGCAATTTTCTAATAATAGTTGGACTGAGGCACACAGGCAGTAAATTAAATTTTATGTAACAAAAAGAAGGAAATTAAAAGGAAATGCCGTTAAGCCTACAGTTATTAATTGTTTCCAATTTTCAAACCTAGAGTCGATTTCGTTTATGAAATGTTGCCATTGCTTTCATGACTAATTCCCTATTTTAACCCTCTTTGATTATCAGTTTTTAAAAAAATCTCCCCAGGCACATGGAATTAAAGAACATCAATTAAGTACACTTGTCCACAAATGTACTCAGAAGAGATACAACTTTTCATTTTGTTAACTGAGCTGATAACCTTTTAGTGTATGGTCTAATGGTCTAGTAATTTGCTTTTTAATGTCAAAAGCCACATTAATTCATAATGTACTGTTTTGAGGTACACTGTCAGCTACAAGAAGGGGAATAAAAGTTATCTGGTCAGGTTCTTAGCTCAGATACCTTCTTTATCAAGGAAGACAAATAAGGAAAATCTGCACATTTGCCATTCTTAGCAGACACTTATGACTTGTAGGGTCCCTGTCTTTCCCTTTCTGTGACATGTTAAATCTCCTAAAACCAGAAACAATGAATAAACAATGCCCACTAGTTCAACTGGTCTCCTTCCTGTATGTAGTAAACCTATTCCTTAAGATGTTTTTCGTAATGTCTCCATTTAACTACTATGCTTCCCCCTACCTCTTTCCCAAAGAAAAGACAGACAGGCAGGCTGGCTTGGAAGATATAAAATGGATTCTGGAACCCCAAATAAGCCATCTGACCTTTGTTGGGTTGGTTTCTCCATCTGTGACATGGGAGTGAACACTATATTTACTCATCTGCTTTTGCTCTTAATTTTTTGAATTTTCTTGCATGTTATTTGACCTTAATGTATTAAGTGAACACGAGGTCAGGAGATCGAGACCATCCTGGCTAACACAGTGAAACCCCGTCTCTACCAAAAATACAAAAAAGTAGCTGGGTGTGGTGGCAGGCGCCTGTAGTCCCAGCTACTCGGGAGGCTGAGGCAGGAGACTGGCGTGAACCCGGGAGGCAGAGCTTGCAGTGAGCCAAGATTGTGCCACTGCACTCCAGCCTGGGTGACAGAGCAAGACTCTGTCTAAAAAAAAAAGGCCTCTTAGGGAATAAACAGACTGGACTACAGAAAGTCTGCTCACATGAAAAGACATCATTGCCAAAATAATTTACTTGCCATTCAAGGATGTAGTTAAGAATTTGGGTACCTGCTTTCTTTGACTGATGAAAAAAATGCAATTTATCATTTGTGATGGTAGCCCATTTCTGCCACCTCTTCTTTTTCTCCCAAAATTATATTATAAAATGCTAAAGAAGAAACACTTGGAAAAGGGCAATTTGGTATCACTCAATTGAGATGGGCCCACTGGAGTAAGAAGGGTCTTTCTATTTCCCTGTTGTCATCCAGTCTACAAGGGTTCTCGTGCCTCTGATTATATTTCTGGTTTGTGATTGCTGGTTCTATATTTGGTCACCATCTCTATTTTGCCCATTTGACAAGAGAAGTGTTACATGTTTTTGTAAAGTACCCATGCCGAGATTTAAGGCATTTTAATTGATTTGGACTTTTTATACACATATTCTACCTACCCAAGCCATAACACAGTTAGCTTGTGACCTTGTTTCAAGTTGCTGGAGTCATGATATTAAATGTTGGACACACCCACGCACACACACACATATGTTACTGAGTTTACAGATATTAAACTGACTTATGACATAGGCAGTAAATTAATGATCTTTGTGATTTTTTTTAAAAAGGCATAATAACAGGCAATGTTCACTACTGTCCTTTGAAGTAGGTATTATTTTATTTCTATTTTATGGATGGGGAAATTGGGGCAACAGAGATGCTAGGTAACTTGCCCAAGGTCACTGCTAGTAAATAACAAAACCAGAATTCGAACCCAACACTAAAACTCAAGAATCTACATTCTTGCCCCCTAAACCATACTGCCTCTCTAAAATAGGGATAGAAGTGTTTATTCAATTTTTTTATTCAGATCTTTGAAAACTGAAATGATGGAGGTAAAATATATTGACCATTCAGGATAACCCTTCTTGATTTTGATCCAGGGAATGTGCAAGGAAAATTGGTAGGTCCACTTTCTGGTCCTGGGTATATTCTCTCCCCACCAAGGTCAAATGATTTGTTTACTATGAGTCTGTTAACCTTTTAACCCCAAAGATAGAGGGTAAAAAAGAGAAACTGACAGGCTGATTCCATCTTAGCAGTAAAAAATGATGGGCAAGATATCTTCACAACGCAGGGGCCAGCAGAGCTTTCTTACATGCTGTTTTTACAGATAACAGGTCTTGGTACAGTTCGAAGAAAGAAGGGAAGATTAAAAAAAATGATCTAAGCTGGACATGGTGGCTCACACCTGTAATCTCAGCACTTTTGGGAGGCTGAGGTGGGTGGATCACCTGAGTTTGAGAGTTCAAGACCAGTCTGACCAACATGGAGAAATCCCATCTCTACTGAAAATACAAAATTAGCCAGGCATGGTGGCACATGCCTGTAATCCCAGTTACCCGGAAGGCTGAGGCAGGAGAATCGCTTGAACCCGGGAGGTGGAGGTTGTGGTGAGCGGAGATCGTGCTATTGTACTCCAGCCTGGGCAACAAGAGCGAAACTCCGTCTCAAAAAAAAAAAAAAAAAAAAAAAGATCTACTCTCAGTGTCAAAAAGAAAAAAATAAAGAACTCTGTTTGAGCTGATCTGATCTGTTGTTTTTCAATGCTATCACGGTTCTGAGAAGAAGACGTGGACCTCTCACACCTAACTGGAAGACCAGCAGAGGAAAATTACCAGGTAAATGTCCAATGGCACGTTAGGGGTGAAGAAACCAGTCAGATAATGAGCATCAGGCTAAAAAGACACAGGACTGAAATCCTATTTTAATGCCTGGTTCTCTTCTGAAGGCAGCTATTTGCATATTATTTATTTTTAATCTTATAGCTGACAGATTGATTCATAATTAAAACTGTGTCATATGTTTGCCCACCAACTCCCCTCTAAAACAGACTTAGGTAGGGTTTTAGGTGCCAGATTGAATCAAATCCTTTTTAAATGTCTTCAAAATATAGAAATGGTCTGAGCTTGAAAATATTACTGTGCATGAGCTTTTTGAAAGCTGAAGAGAGCTCCTATCAATTGAGTTATTATGGGAATTTTGGGAACTCCCATAATAACTCATTTTTAAATGACAAAGATGACATTTCCTAGCGGAGACAATCTTGGGCAATGCCAAAAAAGAAAGGAACCTCCAACACATTCCTCTGAAGTGTCTTTAAAGCGGTCTTGAACTTGGAAAAGTATAATTGAGACCTACTATTGTGGCTAAATGTTGTTCTAAAGTAGTGGTTTTCAAACTTTTTAAAGTAGCAGCAGAGCCATTTTCCAAACAAAAGACTATATTATAAGCCCAGGAGAATAAAATATTAATAGTAACCAATGTTGTTTAGCACTTCCTATGGATCAGGCCCTGTGCAAGCAGTTTGCACGTATCTCATTTAATTCTCGCAGCAACCTTATGAGGGAGGTACTACTACCGAATCCCATGACTCAGTGTTCCATAAGTTGTACTGTCTGAAATGTGGATATGTAGTATACTGGAACCAGAAGCTCTCTGTCTTCCCTCACCCAGCCCCCAGAGAGCAGTTATTAAATTAATTACGTATCCTACAATCAATGAGGATACTGATTGGAACTGAGGGTATACAATGTTATCTCCATTTTACAGACAAAGAAAGAGGGGCTTCGTAGGATAATAAGTATAGGTTACTAAGAGGCCAATTTATAATCTGAACTCTTTCTGATTCCAGAGCCCATGGCTTAGACTACTAAGTTACCCAGCTGCTCTGGCTGAAATGTGGGTGGAGAGCATCTCTCTCAGGTTCACACACACACACTTGGGAAGGCCCCCAGAGGCTTCGCCACAGAACACAGAGGTAAATGACGCAAAGATCAGAAGTCACTGTTCCAGAAAACGCAAATTTGGAGAGCACTAGAGTTACATGAGAAAGTAACCAAATGCAGTCTACATGCTAGTGTATTCCACTAAAACTAAACTTTCAATTTTTAAAATGGGGGACAAGATGAATTACAAAGGGGTATAAGGAAACTTTTGAGGGTGATGAATACAATAAATATTTTGTTTTTATCGCTCAAGAATGAAATTTGGATAATCTTATCCAAAATAATAATAAAATTCATTATTCTGATTGTTTTGCTGTTTCAGTTATATACACATTTTAAAACGCATCAGATTATAGTACACCAATTCTACCTCAATAAAACTGTAAAAACAATGTTTTTTAGAAAGTTCTTATGCCAAAAGACTAAAAAAGGAAAAAAGAACTCCAGATGAATGGAACAGGATTACTAATGCACACATTTTTTAAAATCCAAGCTTATATAAGGAAAAAATGGTAATATAAAAAATTCCACAGTCATAAAATGATCTACATTTTATTCAGTGATCATTCACGCGCATGTATGTAATATAAGCAAATAACTCTTGTTTAAAATAAGAAAGGAAGACAACAAGAAACTAAAATCCTAGGGCAGAAAACTACCAGAATGTCACCCCCCAACTACTCAAGGAAGGGAGGAGGGATGGAGGATATCCACAGACATTTTAAGGCAGGCCCATCCCGATCCACCATCATATCAGGAAATGCAGACCAAAAAACTGGTCTGTCAGTTCCCCACTAAAGTCAAACAGAGGCAAATATCATTACCTAGTAATTCTTGGGAAATGCTCACCAGAAGTAAGTGCTCACAGCCATCAAAGGCCTTGTGCAACAGGGTTTCCTAACAGATTGATCCATTATGGAAACAATCCAAATGTCTACCAACAAGGAGAATGGATAAACAAACTATAGTTCTATTCATACACCAGAAACACCATACAGTGATTAAAAAAAGAACAAATTATTGATAGGTACAGCAACGTGGAGGAACCTCACAAACCATTTAAGCAAAAAAAAAAAAAAAAAAAAAGCTAAGCCCCAAAGAGCACATCCCCTGTGATTCCATTTATATGACGTTCAAGAACAGGCAAGACTAAACTATGATATCAGAGGTCAGCATAGTGGTTACCCTTTGGGTGAAGGATGATGATGGGAAGGGAACATGAGGGAGCCTTCAGGGGCTGAGAAAGTTCTGTACCTTGATCTACATTGGGGTTACCTAGTTGTCTATCTGTATAAAAATTTTATTGAGCTGTATACTTAAAATTACTACATTTTTATGTGCTTTACTAGATATATTTTATACCTAAATTAAGAAAAAAAAAGTTAGGACTTAATATCTCATTTATAGTAGCTAAAGAGGAAATAAAGAGCTCATAACAAGAAAATAAAATATGTATGTGTGTGGAGGCTGGAAGGTGTTTCTGGAAATTCACAAATGCAAATAATACAAACAAGGACAAGATCACTGAGGACTAAGAAGGTAATAAAGTGACAAAAAGGCCAAAGAAAAGAGAGGGCACATGAATAAGGAGAACATCCCCATCTTCTGAAAGGGGCCTATTTCAGTCCTTCACTCTGATCAAAAATAGACTGAATTCCCACCGACCCTACTCTATTATATAACCTATGGAAGATGCTTATCCACTCATAGCATTTATTTCTCTCAATATAAATAACATCTCCCAAAGAGTCCTAGATTTTGAATTTGCATGTTAGAAAGCCAAATTTTGCCTGGTAGGAAATTACAATTTCTAGGTCTCCAGGAGAAGAGCTCATTGGTTCTTTCTCTGCAGGGGCGGCAATCTGGAGAAGTCTCACAGATACAACTACCTTGGTGACAGGAGAGTCTCTGACCTGGGTTAGCCATGAAACCGTCTACATTGGGGTAGGAGGGGGAGCTGCCTTGGGATTTTCATTGCAGCTGCTGAAACCTATTAGTGCTTCCACAAGTGAGAATTATTTTGACCCTTCCAACTATCCTCTTCCCCCAAACAGGAAGAATGGTTTCAGTTTTTCAAAACTGGAAGAACCCCAAAAAACAGGTTATCCAGGGCTCAAAAACTCCAAATAAGGTTGATTGCATTATCTTCTTCAAGCTGCAAGTTCGAATCAAAACTCGTCACCAGTATGTTAAAGAGATGTCCCCTTTTCCTTCTTTGTTAGTTTCATGTTATTTTAATCATCTTTGGTTAATTAATACTCACAGTACAGCTGTTACGAAGAGCATCAAATTTGCGCTGGATTTCATCTCTATGTGCCTAAAAGGTAAGAAGTTGATTATAAATTTTTCATAGGGTAGAATACAATTCTACATGCTACGGGTCAAATATAGAGAATAGCAATTTGCCTGGAAAGCCGAGAATGCGGCACCAGCATCTGTTTTTCAAAGAACGAATTAATCAAATCATCCCCAACACCAGAAATAAGTTACAGGAATACACAATGCTGTGTTAATAACAATTAACTCTTTAGACCACACATGCACACCCTGTACAAATATTTTTAACATTTATATTAACACCTAGAGATTATTAGGAGAAAAGGGGGAAAAAAAGCAATAAAGGATGAAGTTTTACTCTCCTTCACTTGTCCTATTCCCATTCTGAAAAGATGAGTAATTTTCCCTCTTCCCTCCAACTAACTCCTCCCCAGCCTACTCCCTGACACACACATACACACATACACACAGAAACGCACACACAGGACAACAGCCAGGACAAAGGGACTTTGTGTGTGTGTTGTTTTTTCATTAAAAGCTGCTGACATTCAGAAAACTCTACATCGGCCTTGAAATAAATATATATAGGCTTTCTCCAGGACAAAGCTGCCTTAAACCAGCTTTGTTCAGTTGACAAGGATTATTTTTTAGCACATACTATATGCTTGACACCATGGAAGGATATAGGCATCCACGACCTGTGCCTTCATTCTGGTGAGGGAAGATCAGAAATGAGTAAGTGCATGATTACAGATTGAGACAAATGTTATAAAGAAAACAAATAGGGACTGGTTTAAAAAAAAAAAAAAAAGAATAAGAAAGGTAGGTAGAAACTTACTTAGATGGGGTGGTCAAGGAGGGCTTCTCTGAGGAGGTGGCATGTAAGCTGAAACCTATAGGATGATGAGGACCCAGCCATGCAATGGACAGGAGACGGCAGAGGGAGCAGCATTTGCAAAGACCCTGAGGCAGGAAAGGGTCTGGTGCATTTGATGAACAACAACAACCAAAAAAACTGAGTGGCTACAGCAGAGTTTTTCAAATTGCAAGCTGTAACCCAACAGCAAGCATGACAAGTCGGGATTTTTGGTTCGTTGTAGCCAATGAAGTAGAACAAAAAAGATAGAATTGAAAACATCAGAATGTGCCTTGAGTAGTAAACATGAGCTCTGTTATAGGAAACTTCTGCTTTAGATACTATAACTCATCAAATTTAAGGTACTTTCCATTGTAAAACCTATGACTATTTTATGTAACATTAAGGAAGAAAAAGTGCTATCAAACTATGACATGTTTATGTCTGTATATGACTATAATACACACCATGATTTCAGATACCTTAGAATCGGTGAAATACAGTAAATATATTCCCTTCTATTGGATTGCAAATAAAATGTATTCTGTCATCAACTTTTGAAAAAGCACAGCAATGAAGAAAAAAAAGTAGCCCAAGATGATGATAGGGACCAAGGCAGAGACCAAGAATCTTGAAGGTCCAGTAAAGAATTTAGGTTTCATTCAAAATTCAACTAATTGAAAACCAATGGAAAATTTTAAGAAAGAAAGTGACGGATTTTACTGTTGTTTTAAGATCACTGTAGATGCTATAGGGAGAAGAGGATCAAAATAGAACAAAGGTAGAACATAGCAGGGAAACCACTGAAGGTATTGTTACTGCCATTCAAGCGAGAGATGATGGTGGCTTGGAGAAGGATGATGGCAAAAAAAACAAAAACAAAAACAAAGAACGTGGATGAAACTGAGACCTCCTTTGAAAACATAAGGAAAAGGACTTACTGATAGATGTGTGGCCCAGAGGAAAGAGGAATCAACAATGCCCTAACAGACTTTTCACTTGTTAGACAAAGTGGATATGGTCCCATTTGCTTACATATGAAAACAATATCTGTCCCAAATAAGAACACAGAACCCAGTTTAGGGCAGATGTAAGAGCGCTTCTTCTATTTAATTAAAAAAAAAAAAAAAAGTCTCCATAAGAAGGTCTATAAAAGGCCGGGCACAGTGGCTCATGCCTGTAATCCCAGCACTTTGGGAAGCTGAGGCGGGCAGATCACGAGGTGAGGAGATCAAGACCATCCTGGCTAACAGGATGGTCCCTACTAAAAAATACAAAAAATTAGCCGGGCATGGTGGCAGGTGCCTGTAGTCCCAGCTACTGAGGAGGCTGAGGCAGGAGAATGGTGTGAACCCAGGAGGCAGAGCTTACAGCGAGCCGAGATCACACCATTGTACTCCAGCCTGAGCAACAAGAGGGGACTACTGTCTCAAAAAAAAAAAAAAAAAGCCTATAAGATAACTAAATCAAAAATTTTAGAGCTGTGATGTTTTCTCTAACATGTCTATTTTTCTATAAATACTATTGTAAGTTTATAACGGCAGATTAGATACTTTAGAAGAAAAGATTAGTGAACTTGAAGACAAATAGAAACAAAGAAGTAGAAGACAAGAAGTAGAAACCAAAATGAAACACAATGAGAAAAGAAAAAGGCATTTTCAAAAAATGCAGAGCATCAGGGAGTTCTAAGACAACTTCAAGTAGCCTAACATACATGTAATTAGAGTCCCAGAAAGAGTATAGGAGACAGAAAAAAATATTTGAAGAAATAATGGCCACAAATTTTCCAAAGTTGACAAAAGCCATAAACCCACAGATGCAAAATACTCAACAAGTCTCAAGCATGAGAAATATGAAGAAAATTAACCTAAAGCACACTATAATGAAACTGTTTAAATCCAAAAACAAAAAGAAAACATTAAAAAAGAAAAAAAAAAAACACAGCCAGAGAAAAATACATGTCACATTAAGAGAAACAAAAATGAGAAAGATTTCTCACCAAGATGGGGAGAAGGAGTGGGCGTGAAAAGCTAGAACACAGTAAAGCAATATCTTCAAAGTGCTGAAATAAAAAAAAAAAAAAACCTGTCCACACAGAATTCTATACCCAGCAAAAATATCTCTTAAAAAATGAAGGTAATATAAAAACTTTTTCAAAAATATAAAAGTTGAAGGAATTTGACACCAGCAGACCTGTGCTATAAGAAATGTTAAAGGAAGTCCTTCTGGCAGATGGAAAATGGCAACCAGAAATTTGGATCTACACAAATGAATGAAGAGCCCTGGAGAGACAGTAAAATAAAACAAACCAAAAATAGATTAGTTGCTCAAAATAGCCAAAAATAGCCAAAATAGCTTTGTATTGTTCCCAATACAAAGAAAAGATAAATGTTTGAGGTGAGGGATATCCCAATTACCCTGATTTGATCATTACACATTGTAGGCATGTATCAATATCCTATGTATCTCAAAAATATATACAACTGTGATATATCAATTAAAAAATATAAAAAATACCAAAAAATAGATAGTTGCATAGATAGAATCACAGACAGAGTTATAAATAAAAAGTTATTATTTTGAATTGACTTCCTAAATAACTAGCCTATATTCTATGGACTAATTTAATAGATCTCAATTGTTTTTCTAAAACTCTATCTGCTTTTTGCCCAGCAATAATGAGATTTATTACTTTGTTAAGATAAGAATACTACTTATCCAAAGTAAGACTACGGCTATCTGCACTATGTCAAAATCTCATCTGTGACCAAGCAGCAGCCTAGATCCAAGGACCACACAACCCCCTTTAGTGCATTCCATGATCGCCAAAAACCAAAGGCAAGGATTCGTCCTAGAGGAAGAATAAGGCCCTTATGTTAATAGACTCTTGGTCAGGAATCAGCACATTTTTTTCCTTAAAATGCCAGATAAGGAAATTTCCTTAAAATTTCCAGAGCATTCAGTCTTGGTTAGAATTACTTAACTCTATCTTTCTAGAGCAAAAGCAGCCACAAACGATAGGTAAACAAACGGGCATGTTTGTTTCTAATGTGTTCTAATAAAACTTCATTCACGGAGAACAGGTGACAGACTAAAATTTGGCCTGTAATTTGCCAATCTCTGTTCTAAATGACCATTTGGTGTGAAATCTCTCAAAGACAGAAACAGGAAGCTGAGAGTGGAGTTAGCTCCTTCAAAGCATAAGTGGTGACCATAAAAAAGCTCACTGGCTTATATACAGGGACTGTATATACAGGCCTTATTCCACTTTCTTAATAATAGCAAAGTTTCAAATGACACAGCACCATTAAAAACTCATTTAACTCCCCCACTGGAGTCTGAAATTTCAGTCATTAATACTGATCTATTTCCATTAAAATTAACCATTATGGGGCCTTTGGATCATGTCAAGCAATCCTCTCTGAGGGTTAATATAATGAACTACAGTCATTATGGCTTTTGATTTATTACTGTTTATTAAATATAAATACAAAATGTAGAACTGACCCTGTTGTGGATGCCAGACATACAGCAAGCACTTAACTATTGAACTAATCACAGTAATAAAATGGTAAGTCATATGTTTTATGTTTTTTTGAAATAAGTTGTAAAACAAATACACAAAAAGGCAAAAGATCATGCAACAGAATATATACATAAAGACAGCAAAACATATAAGACAAGCTTTGGATGCTTTCAATGAAATGTATGAGTGTTAATTAGATATCAGGTGCTACAGGGAATAAATACCTACACTCTTAAAAATTTCTGAGGATCCCAAAGAGCTCTTGTTTATGTAGTATTCACCTACACTTGCAACATTAGAAATTAAGACTGAGATGGCCAGGCACAGTGGCTCACACCTGTAATCCCAGCACTTTGGGAGGCTGAAGCAGGTGGATCACGAGATCAGGAGTTTGAGACTAGCCTGACCAACATGGTGAAACCCCATTTCTACTAAAAATTAAAAAATTAGCTTGGAACAGTGGCGCACGCCTGTAATCCCAGCTACTCAGGAGGCTGAGGCAGAAAAATTGCTTGAACCCAGGAGGTGGAGGTTTCAGTGAGCCGAGATCACGCCATTGCACTCCAGCCTGGGCGACAGAGGGAGACTCCATCTCAGAAAAAATAAATAAATAAATAAGACTGAGATATTTTTCAAATATTTATTTTTTATTTCTCTTAAAATAACACTAACATTGCTTTTGCACCATCAGTGCAAATATTCACACAGTGAAAAGTGTCAAATGACATCTTAGTATTGTTATGAAAACAGTCTGACAGCCAGGCTTAATGGCTCATGTCTGTAAATCCCAGCACTTTAAGAGACCAAGGCAGGCAAACTGCTTGAGCCCAGGAGTTCAAGACCAGCCTTGGAAACACGGTGAAACCTCTTCTTCACAAAAATATACAAAAGTTAACCGGGCATGTGGCGTGCACCTATACTCCCAGCTACTTGGGAGGCTGAGGTGGGAGTATCACTCTTGAGCCTGGGAGTCAAGGCTGCAGTGTGCTGACATTGCACCACTGCACTCCAGCCTGGGTGACAGAGTGAGACCCTGTCTCAAAAAAAAAAAAAAAAAGGAAAAAACCCATCTGATCTTGGGAAACCCAGGAATCCACAGACCCACTTTAGGAACCACTAACCTAGGAGTTGGGTGGCAAACATGTGGACGGACAGGCTACAGCCAGTCTGGCCCTAAGACCAGAGAGATACTTTCTTTTGGAAGTATTTATGCCTTAATTTTCAGGAAAGTTACAAGAAGAAGAAAGAAGAGTAAATTACAATGTAGCCTTGAGGGAGGAAGTATCTGCAGAACTGAAGAAAGGAAACAAGCGTGTAGATGTCTGACTACCTTCTGGGATCCACAGTCAGGATTCTAGAACGCTTCGGCTTCTGTGCACCTTCCCCCTTTCTGAGTGAAGACAGGCACCAGGCAAGAATGTCACCTTACATGCCCCGATTTCACATCTTGGCTATCATGCCGATGGCTTACTAATTAATTAAACAGAGGGCTTGATATTTATGTACGAGAATGAGAACGTGCACTGACTCATGATTTTAACAAATCAAAGAGGATGACTTTGGGATCCCATCATCACGCTATGCAGGGAGAAGGATTCCTTTCATCAGTGTCTCTCGCTTTCAACTCTTGATTATTCAACATTAGTCACTTGACAGAATCAGCAAAAGAACAGAGAAGCGAAAACACAAAATGTGTTCGTGAGGCCTGGCTGGTGTATACAGAGCACACAGCATGCCTCTTGCCTAGTGGTCCTCTTCAGAGTGATGCTTATACCGCATCACACATCGTGTGCGATAAGGTGTGCAGACGCAAATTCTCTCCCTTGAGATGGTCTTAAATACCAAGTTCAGGTGGAAATGTCTCTTTTCCAGCAATAAGTACTGAAGTATCTTAAAAGCATGTTTCTGTTTAAATTTGATAGGATGGGTAAAGTGAAAGTGGAGAAAAGGCAAGCATTAGAAAGGGCAACAAAGGCCTCCCAGCTGCACCACCAAGGCCCTTCAATGGAGAGCTTTAATTTAACTGTGCTCCATCTAATTAGGCCCAGGGATGGAGGCCAAACAAGGTAACTGCTCCCTTTCACAGGCTAGGAGATGGCTGCCTCTTCAAATTAAACAATAATAGTACATTTGACTATTCCCTTTTATTGATAAAACAGCCTGCTGTGAAACTCACAAATCTCCTAGGAGATCATTTGAGATCCAGCTGATTTCATCTGACTGATGCTTGTGCATGGTCTCAACTTGGGTCTCAAACAATGAGAAAGCTGAAAAGTATGGCATTTGGGAACCATTTTCTCTTTTTCTTGGAAAAGACATTTTTCAGAACAAATTCAACTAACCCATTCAGGCAACAAACACATGCTGTCAATAACCAGGTTTATGGAACATAATCAAGAAAAGGGGGAAGGAAAAGCCCACAGCCTTGAAACTGAACGGAAGCAAATGGAAATGGCGTTTGGATTTCCGTATGATGGGTCTGCAAACAGCTGTTGGAGGAAGGCACTTCTGCCATCATTTGAAGAAGCCCTGTTTTTTCCATAGCATCTTCATCTGCAAGAGCAATACAGCCCTAGTTTCTAAACCAAGGGAGGTTTGTTTCTTTATTTTTTTTTAAGAAGATGCTTTGAGGCAGTGATCTCATCTAACTAAATTAAGTCGTGACTTGCTGCTGTGCTCAGCTTCCAGCAGCCATCAGACACAGCACATTCCAACCAGCAGCAAGAAAGGATTTAAAGGACTAATTTCCCCATAGATAAAGAGCAGTGACACGTGCTCTATTTTATGCCCTCTTCCTTCCAAACAGGGCCAGGATAAGATACACAGTCACCCTTCCTTTCCAATTCCAACGGAGCAGCAAGATAAATGTGTCCTTCTCAGCTGCTCAGAAATAAACGGATTTGAGGAATTACAGACCAATCCCCTGGGGAGAAAAGGCTAAAGACACAGCCTTGGGCCCATAGCAAGGGCTTAATAAATATGGATTAAATTACTGATGGCTCTTTTTTTTCAGAGGTTGGGTATTCACACAGGAGGAAAATATTAATATACAATGCGTTAAATATAATAGTGGTTGAAATTTATGTGCCTCCCTTTAAAAGCTAAGAAATGTTATCTGTCTCTCTCTCTCCACCCACCCAACTCCAGCAAGTCTATAGGCCTTCTTGGCATGAACTCTTATATATCAACTTCATTCCTAGTTCCATTTTTTCTTCTACAGACTTATTTTTTCTTTGCCTTTTGTTTCTTATTTTGTTCTCTTTTACTGTGTTGCATCTTTCCAAATGGTTTTCAGTCCACTGTGAAACAAGACAGTATACACAAAGACATACTGTGGTTATTTTTTGCCAAAGCAAATATTGGGGGCATGATGTGGTAGCATTTAACAAGTGTTCTCATAGAGACTATGGAACATAAATGTGCTGTCAGTATCTGAACTTGGTGTAAGTCCTAGAAAATCTAGGATGCACAAACATACTGGAAGCCACTATACTTGGACTGGTCCTGTACAGACCCTGGCACTGTCAGATCATTCCCAGTTTGGTTCAGATACTGGGATCCCCAAATGCAACAACGGGCAATTACTTCTAAGAATGAAACTATGTTAGATAGATAGATAGATAGATAGATAGATAGATAGATAGATAGATAGATAGATAGAGATAGAGAGATGTACATGTGCATTACATCTAGGTAAATTGTAAGCAATGAATGTACACAGCCATTCATTCTATAGAAGCAACCCCAATCAAAGAGAGGTTTAGAGCTGTTCACTGATGGAAATGGGGACAGCATCCAAGTTGAGTCAGAATGAATAAGGTACCTATTTAGAAGGCTTATTAAAAAAACACTAAACCCAATCAGCTGTATTGTGCCTGGCCCACAGGAGAGGGCACCCTGACCAGCAGACAGGTGTGTGCCTGTCTGCTTGGCAGGTACAGTATGATACTATGAGAAATGTGTGAGCTTGGTTGACACCAGCCATTAAAACTCATTTTTTTTCTATGCTCACAGTCTAGGTCCTCCAAGAGCCTCCCAAGACTAACAGGGTTTTCTAAGTATACTTCCCTGAATGGGAAAAGGAAAATGTGAACACTGGCCACCCAGAGTACCCTAGTCAACTTGGTAGCTGCACTTCCCCCTTAAAGTTGGTAAGTTGGCATTTCACATACCAGATTTTTCTGAGTTTTGTTATTCTGGGTCAGTCTCTGTGGGAATGATCAAATGTGGGGAAAATGGCCCCACAAAAATTCCATTTCAGACTTCTAAAAAGAACTAAGATTTAAATCCAGTAACACCCCCGCTCCAAGTTCTACCTCCTGAGAATACTCTCCAGCTGAGTAAACTAGTCTCTCAGAAAGAGCAAGGAAGCCAGGTCCCCTTTAGAGAAAGAATCTTTCATTCAGTAGAATTTTTCCCATCCAGATCATACCAGATGCATACAAAAGACAGGAAGCAGAACCTACAGCTTGAAAAAAAACAACAAAAAAAAGAAGTAACACAAGTGAGGTAAACCAAAACAAAAAATAAAAATATGGTAGAAAGACTACTATAAGATATAAGATTATTATTATTATTTTAAGTGATTATCGAAAACTAAAGTAGAAGACCAAGGTAAACAGACTTTGGCTGAAAACAAACTTTAAAATACAATGATGATTCTTTTTTTAAAGAAGGAAAATACATAACTAAAGGAGGAACTTTTCAAGATACTAACCACTAGTTCCAATGAAGAAGCAGCCTATGTAAGCCAATTTCCTGGCCATTGAATATCTTTGTGGATCATGTTTTCCCTCCTGGAATTTCTATCCAGGAGCCAATATCCTCAGTGCCACACTCATCCTAGCTGAGGCCTTCAGCAACCTGAAGATGTTGCTCCCCAGACCTACCGTGAGCGCCTGGATCTCCTCTTCGGCTTCTGCTGTGGTCTCTTCCAGCTCTGTCTTTGCCTGGCGAAGCTGGCTTTCCAGGGCCGCCCGGGCAGCCTGCAGGGCTGTCAACTGTGACTCACGCTCCTGCAGGGAGAGCTGTAGCTCTGTGAGCTGGCGCTTGAGCTCCAGTTTCTGCTCCTCGTGCTCTAGACTGACCTGAGAGAGAGAGAGAGAGAGAGATAAACCCTTGGTTGGTCTGAACAAAAGAGAAAGTGAAGACATGACCTGCTACTCAACCTGCAGCTGAAACCTGATCTTGGAACCACCTTCTCGGCACTCCATAGAGGAGAGGAAAATGCGACAAAATGGGCCTGACTTCCATGCATCTCTGAATTCAACAGGAGTAAGAACAGGTAAGGGCTATATCTCCTAACCACCCCTTACTTACATATATTCAAATACGTGGGAAGACTTTAAAAGGAAAAGCCACACAGCAAGAATCACGAATGAAAATAATGACGATTACTCTTATTAGAAAAACATTTAAAGCTAAGCAGATATAAAAAACATCATATTAGTAACAAAGACATCTTTTCAATTTTATTGTAAATGGAATAACAGACTGAACTCTAGTTATTTTAAACACGCTTTCTCTGATGTGTCCTCATTAGGTAATCCGCTTTAATGTCACATTAGAAGTTAATCATTCTTCCCTCCATCTGCTCATCCATCCACCTATCTATTCAATCTTTCATCCATTCATTTAACAAAAATTTACTCAGCAATTTCTGTGGAAAATGGGATATGGAGATGAAAACAGTCTCTGTCTTCAAGTGGGGAGAAAAATGAAAAGCAACCATGACCATATATCATGGTCAAGTGCAACAGTCAGGACATGCAGGGATGTTGCAGGAATACAGCACGCGGGCAGAGGAGCTAACTCTGGATCTGTTAAATTCTGTTGAAGAATACGCAGGAGTCAAACAAGCAGGTATGAGGAGAAAGAAAATTCCAGGCAGGGGAAGCAAGACATCCAAAAGTATGGGGGTGAGGGAGATCACGGCACATCTATAGACCCGACAAACACGGACAGTGTGGTCCTAAAGATGAATGTCAAGCAACTCAGAGATGTCAGCTGCCCTCAGAGAGCTCACTGTCTAAGGGGACTGCCAAGAAGAACACACTGTGATGAGCTGTGCCCTGAAAGCCATGGGGATAAAAAGGGGACCTCCTTTTCATCACCTTCAGAGGGTTGGAGAAGGCTCCTTAGAAAAGGTGGCACCCACATCCCACAGCCCATGGGGTGAAGAGAAGAAACACTTGCAAAACATGTAACCTGGAAAACCAACAGGATTTAGTGGTTAATTTGATGTGGGGCAGAGAACAAAGGACATAAGGGAGTCAAAGATGACTCCTGGCCGGGTGCAATGGCTCACACCTGTAATCCCAGTACTTTGGGAGGCCGAGGCGGGCAGATCACGAGGTCAGGAGTTCGAGACCAGTCTGGCCAGCATGGTGAAACCCTGTCTCTACTAAAAATAACAAAAAATTAGCTGGACATGGTGGTGCACGCCTGTAGTCCCAGCTACTCGGGAGGCTGAGGCAGGAGAATCACTTGAACCTGGCAGGCAGAGGTTGCAGTGAGCCGAGACTGCACCATTGTACTCTAGCCTGGGTGACAGAGCGAGACTCTGTCTCAAAAAAAAAGAAAAAAAAGATGACTCCCACATTTCTGGACAGGTGAATTACACAAAGAGTGAGACCACTGCTATGATGGAATAGGAGAGAAAGGGCCAGTTTGAGGCAAAAGATAAGAAATTCTGTCTTGACATGCTGAAATTGAGCCCCGTGGGAGACATCCAAATGGAGATGTCTAATGTCTACTAAGACAACAGGTCAGAAACTCAAAAAAAAGGTCTGGATTGGCAACCTAGATCTGGGAGGCCTTAGCAAATCAGTGACGGCTGAAGCCACAGCTAATATCTCTCTCTAGTGATGATGGTGATGATGACGACGTGACAGCAGCAAATACGGTCCTCACAACACACTGGGCCCTGAATTAACTCATTTCATTTTCAGAACAACTCACTAAGGGAGGTACTACATTACCTCCATTTTACAGATAAGCAAACTGTGGCACTGAGAGATTAGGTAACAGAGCAAATGTCACACAGCTGTAAAAAGCTATAAAAAAGGCAAGACTGACATTCAAACTCAGAAAGTCTGGCTCAAGAGTCCATGTAACATGTTGCTACATTCCTGCAACATCCCTACGTGTCCTGACCATTGCACTTGACCATGTACAGGGTAAACACTGTACCCTTCTGTCTTACTAAAACACCAGCAGTCACAGCAGGGTGGGCCTCTACTAGCAAGCCTGAAAATTCTTCTGATACCACTTGGCAAAACCAAGAGAGGCAGGTGACAGTGACTCAACCGGAGGAGCGGGAGCCGGATGCTATACAATGAAGGAAGATCCCGGGAGCCTGCATCTTTGCGACTCCACACACCTGGCTAGAGAAGAGCTAATGCTGCACACATAAAGTTGGGGGAAGGCCCAGGGTCGTTTAAGGCAGATCAAACTCCAGGTGGAGGCCTCTGCCCTCAATCTCAGTAGCAGCATGTGGCCAAAAGAAGAGGAACTGATCTCATTATATTTAGAGCTAAACTCCAAAACTCCCGGGGAGAATATAGAGCCTGAACCTCTCGTGAAACGTTTGAAGTTTCTCCTACCATCCTTGAGGGGCTGGCTCTACTGATTCAAGTAAAAAACAACAGCTTCCCTGGGACACTTCAATAGCCCAGATGAGCTACAGCAGCAGAGCAGGCTCCTAAGAGGAACATTTGTGCAAAGGGAAGGCAAGAGACAGCCAGTCAAGGCCCCCAAGCTAGAGAAGTCCATCTGGATTGTTTAGACTCACAACCTTAAGGGCGACTCTCCCGTGATCTTGCTGTTAAACTTACAGAAGAGTAAAAGTATAGCCTGGATAATAAAAGTTAAACCATCGCCTAAGGCTTCAGGATCATGCCTGTAATCCCAGCACTTTGGAGGCCAAGGAGGGAGAACTGCTTAAAGTCAGGCGTCCTCCTTCTGAGATATCCTGACCTAAGAAATAATAAAAGAAAAATAAATAAATAAATAAATAAAGCCAGGAGCTCAAGACCAGCCTGGGCAACACAGCAAGACCTCATCACTACAAAAAATGAAAAATAAAACCAGACATTCCAGATGACCCTAATAGAGAAGTCTATTGATAACCCCTAAAAAACATGAGATAACACATTTTTACTGTCCCTTGGAGAAATGACTTCATTTTAATACTCCAAGACAAATAAAGACATGCATAAACATGAGTATTACCCAAGGCTTAGACCTCAGACCACTGTCTGCCCTAACATGACCTTCCTTAAGAAAGATCATCTGCTTTTTGAAGAACTCTATCACAAATATTTGAGCAACTCTTTTACATGAGACACTCTGTCTTCCTTCCCAGCCTGGGTGTCCAGCTTCCAACAACCACTCTCCTGAACTCCAGCTGTGTCTCTGCTGGTGCCAGCAAACCCTGCCGCTAGGCTGAAAGCCCTCATGTCAGGAACAGGTCTGTCTTGTCACCACTGTAGACCCAGGCTACAAATCAGCACACAGCAGGTATTTGACAATATACAGTGACTACATAAATGTAACCTTATGGCTTCCATTAACCTCAACATGTCTACAACCCAGTTTGTTATATTTTCCTCCCCAGAACCTGGTCACTCTTCCCAGCTTCCTGGTTCTTTTGAAGAGAGCTACCTTTCATCAATCACACCTGAATTTGGTTTTGTCTTTTAATCTCCCACTGTCACCTGAGACAGACCTCTGCCACCAGCACTGGGCCACCATGGCTAAGCTCTGACTAGGTCACGGGGCTGTCATTACGTCTTGATAAAGGAGGAATTGCCCTGCTCCCATTTGACAGATGCACAAATTGACACACTCCCCACGGGACCCTATAAAGGCGATACATTATCACTGACATTTTACAGATGAGGCAAGTGAAGCCCAGCAGAGATGAGGCAGCTTGCAGAACTAGTAAGAGGTCACAAAACCAGTACAAAGGTGAGGTGGAATTCTAACCCAGACCCCCATGGCCCAGTCTGTTACCAGAAGGAGGGCCTGGGGTCTAATTTGTCTATTTTGAACAAAGAATTGGACAAAATGCACAAAGCAACGAAGGAACGAAACACAGGCATGAAGCAGCAAGAAAGCACTCAGCAGGGTGGGAGCGGCCCCAGCAAGTGGCTCAGGACCCAGTTACAAAGTTTTCTGGGTTTTAAGTACTCCTTTTGGGGTTCCTACTGGTTACTCCTTATCTGAATAAAGGATTTGGTCTGTGGCTAATTAAAGGCTGAGGTGAACTGGCGCCCTATGCAGACGAAGGAATACTCCCTCCTTGGCCCATCCAAGGTGCTCTCCCTTCCCATCTGAGCAATGGTGGAAAGGAGAGCGTTGCAGGGAGAGGAGCCTCTTCCATCTTTTGCTACTGGGGCGTGGGGAGATGGGGTGGGGGCTTGGATTTTCCTTTTGGTTCAGCTTTAGGAGTTTGCATTAATTGGCCTTAGGTTCCCTGCCCCCAGCCCCAGGTGTTTTCCTTTTGATCCAGCTCTGGGAAGTCAGCAGGAATGGGCCTTGGGTTCCCTGCCCGCAGACCCTGGTGTCTTCTCTTTTAGAAAGCTAGCACAAATTGGCCAGGCACGGTGGCTCACACCTGTAACCCCGACACTTTGGGAAGCTGAGGCGGGTGGATCACTTGAGGTCAGCAGTTCAAGACCAGCCTGGCCAACATGGCAAAACCCTGTCTCTACAAAAATTGGCTGAGTGGGGTGCCAGGAGCCTGTAGTCTCAGCTACTCGAGAAGCTGAGGCACGAGAATTGCTTGAACCCAGGAGGCAGAGGCTGCAGTGAAACAAGATCACACCACTGCACTCCAGCCTGGACGACAGAGCAAGACTCTCTCTCTCACAAAAAAAAAAAAAAAAAAGAGGTTTGCACAAGGGCCTCAGATTCCCTGCCCCTAAAGCTTGGTGTTTTTCCTTGATTCAGCATGAACTGGCCTTAGGTTCCTTGCCTCCAGACCCTTTTCCTGCCTCAAGTCTGCCCCCTTAACCACCAAGCACAATGTCTCTTGCATACATATTGATTTGTGCTTGAAGACTGGCTTGTTCAGAGCCCGAATTGCCCAGCAAATCCTCCCAGGAGATCACCCTCGCTCTCACCTCCCGCAGTCTTGTCTCCAGTTCCAGCAGCCGATTCTTGTCACTGTGGTCTTGGTGGCTGATCTTCTCCAGCTGCTCCTCCAGCTTTCGGTTCTGGGCCTCCAATTTCCCAGCCTGGGTCTCCAGGTAAAATTTCTGTTGCCTGAGTTCAGAAATCATCTCTTCTTGAGCCTTCCTAGTGGGGGTGGTGGGAGGATCCAAACAAAATCACAGTCTTGTTAGAGTTGAGCTTGTTTCCACGGAAGGTAGACGGACATGGAGTGAGACATGTGTCCTCACTAAGTGGACTAGGGCCTTCCTGGGTTAGCTGTCTCCTGATCTGTCCTCATAAGCATGATCCTGGCATGACGAACGTGGGGACCATTTACTCATCACCACTCGGTATCAGTCCCTCACATATGGGATTAAGTAATGTCCAGGGGGATGCAAGAGATACAAACATTTCACTCCTTTGACAGGCCTGTTTATTTCTTCTTTTGAGTCTATGTAGGGACAGAAGGGGGCCTCCTTAGATTACTGTACAAGGGCACCCCAGTAACTCATGAAGGCAGGCCCTGGAGAAAAAGAAGCAACAAGGAGAAAGAGTGGTATTCCTTCTAGTTCTCTGTAGATCTTCCTCACCTCTCCAGCAAACTGTTCAGAAGTATCAAAACCTGGAACGACTCAAAGACCCAAAACACAGCCTACTAAGCTGGTTTAGATTAAGATGGGACTATTTTGGGAGATCTCTGAAGAGAGAAACCCAAGGGGGACAAAAATTCCTGGAGATTGTAATTCTTCGGGGAAAAAGATTCAGATCAAAGTGCTCCTGGAACGCAGTCCTTGCTGAACCCCAAACTTCCTTCCCAAGGGTCTAACCTAGTGACAACTAAATGGATGGCCCAACTGGACACACACAATTTCACTTCTTACTAATTACAGGACCCAAGTCTGGAGAACAAGAATTCAGCTTTCCACAAGCAAATTATAAATAACCTCATTAGAGAGAGTAAAACACTCTGTAATGTGATGGTAATTGAAGGCATTTAAGAAAACCCGACTCAAAAGTGGCACAGTGAGACCATTTAAGACAGGGCAAAATGATGTATCCGAAGGCTGGGCGGAGCTACAGAAGTCATTCAATCCACTCCAGCTCCATCAGACAGAAGAAGGCAGTTTATGCCACAGGAGAGGAGACCAAAGTATAATAATGTAGGCAGTTAGAATTTGAATACTTACATGTTCCTTTGGGTAAAAAGACTGCTATTTGCTGCAAGTTTATTGGCTTCAGACAGTTCCACAATCCTCTGTTCCAGGGATCTGATCTTGGAATCCATAGCATTGATCATCTGAAACACAGGGCACCTATGAAAACTCACACACAGTTATACCAGAACAGGAGTAATAGGGGCAGTGCAGGCCAGGGTAAAAGTTTCATCTGAAATGATGGCAATTTGGCTAGAGCTAACAAGGCTCTCAACTTGTGCGTACTCTGAGGATCACAGATGGTACCACTCAAATGGATGGTACTTGGTTGTTTTTTCAGTGATGAAATCTCCCCACACTGGTTAAGTGGCTTGCATTTAAAACAGACATAAGGACCTATTCAGGAACCTAACATCCTGTGAGTAATCAGGCCTTGTTAAACCCCATCTCATCTGCATGTGACCTGGGCCTGCAAGAGTCTCTAACTCAAATCTGCACATTCGTATTTATCATCACCCCGAGGACTGTCATTTTCTGAGTGATTCCTTGTCACCCAGCCACTACTGCTCTAGACTCCACAGCAGGGGTCTCCAACCCCAGGGGCCACAGACCAGTACCCCATTACCGGTCTGCCACCTGTCATGAACCAGTCTGCACAGCATGAGGTGAGCGGCCAGCGAGCAAGCATTACTGCCTGAGCCCTGCCTCCTGTGGGATCAGTGGCATTAGATTCTCCTCGGAGTGTGAACCCCATCATGACCTGCACAAGCGAGGGATCGAGGTTGCGCACTCCTAACGAGAATCGAATGCCTCAGGCCAGGCACGGTGGCTTAGCCTGTAATTCCAGCACTTTGGGAGGCCGAGGCAGGCGGGTCACCTGAGGTCAGGAATTCGAGACCAGCCTGGCCAACATGGAGAAACCCTATCTTTACCAAAAATACAAAAATTACCCGGGTGCAGTGGCACATGCCCGTAATTCCAGCTACTCAGGAGGCTGAGGCAGGAGAGTCGCTTGAACTCAGGAGGTGGAGGTTGCAGTGAGCAGATATCACGCCACTGCACTCCAGCCTGTGCGACAGAGCAAGACTCCATCTCAAAAACAAACAAACAAAACAAAAAAAGAATCTAATGCCTTAATGCCTGATAGTCTGAGGTGGTATAGTTTTATCTCAAAACCATCCCCCCACCCCTGTGGAAAAATTGTCTTCCACAAAACTGGTCCCTGGTGCTAAAAAGGTGGGGGACAGCTGCTCTGCAGCAAAGTTTCCCCAACTTAATGAATCATAAGAATTGGGGTATGGGGGTACTGACTAAAAATTTAATATCCTAGGATCTTCCCTCAGAGATCGTGATGTGGGGTTGGGTGCAGTGGCTCACACCTGTAATCCCAGCACTTTGGGAGGCCGAGGTGGGCAGATCACTTGAGGTCAGGAGTTCAAGACTGGCCTGGTGAACATAGTGAAACCCTGTCTCTACTAAAAATATAAAAATTAGCCAGGTGCGGTGGCACATGCCTGTCATCCCAGCTACTCAGGAGGCTGAGGCAGGAGAATCACTTGAACCTGGGAGGCAGAGGTTGCAGCGAGCTGAAATCATGCCACTGAACTCTAGCCTGGGTGACTCCACCTCAAAAAAAAAAACAGGAGAGAGAGATTCTGATATGGTAAGTCTTGGTGGGGTGCAGATAAATAAGCACCACAGGTAAACCTTAGGGGCAACAAGTTTCTGAAACAACTGCCTATGTGGATTAGAAAAGAGACAAACAGGCAAGTAAAAAGAACAGAAGTGTAGGGCAAGGAGTGGTAGCCTATAATCCCAGCACTTTGGGAGACCAAGATAGGAGGACTGCTTGAGGCCAGAAGTTTGAGACCAGCCTGGGCAACACAGCAAGATCTCATCTCTACAGAAAACTCAAAAATTTGCTGAGCATGGGGGCATGCACCTGTAGTCCCAGCTACTTGGGAAGCTGAGGTAGAAGGATCACTTGAGCCCAGGAGTTGGAGGCTGCAGTGAGTCATGACTGTGCCACCACATTGCAGCCTGGGCTTCGGAGCAAAACCCCACCTCAAAAAAAAAAAAAAAAAAAAATGCAGGAAGACCAAGAGCCACTGGCCATTTTCTCAGGGGCATTTAGAAGGACAGTATTTTAGCAGATAGTAGAATCGCATGAGTTCTTGAAAAACACAAAACGGGCCATCCACAGCCACCACCTTGGTTGCTTTGAGGAAAGCAAACCGTTTCAGAGAAAGCATCCTATTACCAACAACTCCACAGGATTCAACAGAAGGAATTTCACCAGGTGAAGTAGAGTCTTATCACGGGTGTGATTCTTGGCATATTTCAAAAACCCTCCTTTGAACACTAGCTTGGCAACTCCTTCTACCTACCGCCTTCTGTTCGCTGAGAATTTTGCCCTTCTCATGGGCCTCCTCCTCGTGTCTCTGCATCATGTTCTCCAGCGTCTCCTTGTCGGCCAGGTCTTTCTTTATCTGATTGTCCAACACCTACAAAAACAAAAGAAGAAGCAAATGTTCTCAGGAGCCAAGCTGAGCAGGGAAGACTAAACGGGGACACTTGAGAAAATCTAGGAAAGAGGAGAAAAGCAGGAGAGAGGCCCGAGGTGTCCAAATTCTGGGGCAAAGAGAAGGCAAAAACTGGGAGTCCGCTTATCAACCAGGATAAGATTAAAAAGTCAAATATTACCATCCAATGGCAAGTAACACATTGACTTGAACTAAGAATTTATTTTAAAATCAGCAGCCCAAAGACCAGAGAGATATATTCAAAATGAGGCAGACTCCAGAATGAGAAGGGAGAGGGAAACAAGGTTGCTCTAGATCCAGACCTAGAGAATAAATTTCTTATAATCTGCAGATGTTACCTGGGGACAACTTTTTCTTCGCCAATACACCCGTAGTTTTCAGAATATTCCTCACTCCTAATTTATACAAATTAATTCTAGATACTCCTGGGCTGTGTGCAAGAGGGAGAGAAGCCGAAGACAGAGGAAGTCTATGTGACCAAGGATGATGCTCAGAAACAACCAGGGACAAGAGGATTGTGGCCACCAATAACGTAAGTGGACGGTCAACAGATTAAAAAGATAACATAAAAGAAAGAAAAAAAAATGCCTCTTTCCCTGGTTCTTTCCTCTGATCCAACTAGGGGGAGAAAAGAAAAGTCACTGGGAAAAGAAACCTTTCCCAGGGGAAGAGAGATCATGTGTTCTCAGGGCTCAGAATGCCACTGTAAGCACCTACTGTTCCCAAGAGGAAACACAAAACAGTAATGGTATCACCAATTGCCAACTTGATCTAATGTTCTTTGGGGCACACACAGCTCCACGAGTTGCCAAAACAAGCAAAAAGGAAGGAAAAAAGAAGACAACATCATAACATGCCCGAGCCTTTGACCACAGCCCTACATTTCTCACCACAGAGGCTCCATTCTGCTTTTCCAAAGAACACCAACGACATCAAGAAGGACAACAGGATCCTGGGAATAAAGCTGAAAGAGCTGGGGTCACAGATAGGGCTAAAATCTGCCTTTCCCACAATGTCTATTGTGAACGAACTGTCACAGCTCATGGGGACATCGTCCCTAAAAAGAGCCAGTCAGCGGGGAGGGAGTCCACAGGAGAAAGAAAGGAAAGAGCAGATTTCAAAGAGGTCTTTAAACTAGAACTGATTGATGAAAAAAAATAGAATGGAAGTTGGGAGAGAAGACCAAAAGGTGGGAACGGGGTCATGAGAGAAAGGAAGAAGCTCAAAAGGATACTCTCTTGGATGTCTGAGCATGATTCTAAAATTACAAGCAAGAACAGGGTGGAATCGAGGGTATGATCATAATTATTACTAAAATGGCCTGATAGAGGCTGGAACAGGAAACACAAAGCAGAACAGGCTAAAAAGAAATGGTTTCATAAAGATTCCAGTAGGGAAGAAAGACAGATCTTTCCCTGACATTCCTCGGGATCTATAAAACAAATTTCTTTCCATCTAGAAGTTAGCAGAGACCACATAATATCTAGACCACATATGCTCTTTATTTTTTTATGACGTGCTAAAGCAATGAAATACATTTTCAGGATGGCTCTGCTCAAAATAAGACCTCAACTTTGGTCAAGAAGGATACTGATAAGAGGGTAAATATGAGCTAGAAGGGATAGGCTTCTATCAAGAATGTATGCATTAGGCCAGGCATGGTGGCTCACGCCTGTAACCACAGCACTTTGGGAGGCTGACACGGGTAGAGATCGCTTGGGGACAGAACTCTGAGACCAGCCTGGGCAACATAGCAAGACCCCATTTCTACAAAAAGTATAAAAAATAGTAATGAGCTGGGCATGGTGTTGTGCACCTGTAATCCCAGCTACTCAGGAGGATAAGATGGGAGGACTGCTTGAGCCCAGGAGTTCGAAGTCCCACTGAGCTATGATCATGCCACCGCGCTCTACCCTGGGTGATGGAGCAAGAACCTGTCTCAAAACAATAAACAGATAAATAAAAGAACATATGGATCTCTCTTAGTTTTCATCGAGTTCAACTGGCAGAAAGATGAACAAGGTGTATGGGGGAGAAGGGGAGCAAAACATTTATTTGAAATAAGAGATTCCACTAAAGACATCTAAATCAATTTAAGATAGAATATGGCTTTTGATAGGAACATCAGTATCATCACCAAATCACAGAATATGTTTTACAAAGGGTTAATTTCTATGTAATTACAAAGATGCCAGTGGACTACCGTATACATTCTCATAATTTTCTAAAAATTGAAGTACTAGGGGTCACAGGAGAACACTCTGAGGTCATTTCTGGGTTGTTTTCCCATATGTCTTTCCATGGCTCACTGCAGCCTCAATCTCCTGATCACAAGCGATCCTCCCACCTCAGCCTCCCAAGTAGCTGGGACTACAGGTGTGTACCACCTGCCCGGCTAATTTTTATATTTTTTGTAGACAAGATGAGAAGGGTGTCTCACTTTGTTACACAGACTGGTCTCGAATTCCCGGACTCAAGTGATCTGCCCACCCTGGCCCCTCTAAGTGCTGAAATTACAGATGTGAACCACCATGCCTGGCCTCCTATATTTCTTTTCCTGAAAAACAACCAAAAATAACACCGGGGTAAAAGATGCCAGGGTGGTGATGGTGATGGTGCTGTGTAAGCATGTACGTGTTAGATTCTCTGAGAAAGGACCACTCAACTCTTGGAGAACACCAACCAAATCAATAACAAGATCACCACAAAATTTGAAATCCCCCTTCAATGTCTGGTTGGAAAGGGGAAGTGACAATATTCAAGATATAATAAACAGCATCTGATTCTCAAGAACATAAGAATGAATTAAAGGCTTGATCCAAATCATAATGAAAATGTGATGTGATTTTAAAAGGAAATTGATAGAGTGGCAGCCATTTCTAATAGCATAGTGGGCTACATGTCAGGCCAGCCCTTCTCTTGAAAATGATTAAAAATGCTAGATAAAATATAAAAAACATTTTCCCAAAAGCACCTACAAGTTGGCAAGAGAGTAAGAAATTACCAAAAACTAAGTAAAACAGAAGTAGGGAGAGGTAAGAAGGGTTTAACCTGAGGTATTTACTGAAACAAATGAACTTGAGTTTCAGTTTTTATAGCCCCAGTGGTCAAGAAAAGGCAGAAATGAAAGCCCCCGATCACCCACCAAGGTGGGCACACATTTCATCCAAGGCCTCAAAGAATTTCCATTAATAATTCTCCAAGGAAAATAAAACAGTCACCATGACAAAGAACCAAGAGAAACAACAGACCAGAAACAGACCTTCAAATACTTCACATAGTGGAGTTGTCAGGTACAGATGATAAAATAACTATGCTCAATACATTTAAAGAAAGACAAGTTAGGCTTGAAAATGAATGCACAGAACAGAAGATGATTGTTTTAAATAATCTAGCAAACTTGGGAATGACCCAAATAGAATGTCTAGAAGTAAAAAATATAACAACCGAAATTAAAACTCAACAGAAAATTTAAAAATTACCCAGGCATGGTGGCATGCACCTATAGTCCCAGCTACTCAGGAGGCTGAGGTGGGAGGATTGCTTAAGCCCAGGTTGCAGTGAGCTATGACTGCACCACTGCACTCCAGCCTGTGTGACAGAGTGAGATCCTGTCTCAAAAAAAAAAAAAAAGAAAGAAAGAAAAGAAAAAAACTCAGTGGAACAGTAGATTAGACACAGCTAAGAAAGAATTCACAAATTGGAAAATATGTCAGAAGAACCTACTCAAAATGTAGCACAAAGAAACAAAGAAATAGAAAATATTTTAAAAGGCTAAATTGAAGCTGATCTAACTAAGGCCCAAACAAACTCTTTTTTTTTCTTTTTTGAGACAGAGTCTCACTCTGTCGCCCAGGCTGGAGTGCCATGGTGAAATCTCGGCTCACTGCAACCTCTCCTCACTGGGTTCAAGAGATTCTCCTGTCTCAGCCTCCCAAGTAGCTGGGACTACAGGTGCACACCACCATGCCTGGATAATTTTTTTTGTATTTTTAGTAGAGGTGGGGTTTCACCATGTTGGCCAGGCTGGTCTTGAACTCCTGACTTCAGGTGATCCACCCACCTCTGCCACCCAATAGAAGCGGGGTTTCACCATGTTGACCAGGCTGGTCTTGAACTCCTGACCTCAGGTGATCCACCCGCCTCTGCCACCCAAGTGCTGGGATTACAGGCGTAAGTCACCGCACCCAACCCCAATCAAATTCTTAAAAGGAAAAGAGAGAAGGGGAAGAGACAATATTTGAGATATAATGACCACCAACTTTCTAGAGTAAATAAAAAGATATGAATCTATTCAAAAGCCTAGGAGGCCCCATCTCTACAAAAAAACATTTTTTAAATAGCCAGGTATGGTGTCATGTTGCCTATAGTCCCAGCTACTTGGGTGGCTGAGGTGGGAAGATCACCTGAGTCTACTGCGCTGAGCAAGACAATGTCTCTAGAAAAAAAAAAAATAATAATATATATATTTTAAAGCCCAGTAAATCTCAAGCAGAATAAGGTAAGTAAAAAGAAATTGACTTTTTTTCTTTTTTTTTTTTTTGAGACAGGGTCTCACTGTGTGCCCCAGGCTGGAGTGAAGTGGTGCAATTTCAGCTCACTGCAACCTCCGCCTCCCAAGTTCAAGCAATTCTCCCATCCCAGCCTCCCAAGTAGCTGGAACTACAGGTGCGTGCCACCACACCCACCTAATTTTTGTATTTCTTGTAGAGACAGGAGTCTCACCAAGTTGCCCAGGCTAGTCTTAAATTCCTAGATTCAAGTGATTCACCCGTCTCGGCCTCCCAAAGTCCCAAAGTGCTAGGATTATAGGCATGAGCCACCACACCTAGCCAAGAAACGCACATTTGGACACAATACAGTAAGCCTCAGAAAAATTAAAGGCAAAGTAAAATTTTAAAGAAAAAGCCAAAGAAAAATCAAACTACCATATGATCCAGCAATCCCACTGCTGGAAAGGAAAGAAAAGGAAATCAGTATATCAAAGAGATATCTGCACTCCCATGTTTGCTGCAGTACTATTTAAAATAGCTAAGATTTGGAAATGACCGCCCAAGCGTCCATCAGCGGATGAATGGATAAAGAAAATGTGGTATATGGACACAGGGCAGGGAACAACACAAACCCTGTCGGCGGGGGTGGGGTGGGGGGAGCATCAGAAAGATAGGAAGAATAGCTAATGCATGCTGGGTTTAAGACCTAGGTGATGGGTTGATCTGTGCAGCCAATCACCATGGCACATGTTGTTTACCTGTGTAACAAACCTGCACATCCTGAACATGTACCCCAGAACTTAAAAGTTGAAGGAAAAAAAAAAAGAAAGAAAATGTGGTACAGATACAGCAATGGAGTATATTCAACCATAAAAAGGAATGAGATCCAGTCATTTGCAACAACATGGATGGAACTGGAGATCATTATATTAATTGAAATAAGCCAGGCACAGAAAGACAAACATCACATATTCTCACTTATTTATGGGACCTAAAAATCAACTTAATTAAACTCACAGACATAGAGTATAGAAGGATGATTAACAGAGGTTGGGAAGCGTAGAAGGGGTTGTAGGGAAGGTGGGGATGGTCAATGGCCGCAAAAAAATAGAATGAACAAGACCTAGTATTTGAGAGTACAATAGGGTGACTATAGTCAATAGTAACTTAATTGTGTATTTTAAAATAACTTAAAGAATGTAATTGGATTATTTATAACTCAAAGGATAAATGCTTGAGAGGATGGATACCCCATTCTCCATGATGTGCTTATTTCACATTGCAGGCCTGTATCAAAACATCTCATGTACCCCATAAATATATACACCTACTATGTACCCACAAAAATTAAAAATTAAAAAAAGAAAAGGATTATAGAAATGATCATGGATTAAATGACAATTAGTTTAAAAATCATTTTAAAGATGAAATTGAGATAAATGATGATCACATTTAAAAAAAAAAAAAGGGTTTTTTTCGGAACTTCAGATTTCCAATTCTTCACGTAAGTAACACTCTGAAATCTCCCACCGTGGAATAAGGACAGTATTCACCCCAAACAGAACTTTGGTCTAGCAAGAAGTGGCCACAAGGGCGCAGGAAGAGATGGGAGCTACATGCTACTATAAGAGGAAGGCCAGGGAAGATCAGAAAATGTCTTTACTTTAATCTTTTCCTCGTAGTGCTGCTCTTTCTGTTTCAGGTGCACTTCTAGGTGCTGGGCTGAGACTTGGGCCTCCCGATGTTTCTCTTCGAGCTCCTAGACACAAAAGAAAAAACAGTCAGGTGTGCAGAGGGCAGGACACCGCCAATGCACGTTAGACATTCACAGGAAATATGACTTTGGTACAGGTACCACAGGTAACAGGCATCTGGTCCTCCATTGCTAGCCTAAGGCTCTTCGGAAGAAAACCACCACCGTGCCTTGGCCCTGGGTTTTCCAAGTCCAAGTATTCGCACACACATATACACATAGCTGGTGGGCTGTAAGGCCTGAGACCACAAATACGTCAGTGTGACAGGTCAAACAAAGGCAGCTCTTCATCTTTGCATAGAGAAATAAGAGTAACAAGGCAATATTGGAAAGTTTAGTACATGACAAAGCCCTGACCACTATCTTGAACCTCAGGCCATTTTCACCGTGTTGACAGGCTTAAATGAGAAAAGTCATTTTAATATATGATTATGATTTTAAAAAATACTTTGTATTTTCCTCATTAACAGAATTATTGCTCAAGAACCCTAGCTAAAAAGGAAAACTAATGTTACAATCCAAGCACTTCAAGTTTTGAATGATTATTTTAACTGACTGGTAAGTGGTGTATGTGACTATCTGTAGACGTGCATGTGACGTGATATTCATATGACACAATGCAAATGGGGACAAAGACAAACATACAATATACTGATAATGACATAAAAATGTACACATACATATTAAAGATTAGAAGAGAATCTGGAGTAATATAAATAGCCTACATTTAATGTTCTCTTAATTCTTTTATTATTAAGTGTCCAGCTTTTTTTTAACGGAGTTTTGCTCTTGTTGCCCAGGCTGGAGTGCACTGGTGCGATCTTGGCTCACTGCAACCTTCGCCTCCCGGGTTCAAGCAATTCTCATATGTCTCAGTCTCCCGAGTAGCTGGGATTACAGGCATGCACCACCATGCCCGGCTAATTTTTGTATTTTTAGTAGAGGCAGGGTTTCACCATGTTGGTCAGGCTGGTTTCAAACTCCTGACCTCAGGTGATCCACCTGCCTCGGCCTCCCAAAGTGCTGGGATTACAGGCATGAGTCACCATGCCTGGCCAAGTTTCTAGCTTTTAAACAAAATTGTAATTCACTTGAAAATTATAGCAGTTCATTTGCCAATATTTTATAAACTGACCTTATAAAAGGCAGCATTCAATTCACTAAAACATTCTGTAAATGCACAGATAGCTGCATCTGTATTAATTCTTATGAATCTGGACCCATCAGTTAATTACTAATACCGAGTCATTACTCCAAGTTTTCAACTCTTTATACTACTATGAAATTTTTCTTTGAAGTGGAAGCAATTATGAGGGTTTTGAAGAATGAGGAAATTATATAGGATATGTTCATAAAATGGGGGTGAAAAAGTTACTTAGAGATTCACACGCACTTAAAACGTTAGTGATTAAGCTTTTAACATTCTAAAGTCTACAAGCATTGGATTTGCTTTGAGGGTAATTAAAGTTCAGTCTTAAGACCAGGTGCACAAGATCTCCTGCAATTCAACAGATGTGATCTTGAAGAGTTGAAAATAAACAGGATTAATAAAAACATATTTTAAAAGGTTCTGTATGTACTTGGCTAAAGGATCTCTTGCAATAACTTCTTTTACTAAGGCCAAAGACTCTACTGTAATGAGTGTACCATTATCTGTTTTGAAAGTTCTTATCAGAATAGCAAATATTTAAAGGCAATGACATTTGGGGATCTATGCTCAGTCATCATCATTACATAATGGTACTAAGGACCACTCTTTGCCCACGTCCTAGATACTTTGCAGCCTAAGCACAGGGTTCTTGAGCAAAAGGCACCTTCTAATAAATGAAGTCACAATCACAAAGGTACTCCGGCAGGTGGCAAGATACACTCGGACAAAGAAATCTGCTTATTTTTCCTTTATGTTAGAAATCATTTGATAATCATCTTTTTTATTTTTTTTCCAGTTTCGGTCTTCATAAGATAGCACAGGAATGGAAATCAGAATCTAAAATCAGATGAAAAAAAAAACTCAGGTATCTGACACTGACAACTTTAAGACCAAATTTCTGGTCTATTTGTGAACGGGAGTTTATAACACGTAATCCAAGAATGCAGAACTCTCTACTCCTCCATTTTAATTGTAAGTGAACCTTAGGAAGAGCAGATCTTCTACAAATCTGACTTCTTGGTGGTTTGGCATTTTTTGTTGTTGTTGTCATTTTTTAAACAGATATTTTCTAGATGTATTGGATCAACTCTTTAGTCCTGTTATGCAAATACTGTTGTTTGCTGCTAAATTTCCAGCTCCTAGAACAGTGCCTGGCACATAGTAGAAGCTCATTAAATATTTGTTGAATGAATGAATGAACACATCACCATTAAACAGAGAAACACTTTGCAACCACAAGAGAGTTAACCACTTCGTTTATACCAAGCAAGGGATAGCAGCGGTGGGATCTCAGCGGGATCTGATTTTATGCTCATGATAAAATTCAAACACTTGACAATAGCCAAGAGAAACTTTGATGACGGAACAAGAGAACAGAAAGGGCAGACTAACAGTCACATCTGTCTTTGTGTGTAGACATATATACAAAGACTGGGTGTCATAGCAAAACAATTTAACCCATTTTTCTTTTACCTGTTGATTCGAGAACATCCATATATTTATAAATATACACAAACAGAAATGTAAGTTGTAAACAGTTTGATTTGGTATTAAGTATAGACCTATAAGTTGGCCACTCTGGAATTCCAATAGTTGCTGGTGACTCATTTCCCAGAAGTGATGTGAAGAGAGAGAGATGAAGTACCCTGCTCACCACCTTGCCTCCTTAGGGTGGAGAGGAATGACCAATGACTTCAGAGTCTCTCCCCAGGTGGGACAGGAATGGACTCCAAGTCATTCTTGAGTCTCAAACATGATGTCAAATTTCTGGCTGTGGGACTGAGGTCCAAGGAGAGCCCTTCAAAGGAGGTGCTGTCTTCCACCCTGGCAGGGGCAAAACGTCAACACATCCGCAAACACCACCCGAGTCTTCCTTGATCAAGTTAATTTGGTCATCAGAGCCTGAGACAGAATCAGGATGACTATAGGCCCTAAAAAAAGACCTGCTATATCTAAGTAAATTGAAAAAATAATAATAATAATAACGAACTGTAGCAGAGAAAGTGAGTGGGTGAACATGGATCTATGACAAATACTACTCCTAGCAAAACAATTCTGTATGACTAATTGCTTTCTTCTCTAAAAGCAAGAATCCAAATTTCGGTCTTAAAGTTCTAAACCCCTACAGCTCTTTAAATTGTCATTGCAAAGTTGACGGCTATTCAAAGCTCTGCTGATAGAAATATGTCAACACTCCTATAAAAATTTACTGAAAATGATAGATGCACGTTCTACTTTAAACAAAAAAAAAAAGCCAGGCTGTAGCAAAAAGAGCAAAAAATGATATTTACGGATCTGTTACCAGTGCTGAAATGTCCGTTATTTGGTTATTCATACTACTCTACGATGTGGTATATGCTGAAAGCACCTCACTTAATTCATCTGCTTGGAGATACCTCCCTCATTGTGGCGGATAATTCTTCTTCTAACCCCCTTCCCTTTGCAACCTCTAACCTGTTATCTTTTAACTTTGCAACTTTCATTCCTGCTCACCAGAATTTTATCAGCCATCTGCTGGATCTGTTGGGATTTTGTCTGGATGTCATCCTTCAGTCTGTTTTCTCTACGCTCCATGGTCTCTAGTCTCTTTACCTTGTTCTCCAGAGAATGGCGACGTTCCTGTAGATCATGAATCAATCAGAGAGTTTTAATGGAGTAACTGCTATGGGCATAACACCTGCACCGAGGGAAAGAGCCCTCAAGAAGCATACACTCGAGTCAGGAAGAAAAGCCTCAGACACCGAAGCAACAGTAGAGAAAATAAGACTCTATAATTCAGGTACTCAGTTGTGTAGGTTACAAAAGTGCATTCATTCATTCAAATATTTACCAAGCACCTACTATCTGCAAAGTGCCACGCTAGGCATCACGGAAAATACAGAGGAAGATGGCATCATTCCTGCCCTTGGAGGAGATAAGATAAACATAAATAATCATAATATAGGTTAAGATGAGGACGAACCATAAAGCAAAGAGGTACAAAGTGCTGCAGGAGGTTGCAGGCAGGACAGAGGACTTTTAATTGGACAGCTGAGCAGAGACATCAGAGAGGCGTGAGCTCTGGAGGGGGGTGGTATATGGTGTTTTGCAGTAGGAAGGACAGGAGAGGAGGGGGAAATGTTTCAGACAAAAGGAGACACACTAGCAGAAACACAACAGTGGTCAAGAGCCAGTTTGGGCCCCAAGCGAAGCCTGGAATGGCTACAGCACAGCACGTTTCAGGGGCAGGGCAGGTGAAAAGCAGAAAGGTCAAAGGTTGAGGGTTTCAGGTACCAGGCTCAGGGGTACACCTGGGCATTATGGAACCCTGAAAGGTTTGGGATGGGGCAGGGAATTCTGAGAAATCTGGTTCTTGAGGTCCATGAATCTTTCACTGTGTGAAGTAGCTGGAAGGAAGGAGAAGCTGGAGGCAGATGGCCAAGAAATTATTAGATTTGCTCAGCTAAGAGGAGAGGGCTTAGACTACAAGGAGGGCTACAGAAATGGGAAGCAGGAGATGAACAGGAGATGTATGGTTGCATTTATAGGACGGAAGGACTCACTGAATAGCGGGGTCCAGAGAAAAGGAAAGGACACCAAGGTTGCAAGCCTGGAATGACCAGATGAATGATGGTGGCCCTGCCTGGCATGAGGAAAGTGAGAAGGGAAACCAAGCTTGCCGGGGAAGAGACTGAGTTCATTCTAAATCTGATGCACCATTCAGACACTCAGCTGGAATTTAGAGGAGCCGGGGGAAATGCAGACGAATGTGGGTGAGGATGGCCCAAAAGAGACATGTACCAGGAGGTTCACACCAAGAATGTAACAGGGAAAAGCAAAAGACCCAGCAATAGGAGGAGGGTGAAATCGACTATGGCATGCCCCTTCTGTGGGACAAACACCAAGGGGCAGAGGAGGCAGATATGAGTAAAGGCGAAGAATTGCTTTTTATCCTGTATTCTTCTGTACTAAGTTTTTTACAATGAAAAGGCATTCATGTGGTTCTGGTAAAATTATACAAATGATTTCAACAACAACAACAAAGAATTTGAAGTAGAGAAGAGGCCCAAAAATATAGATCTGAGAGTCATTGACACGCAGGTAATAGGTGAAATCTTGAAAATTAATATGCTATTAATATCACGGAGGGGAAAGACGAGGGAAAAACAGAGGGAAGAGAAAGAAAAACCCAGTGATGGAGCTTCGGTTAACCTATAAAAATAAAAATTCTCCCAGATTAGTGAGTAGGTCAGAGGAAAATAAACAGAAAGAAAAAGCTTCTATGAAGACATCTTTCTACTTGAAGCTGCTCTGACAAATCTTTCTTTCCCCTGGGGGGAAATGATTCCCAGCCTCTCAGGTTTCAAAGGGATCTTCAGAAGGGAAAGCAGCTTGGTCAAACATAAGCCAGGGATAGTCTGGCAGTTTCTTTCCTTGGGCACAGCCAAAGGCCGAGGCCACTGGGGCCTGGGCTGGAGGTTCCCTGCTCACCTCGGCTTCCACCAGCTTCTTTCTGATGCCTTCAGAAGAATCCTCTCGGTTCTGCAGCTTCTCCAGCTCCCTCTCGGCTCGCTCCTTTGCCTGGCGGATATTCTGCAGCAGCTCAGTGGCCTCGGTGCTGGCTTTTACAGCCTAGGAAGAGAGGAGGAAAAGGAGATAAGTGGCCAAATTTATTCATGGAAAAAGATGGTGACAGTACATTCTGCACATGTATCCCAGAACTTAAAGTATCATCTAAAAACAAAAAAAAAGATAGTGACAGTGTCCTAAATAAAAAAAGCAGGTAATACTGAGTTTACCATTTGTCAAAACAAATACATAATCATTTAGTTCTGTATTTCATTATTCTAAGGTGCACTTTTTTTAACATCACTGAATTTGAAATGCATCCTACAATTAAAATTGATGCATTTTTCTTTTTTGGGGTATGTAAGATAATGGTGTATCTGACAATCATTAGCATCTTCGATTCAATGCAACATAGTGAATGGAAATAGAAAGATCTAAACGGACTGATCTACCCAGATATCAATGTATTTGCCTTGAGGCATTAATTTTCTCCTTATTTTAATTATCTCATTTATTAATTTTCCTATGGGAAATACTGAGATATACTGGATTAAAACAAATGTATCATTCAAATGACTTCACCTGTTTTTGCTGTTTTTATTGTTTGTTTGTTTGTTTGGTTGGTTGTTTTTTTTTTGAGACAGAGTTTGCTCTTATTGCCCAGGCTGGAGTGCAATGGTGCAATTTCAGCTCGCCGCAACCTCCACCTCCTGAGGTTCAAGTGATTCTCCTGCCTCAGCCTCCCAAGTAGCTAGGATTACAGGCATGCGCCACCACGTCCAGCTAATTTTGTATTTTTAGTAGAGACAGGGTTTCACCATGTTGGTCAGGCTGGTCTCGAACTCCTGACCTCAGGTGATCTGCCCGCCTCAGCCTCCCAAAGTGCTGGGATTATAGGCATGAGCCACCAGGCCTGGCCTGTTTTTGCTGTTTTTAAATGTGGCTACTGGAAATTTTTAAATTACATCTGTGAGTAATATTTGCGGCTCCCTCACACTTTGATTGGAGAGCACAGTTCCAGATGGAGACGTGCATCCTCTCACAAGCTTCTGGCTAAAGAGGGCCATGAGGGCTTTCATTAGAGAGCTCAAGAATAAGGAAGCAGGGGGCAAAGAGTGGATAAGCAAAAAGCAGTATATCTATAAAATAGAATATGATTCCACCTTAAGAAGGAAGGAAATTCTGATACATGCTACCACATGAATGCAACTTTAGGACATTATGCTAAATGAAATAAGCCAGTCACAAAAGGACAAACACTGGATGATTCCAGTTATATGAGGTACATAAAGTAGTCAAAATCATAGAAACAGAAAGTAGAAGGTGGGGGGATGAGACGAATTCATATTTGGTGGTTATCGAGTTTCAGTGTAACAAGACAAAAACGTTCCAGAGATCCACTGCCCAGTAATGGGAATAAACTTAGCACAACTGAACTGTACACTTAAAAATGGTTAAGATGGTAATTTAATGTTATGTGAGTTTTTTACCACAATTTTAAAAAAGAAGGAGGAGGAGGAGCTCTATTAAACCAAGCCAGCAAACACATTCACAAACATTCTCAATGCCAAAGGTATGTCCCACAGCCACATTCATTCTGGCCCTTCCATTAAGCATTTCCAGTGTTCAACTAAAGGAAGGGCCTGAAAATTGCTCTTAAATGTTCTCACCACAAAAAACATAAGAAGAATGTGAGGTGATGGATCTGTCAGCTGGCTTGACTTAATCATTACTTCACAATGTGTGTGTGTGTGTGTGTGTGTGTATACATCACATTGCATACCATAAGTTTATGCAATTATTATTTGCCAACTATACCTTAATGAAGCTAGGGAAAAAATTAATAAAAATTTTAAAAACAAGATAAAACGGTCAGGTACAGTGGTTCATGCCTGTAATCCCAGCATCTTGGGAAGCAATGACAGGTGGATCACTTGAGTCCAGGTGTTTGAGACCAGCCTGGGCAACATGGCAAAATCCTATCTCTACAGAAAATACAGAAAATCAGCTGGGCATAGCGGTGCACACCTGTGGTCCCAGCTACTCTGGAGGTGGAGGTGGGAGGATCACCTGAGCCTGTGAAGTCAAGGCTGCAGTGAGCCATGATCATGCCCTGCACTCCAGCCTAGGTGACAGAGTGAGACCCTGTCTCAAAAAAGTTAAATAAGTTGGCCAGGCGCAGTGGCTCGTGCCTATAATCCCAGCATTTTGGGACGCCGAGGCATGCAGATCACCTGAGGTCAGGAGTTAGAGACCAGCCTGACGAACATGGTGAAACCCCGTGTCTACTAAAAATACAAAAATTAGCCAGGTGTGGTGGCGCATGCCTGTAATCCCAGCTATTCTGGGGGCTGAGGCAGGAGAATCCCTTGAACCCGGGAGGCAGAGGTTGCAATGAGCCAAGATCATACCATTGCACTCCAGCCTGGGCAACAGAGCAAGACTCCGTCTCAAAAAAAATTTTTTTAATTAAATAATTAAACAATTAAATAAAAGGAGGGCCATTAGCACAAACTTTGCAGGATGCTATAAACCAAACTCACGCCCCTTCCCAATCACGTGACAACCCCAAGGCTCCTCCAGCCTTCTGCAGGGCAGGCCTCCTGCTGGCGGAAAGCAGGCTGGGTGGGGAACTGCTTCTCTTACAAATGTGCATAAATGAGGTGCCAGGCCCCCTGAAGCGAGAGATGCAGGCCTCTTGGGTTCTGTCGTAGTATAATTAGAACTTTTACTTGAGAGTCTCACACAGCTTGGTTTTTAAAAATAAACACTGCTGACATGTCTCAAAAGGAAAAACTATATTCAGAACTCTGATATTTTCAGGTAATCGCTCACTCCCCCTTCATTTTCCTCAGCGCTGGGTGACTAATTCTGTTTCCTTCATCTTTCGTGCTCTGGGACAAGGCAAAGAAAGATGTTTGGAAAGGAGGTGGGGTGGGGGGGGTAAGTTCCTGAAAAATCACCTCGGGCTTACCTTCTCCAGTTTCTCTTGGAGCTCCTGAATTTTGAGCTGCTGCTCAGCATTGATCTATAATTGAAATTCCAGGAAATAAAGCAAAAGGCAACTCGGCATTAACATCTTGCTACATTTATTGCAGTCCTATTCTCTTGAGGTTTCTATGGGGTCTTTTTCTTTGGGTTTCCAGAACCTACTAAGGAAGAGGAAGAACAGTGGCCTCTCAGGGAAGACTTTGTCCCAGTGCAAAGCTCCATGTTGACGATGTATGTAGGACCAGCAACATACAAATGGCAAAAAGAGAAAGTCGCTCAGTGCGTTAAAACAGTAACAATTTTCATGTAAGTTTTACTAAGTGTCTGGGTTTGTTGCTGTGGGCAGGCATGACAAAAATGAGCTGTCTTTTACCTCATTTAGAGCCATAGTTAAATGTTGTCACCCAAAGGTGGACTATCAAAATAAGTCTCGAAGGGAGGTCTCTATTCATTAAGAATACTCTTCATCAATGATGGGCCACTGATAATAACATGAAAAATGTTATCTACCCAAAATATTAATAGCAAAACCAATCATGGAAAGTATACCTTCTCCAGTTTCGCATATTCTCCCACTTCAGGCTTCCCTTGATCCTTAGCCTGTAATTAAAAAGATACAACATATTGGGAAATCTCAACAACCGAAAAGTCGTGTAGACTACTTGGTCTCTGTGACCAAGATAATAATAGTAAATAAGAATGTTATCTTCTGTATATAAAGACCAAGGGTTTTCCAAGGTATCCTACTATTTCTCGAACTAGGTTGTTCCTCATTAAACTAGGTTCTCCTTTTTCTTGCTAAGATCATATATGATTTTACCCAAAAAGCACCCTCCTGGAGGGTGGCTGACTACCTTCAACAGTTTATGCTGACATTCTGTCGCTTTCCGCTTGAATTCTTCAGCAGCGAGCCGAGACTCTCTCAGCTCAGATTCGTAGAGATCACTCCGTCTTCTTGCTGAGACAAGGTCCTCTTCCAACTGATTCATCATCAACCTCATTTCTTCCACTTGAGCCTGGTACTCCTAAAGAGCAGGCAATGGAATAAAAGTGAACTGTAGAACTCCGAAAAGAATAAACAGGCAGTGAGGATGGAAGAGTATTAACCACACAGGGAAGATGCACAGTGAAGAGAGATTGGCAAAGAAAAGACCTGGCCGGGCAAGGTGGCTCACACCTGTAATCCCAAAACTTTGGGAGGCCAAGGTGGTTGGATCACCTGAGGTCAGGAGTTCAAAATCAACCTGGTCAACATGGTGAAATCCTGTCTCTACTAAAAATATAAAAATTAGCTGGGTGTGGTGGTGCAGGCCTAAAGCCCCAGCTACTCAGCAGGCTGAGGCAGGAAAATCTCTTGAACCCGGGAGGCAGAGGTTGCAGTGAGCCGAGATCGCGCCACTGTACTCTAGCCTGGGTAACAGGGCAAGACTCCATCTCAAAAATAAAAAAATTTAAAAAAAAAGAAAAAGAAAAGACCTATAGACCTAGAGACGAGGGGAGTAGAAAGATGGACCCAGAATGAGGCACCAAGTAGGCAAAGGCGAGAAGTGTGGGGTGAAGACGAGGAAGAAAAAAAAATTAAACCTTAAAACTGTTTTGGCTGGGTGTGGTGGCTCATGCCTGTAATCCCAGCACTTAGGGAGGCTGAGGCGGGCGGATCACAGGGTCAGGAATTCAAGACCAGCATGGCCAACATGGTGATATCCCGTCTCTACTAAAAACACAAAAATGAGCCAGGCATGGTGGTGGGTGCCTGTAATCCCAGCTACTCAGGAGGCTGAGGCAGAAGAATCACTTGGACCCGGGAGGTGGAGGTTGCAGTGAGCCGAGATCACGCCACTGCACTTCAGCCTGGGTGACAGAGCAAGACTCTGTCTTCAAAAGAAAAAACAAAAAACAAAAACAAAACAAAAGACTGTTTCAATGTAGAGCATATGTCATTAGTAAAACCACTGGGAACACACAGGCAAATCACACCATACAATATGCACAGACCCTTAAGGCCTAACAGGAGAGCCGAAAGGGGTGTTCTTTAAACAACAAGGATAAACCGCTTACATGTAGTTTTCCGCCAAGGGTAATCATTTATATAGATTTGTCCTTTAGAAGCCATGTGCTCCTAACACAAATTAGATATGGTACTAGTTTTCAAATTAACCTTTCAGACAGCACAAGAGGGTAATTGAAAATCTCAGTGGAAAGAATTCTGGAAGGTGAAACTCATCATGTCAGTTTCTCACCATTAATTTTTCTGGGCCCAAAACTGAATGATGACCGTAACATCGCTCCTGCAATGCAAGTCACCCTGAAATTTGGAAGAGTCACAAAACACTGGCTTCGGTCAAAATAACTTATGAGAAAAATTCCAAGGAAAGAACTCTCCTGCTCCCTTGGGCAAACCCTTTAAGTGATCCAAACGGCCCAACCTTCTCCAAAATGCATTTCTGAAATCAAAACATTTACATTCAAGTTTCTCAGAATTGGGTTTACCAGAAGAAATGGCCAGTGATTTTGAAAACTTTTGGACAAAGTATAAAAATATTCTGTGTTAGCAAAAATCAAGGCTAAGTATAAGGATTATGAATGAGCACTTATGTAATCCAAGGTGACTTGTGGGGTGAGGACGAGAGAGATATAAAATGAAATGAACAAGGAATTGAATCAAGAATGTCTTTGAAAATCACAATATTCAGTAACATCTCTGAGATCCATTCTCCCAAGAAATAATTGGTGAGGAATACATGAATATTTCTCCCAAGAAATAATCGATTGAGCAAGGATATTCTTTTAACTGATAAATTGTAATTTTTAAATAACAGGGTATAAAGGAAACCTTTTATCCCATTGTAGCAGGTGACCCCCTAGAGCATATTAAAGGGGAACTGCTGCTCTTATGAAAACTGGATGGTTTCCATGCAAGCACACCCCTCCCTATATTATCTGTAAAGGAGAAAGGAAAAAACAGCCCAAAATGGAACACAGGTCTCATTTCACTCTCTCCCACCCAAAAACATACTGTTACTGAAGGTCAGTCCTCAGAATCTTGGGGCACACAGGTTTCCTGGGCCATGCATACTAAGCAGGCAATGCTGGATTATATAACCAAAGGTCTTTATAACCTGCTCCCAATTATCTAAACTCATAGGCAGGCCGGGCACAGTGGTTCATGCCTGTAATCCCAGCACTTTGGGAGCCCAAGGAGGGCAGATCACTTGAGGTTAAGAGTTCGAGAGCAGCCTGGCCAACATGGTGAAACCCCATCTCTACAAAATATACAAAAATTAGCCGGGCATGATGGTGGGCGCCTGTAATCCCAGTTACTTGGAAGGCTGAGACAGGAGAATTGCTTGAACCTGGGAGGCAGAGGTTGCAGTGAGCTGAGATTACGCCACTGCCCTCCAGCCTGGGTGACAGAGCAAGACTCCATCTCAAATAAATAAATTCACAGGGCAGAACATGAGCTGTATGTGAAATGGAACATCGGTTTTTCCAGACCCCCTCAACCAGAGCCATATTATGGCTTTCATAGCTGTGAGCACTGAGCCTTCCTTGACTTCCTCCTTAAAAATAAAAATTACATTTTACAATTGTGCTCCTATAAATACAAAAATATTAATATCATCTATGAAAACAGTGTCTTTGACCAAGCCCAACTTTTTTGTTCTGATGAAAAAATTAAAACATGTTATGAGACCCTAAAAGTACAGGGGTCCCTAGCTACCATGCCTGCTAGAGCTAATGGAAAGCCAGTCCTAGCTACAGGCGTCGACACCAAATCTTGAGTTTCTTTTGTCCTCAAGCTCCCTTTTCTTTCTTGAATTTATGTCGGCGAGAAGGGAATGTAAATTTTGTGTTTTGTCAAGAGCGAGGACAGAGTGTCTGTTCCTTCCCCCCCCAACATCTCTCTTCCCTGAGCTGTCAGCACGTAAGAGGGAGGAAGGCAGGAACCAGGCAACCACTCTGTCAGCTCTCCAAGCTCTCGGGGCACCCAGCCTGCTATAAGCATCAAAAGAAAATTCTAACTCATTTGTGGATCCTTTGATATTGTACTGGATACTTCAAGGAAATCCTGTAAATTTAGCAGCTAACCAAATCCCTGCTTCAGGAAAAACCTGAAAGGTGATCATCGGGTCTGTTGGCACGACCAGCTGAGAGATAGCTGTGGTATCTCAGGATGGGGAGTTTCAAGGCCCACCTAACACAAGTCTTCTGAATGGAGCTTCAGAATTTTGTGGGGATCAGGTATGATCCTATTCACGCAGAAACCCTGGAACACAAGTGACTTCTGTGTTACCCACACTTTTGTTTTCTTTCCTGAGTAGGGTAGCAAGAAAGAAGTTGAAATTGCTAGTAATGATCTAGGAATCAAAATTTCACATGAGACTTTGAGGTGTTTTTCTTTAAACCAAATCTAAATACTCTAGAGGGGGTAGCTAGGTGGAAGTAAAATATTTTTGAAAAAAATAAACAGCTGGCCAGGTGCGGTGGCTCACGCCTGTAATCCCAGCACTTTGGGAGACCAAGGCGGGCAGATCACGAGGTCAGGAGTTCAAGCCTGACCAACATGGTAAAACCCCATCTCTACTAAAAATACAAAAATTAGCTGGGCGTGGTAGTGTGCACCTGTAGTCCCAGCTACTCAGGAGGCTGAGGCAGGAGAATCACTTGAACCCAGGAGATGGAGGTTGCAGTGAGCCAAAATTGCACCACTGCACTCCAGCCTGAGCGACAGAGTGAGACTCCATCTCAAAAAAAAAAAATAAAAATAAAGAGCCATATAGAAAATTAGATTTTTAAGAGAAAGATCAGGGAATAAATCCCAAGTCTGGAAAGAATCAATATGCCACAAACCAAATACTGAAAGTTTACTGTAAGCCTTAAAAGCTTTCTCCTGGTCTGCAAACATCCTGCTCTCACAAAACTTACCAAAAGTCATAAAATAAATCCTTGTTCCGATGAAAAATCAAATCTGAAACCATGAAGTTTTCCTCCCCACAATGGAACTTTCAGCAGTCATTAAATCTAAGACTCCACATGCATGCCAGCTGTGGTAGGAATCATAAAAGGCATTTCTTCGAACTCGGCCACCAACATAGACTTTTTCAAAATATCCTGATAACTCCGTTTCTAAGGAATCTATGGACACCAGCTGCTCCCTCTGCTGGCCAAACACAGCTTTCATTTCCCCAGGATGTCACCAAAAGTAAATTTCCAGGTATGTAGAACTAATGGGAGAAAATGATTCCTACCTCTTGAACCTTTTAGGATGAAAACTATGTTGATAAAAGGAGCATGAGTCAACTGTCAAAGCAGATTTCTCAAAGCCCATGTGCAGCCTTCAAAACCTCTAAGACTGCATTATTCAGAGATCTGATAATCCTTTACAGAGTTTCCTTCCTAGGCACATTTATTTATAATGTTTTTATCAAGCAACAGGATATTAACCGACCACAACTTTAAAATATTCAGATGATAAATATATTATGCCAACGAAACTCCAAAGACAGTAATTCTTTTTTTAAAGAGTAATTAATGGATAGAGTTATTTGCAGGAGTTTCTTGCATTAGCTCCAGCCAGATGGCTAAGTTTGTGCTACCCAGAGACAGAAATGTTCATTTCCCTCAATGTTTCCATTGGATTTTCTGAAGTGAATGAGAGTTGCCTGGCAGCTGAGAGTTCAGCTCTCCAATTGCTCATTGCCATCTCTTCATTAAAATCTCTATTTACGGTTTTTCAAAAGACACAAAAATCCATGCTAAAAAGGAAACAATGAGGCAATACGAAAATGAGCCATTTAGAAAGAAAACCCATTTAGAAAGAAAGAAAAAAAAAGAGTGAGGTTTTTAAAGGTCTTGCTTTTCCTTTCTGAAAACACAGGGGACAGCTTTCTGCACTCAGATACGCAGTGTCAATCCTGACTCGACCAGAATGGTTCGAACTTCTCTTGTACAATATTTCTTTCTACAAGTAAAACTATGAATTAGCCTGGCTTCGCTCAAAAACTTAAAGTGCATCTGAAAAGCTACGAAAACACTTAATTTTTTTAACCATCTAAAGCAGGGATTGGTAAACTTTTGCTGTAAAAAGAGACAGTAAGTAGTTTCAGCGTTGCAGGCCACGTGGTCTCCGCAACAACCACTCACCTCTGACTGTGTAGCCTGAAAGCAGCCAGGGCCAATATGTAAATTACCAAGCATGGCTGCGTTCCAAAAAAAAAACACTTTATTTATGGAGACTGAAATTTGAATTTCATATAAATTTCAAATGTCATGAAATATTGTTTTTCTTTTGATTTTTTTTCCCAACTGTTTAAAAATGTAAACCCCATTCTTAGTGTGTGGGTCACAGAAAATAGGTGTTGGACCGGCTTTGCCCCACAGGCTGAAGTTTGCCCACTCTTGCTCTAAACCTACATCTTTATTTTTAAAAGCAGACATTATGGGGTATCAGCTTCAAAAGGAGCTGGAACAAGCACTCTATGATGTATATAAATTATGAGAAACCTAAAGTTTCTGAATGACCTATATACCTGCCTCTCTTCCACTCTGCCCCTCTCTCCCTTTCTTCCTGTTTCTGTCTCAAACATGCCTCTCCTGAAATTAGAGGTCCAAGCGAGCCGAGATGCCGCTGTGCTCCCAGGCAAGCAGGCCTACCTGCTCTTTGATTTCTTGGAGCTTCCGGCTCTGCTCTCTGATATCATGGAGAAGCTGTAGTGCTTTGTCATCCTCCTGGGACACCTCCATCCGTGCTTGCTCCAAACTTCGCTTTAAGCTCTGCAGAAAGCAAAAATTTTAATAGGGATGGCCTGTGGATCCTGCTTTGTTTGAAAAGACTCATTAGGAGAGCTGCAAGCTGCTTCGCAGACACCAGGACGGTTTCGAGTGACGGACCATAGTTGACAACTTCCAGTTCGTTGCTGATTCCGGTTTCCATCCTGTAAAACCCCTTGGTTCAAGAAACATCATCCCAACCTGGTGACCTTAGGGATCCAGCCAGAAACTGCATCAGCCTGTCTCCTGCCACCATCTACTGTCCTGGGAGATACTTACTTGCATGTTCAGAACTAAAACCTATTAAGACCCAGTAGCTATTACAATCACCATGTGGATAGGCTACAAAGTGTTTTCTACAGTTATTTGTGGGCCCTAAAGTACATATGCCTCTTTCAAAGTAGCAATGACTTCATATCCTCTGCCCAGTGGTCATTTAAGACTCCAAGTGGTCTATTTCTACCTCCTGGCTTATTTTTCCTGGACACCTTTCATCCATAAGAATCCCTTAATGCTTCAATGGCACTGAAATCTATATCTGAAATACATAGCTGAATAACTTCACCCACCACTGAAAGGCAGCCAAGTCTGGAATGGAAACATAGCAGTTATTCTTAATCAGCCACGTTCTATAGATTTCCTCTCCCTTGTGAAAAAAACTTTAGAAATGTGTGATTCAACTTCTTAAGACTGTTTAATTGGGCACATTAAAAAAACACCTGAATGAAAAATTTAACAAGACAATGGAGAAGACGACAGTCTACTCTTGTGAAGGAAAGAAAAAACGAAAGTCACATGGTAAATAATGACAGAGGGTTTGGGTTTTCAAGGCTATTTTCTTGTCGCTACACTGGTTCTGGCCAATGGAAAATCTGATGTCAGGAAGATTGAGAGTAAGTTTTCTTGTACATAGTTGGGAGTCTGGTTCTCAAGGCTGCTCATGTCAGACACAATGCAGACCAGAGAGGTTGGGATGGGAGATGTTAAGATCTTTTGCAACCCGCGGCAAAGATGGATTACTCCCATCTCCACACTCCGTGGTACCAGCCGTCTACCTGCACTTTCTGCTGGAAATGAGTCCAATCTCATTTCTCGGGGACCTCACGCCTGGCTCTCACTACTCTGCAAAATACAGATCTTGCTTTTGTGCTCTCCCTCTCTCTACTCTCTGCCATTGGCTGTGATGTGCCTCATGGAGCCATCATGAAACAGGATGAGACACACACAACAAGAAGTGCCACCTCCAAGGGAAGGGGGCTTCAGGGAAGGCTCACACTGCATTCTGTGATGTAGGTAGCAAGGTCCTGCTCCAGGAGGGATCTCTGAGTCTCAGAGGCCTTCAGCTCCACCTCCTTCTGACTAAGCACAGCCTCCACCTCTGACACTCTCCGATGTAACCGGGTCATTTCCTGCTCCATCTGAAATAAACACATCGACAGGTTAAAAAGGCCCGTGGAGGTTCGTTAGGAGCAATCACATCTCAAGTAGCCTCCGAAACCACCTGGTGGTCTGGGCTAAGGCTAAATCGCCAAAAGTTAAGTTGGGATGGAAATACCATTGTTTCTTCGCCCAGGAGCGCACAGTTCTTCGTTAAGGACAGTCACCAAATGCTAAGTCACTCCTCTCATTCAAGTCCCGGTTCACACTTGATCACTTCTCTAACCCAGTTAGCAAGGAAGCCACAATCATCATTTTTCACCTGTTTGCTTTTGTTTTTGTTTTGTTTTGCAGACGTCACTTTAATTTTATCCCAAATCCATCTTGATCCCCCCCCATCTCCTTGCAAAGATCTAGAGGACAAATCCAGGATAGGGCAAGGAGATATTTATTCGTCTGCACTCTTAGGAGTCCCAGGCAAGCAGTGACTTATTAGTTTCCAGAGCGTTGCCTCTGGGCAGGAACAGTGAATGTTAAGAGACGTTGAGCGTAATCAACACAGTGGCCGCAGTGACATAAGCAGGAGTTTTAAAAGACTAGGAAGAGAAACTTCGCATCACTCAAAGCAGATGGGATGTATCTCAGCCACAGGTGAGGACCCAGGCCACCTGCCAGAAGAGGCAGACATCTGGCTGGGTCATGCTGAGAAACGGGCCGTTTAAATCCAGGGCCTCCTCTGGTTTAGATTTAAAGGATCTACAGCAACGGCAAGGCCCGAATTCATCTCCCTCTGAGCTGCTGGAGGCACGACTTCAGCGAGGGCAGGAGTGCCTCACTCTCTACGGATCAGGCGGCTCAGAGCCAGCAGCGGCCCTGGGCAGATCCCTTGGCATATACTGACGGGAGGATCCTGGAGCAAAGAAGGAGGCCGGCTGCGGAAACAAATACCTTGTGACACTTGTCCTGAGAGTCTTGTAGCTCTTTGCTTTTGATGAGAAGTTTCTTTTCCATGGAGCTAGTCTTGGCAGGGGAGTCCAGACCCGACACGACAGACCTAGGTAGAGAAAAACCAACGTCAAGGGGGGCAGCAGGTGGGCCTAAGAAGCTGCATTAGGAAGCTGCAACATTTGTTTCATTTTACAAAAAGATCTCATGCTTTTGATGTTAGGTCAAATAATGCCCCCTTCCCCTTTCCAAAGATGCCCATGTCCTAATCTCTGGAAGCTGTGAATATATTACCACCCATGGCAAAGGGACTTTGCAGATGGGATTTAAGTTATGGATCTTGGGATGGAAAGATTCTTCTGGGATATCTGGATGGGTACAATGAAATCACAAGGATCCTTATAAGATGGAAGCAAGGATCGGAGTCACAGAGATCTGAAGATGTTACACCAATGGCGTTGAACACAGAGGAAGGGGCCACAAGCCAGGGAATGCAGGCAACCTCTAGAAGGTGGAAAAGGCAAGGAAACAGATTCTGCCCTAGAGCCTTCAGAGAGTGCAGCCTTGTCTACACTGATCTCAGCCCAGTAAAACTCATCCCGGACTTTATTTTTTGGAAACAGGGTCGTGTTCTGTTGCCCAGGCTGGAGTGCAGTGATACGATCTCAGCTCACTGCAACCTCCACCTCCTGGGTTGAAGCGATTCTCCTGCCTCAGTCTCCTGAGGAGCTGGGATTACAGGCGCTAACAACCATGCCTGGTTAATTTTTGTATTTTCAGTAGAGATGGGGTTTCATCATGTTGGCTAGGCTGGTCTGGAACTTCTGACCTCAAGTGATCCTGCCACCTCGGCCTCCCAAAGTGCTGAGATTACAGGCTTGAGCCACCACGCCTGGCCTCATCTTAGACTTCTGACCTCCAGAACTGTAAAATAATAAATGTGTGTTGTTTTAAGCCACTAAGTTTGTGGTCATTTGTTACAGTGGCCACAGAAACTCATACACCTATTGGGCACTGGCTGCATACCTGGTTCTGTCTGAATGCTAGATATATTTGAACTCTTTGGTTTTGTTTTTGTTTTCTTTTTTTCTTCACTGACAGATATATTTGAACTCTTTACTCCCCACAGCAACTCTATGAGGCAGATACGATTTATTATCCTCATTTTATATGAGGAAATTGAGGCCCAGAGAGGTTACGTAAACTGCCAGTTGATAAATGGTTTCTGCTGGTCTCAAGAGGGAGCTGGGGTAGACAAGTTGGCTTGATGCACTTGCTATACAACTCTTAGGAAAATATCACAAAAATAACATAGGATGCCCTCCTGAGACTGGACCAGAAGGATGTTCCCCCCATAGAAAGGAGAAACTTACCCACACTCATCTATGTAACTCATGCACTCTGCCCAGAAGCAGTTGATTATGGGCAGAGATGAGAGAGAGATTCCAGGACAGCTGCCCTCAGTGGTTGGTACACTGGATATGAACACTAGGATTGGTGAAAGACAAAGCCAGAGCAACAGTGGCCAAAGGTTCTTAGGCACAGAGAGATGTGGCAGAGCCCACCACTACCACCGGGCCCATCTTTGTTGCCCTGGTAACGGGGTTGCGGAGGTGGTTGTCAGTGACCACTCAGATCTTACCAGCAGGTGCAAGTTCTGCTTTCTGCTGCCCCAAACTACTTCCCTGACTAAAAGAGGTCAGTTCCCTGCAGCAATGCAAAACACCTCTCTTCCCGCAGCTCCTGACAATGACAAGGGCTGGCTTGATGGTGCTGACTTGCTGTGCTCCAGTGACAGCTTTCCACACTCACACTGTAGGACAGCCAAATGAGTCAACGCCCAGAGTCATGCTCCTCTAATCAGAATCTCAGGCTGGGCACAGTGGCACATGTCTACAATCTCAACATTTCGGGAGGTTGAGTCAGGAGGATCACTTGAGGCCAAAAGTTCGAGACGGGCCTGGGCAACACAGCAATATCCTGTCTCTATTTTTAAAAATAAATAAATAAATAATTTTTTGAAAGACAGTCTCACTCCGATGCCCAGGCTAGAGTGCGGTGGTCACAGGTCACTGCAGCCTCAACTTCCCAGACTCAAGTGATTCTCCTACCTCAGCCTCCCAAGTAAGTGGAACTATAGGCACGCACCACCACACCCAGCTGATTTTTCTATTTTTTGTAGACACAGGGTTTCTCCATGTTGCCCAGGATGGTCTCAAATTTCTGGGCTCAAGCAATCTGCCCGCCTCAGCCTCCCAAAGTGCTGGGATTACAGGTACCACACCCAGTCATCTCTATAAAAAACATTTAAAAATGAGTTGGGCATAGTGGCTCATGCCTCTAGTCCCAGCTACATGGGAGGCTGGGCTGGGAGGATCGCCTGAGCCCAGGAGTTCAAGGCTACAGTGAGCTATGATTGTACCATTGCACTCCAGTCTGGGTAACAGAGCAAGACCCTGTCTCTTAAAAAACAAACAAATAAATTTTAAAAAAAGAAAAATCTGACCCCTCCACTGACTAGTTATTTGACCTCTCCAAACCTCAGTTTCCTCAATTGTAAAATGGGCATAATTACCAACCTAATTCAAAGAGTTCTTGTAAGGATTAAATGAAATAATGCACGTAATGCCCTCAGCACAGTGCCTGGCACATTGCAAGTGTTCAATAAATGTCACCTGTTACTACTGTCATTGTTGTTTTTTCCATTACTACCCATGCAACTTCATAAATAGTACATGCCTCATGGGCCTAAAGCAATTGCTTAAAATGGTAAAACTCAGGGGGCTGAATTTGCTCTGTGCTATTATTCACATTAAAACAAATGGTGATTATTCATAGAAATGGGCAACAGGGATTGGATCCAGAAATAAATCTTTTTAAAAATCTTACTTTTGGCTAGAAATTTTAACCAAGTTCTACGCTTCTCACCAGCCTGTTTTCTACCTAAATCTAGCCAACACATACATACACACACACACACACACACACACACACACTCTCTCTCTCTCTCTCTCTTTTTCTTTTTCATATAAGATGAAATGCTTGGCATGGCCTTGAGGAAAATTCCTTTGCTCTTTCCTTTATTGCTAATCATACCTGGGTGGGTGGGCTAGAGAACAAGACCCAAACCACCCAGCGAGGGAATGAAGATCCACAGACTGGGTTCCTGATCCTTCAGAGATCAAAAGTCATCCACATGTCGTGAAGTCACACACGCGACATGCGTCAGGGATGACAACACAGGCCATAGCTCCTTGTGCTGAAGCACACAACTGGCACCCTTTTAAAAGAACGATGACATGGGTGCATGATGATAAGTAGGATGTGGCTTGAAAAACTTAATGACACATAGAAGGCTGGCCCCAGTGGGGCTTCCTGTTTAAAGTGCACTGCTGTGGGTACAAAACAGATTGCTTTTTCACCCCCCACCAAAAAAAAAGAAAGGCACTTTTAGGTCAGTTATCAGGGGGCCCAGAAGCGAGGAGACGTGCAGCCCCCACCCTCCGGCACTCGAAGGAGACCATGAGACAGCCCTCCTCACCCCAGGTCCAACCCCTTCATTCTGCTATTCTATGTTTGACAAATGCTCACTGTTTAGAAGTTCTAAGTACAGCAATTAAGAGCTCTTCAGAATAAAGGTGCTAAAGAAATCTTTTTTTTTTTTTTAAAGAATAAATAAAAATCGCATCTAAAAAAAAAGCTAGAGTAAGAATGCTATGACTAAGCTGGGTGTGCAGCAACAATCCCATAAACAATCATGTGATTGGAGGATGAGGCTGGAGAGTAAAGGTTATCAGGCTTCCTACACCTTCCCTGGTCCTCAATGGAGGTACACATTAGAATCACTTGGAGACCTTTTAAAAAATACCAGATGGGTAGGCCCCATTCAGACGAATTAAATCAGAGAGTCAGACAAATTTGGAGTGTGGCCCCGGGAAGTAACATTTGTATTAAGCTACTGAGTGATTGTAATGTATAGACAGGATTAAGAACCACGGTGCTAATTAGAAGAAAGTGCTTCTGATTTAGGGTCTAGCCACTTAAAACTCATTGTATGACCAACCCCAGCAGTTAGTTCCATGTGGCATTTTAGCCAGACCATTTGGTACTAGTGCCTTTTCGTCACTCTTTGAGTAAGAACTCAATTTTGAAATCAATGGTGGTGGGCTATGAATTTCAAAACAACATACAGGTATCAGATAATGATTAAACCCTATTGCCCCCAATGTTAATAATTCAGTTAAAATATACCATTTCCATGAATTTCTATAAAAGAAATATACTACAGAGAGACATGGCTCAATTTAAAATGTTTATAAACTATTCATTTTTCATGTAGACATGGGGCAATTCAATCTCTAGCATCAACGGTAAGTTCTCAGTATGTATTTCTTGAGCACATATATCCTCCCCAACAAATATTCTGAAATATTACAATTTATTTTCTTCTTTTTCTAAGATTTTCTTTTCTTTTTTTCTTTCTCTTTTTTTTTTGAGACGGAGTCTCACTCCGTTACCACGCTGGAGTGCAGTGGCACGATCTCGGCTCACTGCAACCTCCACCTCCCAGATTCAAGCAATTCCTCTGCCTCAGCTCCCAAGTAGCTGGGACTACAGGCGCACGCCACCACGCCGGGTAACTTTTTTTTTTTGGTATTCTAGTACAGACAGGGTTTCACCATGTTGGCCAGGATGGTCTTGTTCTCCTGACCTCGTGATCCACCCGCCTCGGCCTCCCAAAGCGTTGGGATTACAGGCGTGAGCCACCATGCCCAGCCTGTTTTCTAAGATTTTTATTAGCCATCCTTCTGACTTTCAAAGCAACTGCAAGTGATTGCCAATAATTGCATTATGTTAACATTGACCATAATGTAAATCATAGCTTGAGAGGTTCGATCAAAGACTGGCCTGAGAGCCACCAGATACACCAAATATTATTGCATATTACATTATAATAATATTACATACATATTATCACATATATATTATTACCAAATATAGCCCTGTCCCCTTCAAGCAGCAAGTCTGCTGGTCTAAAATTATCCCGAAAAGTACCACTTCATCAAGCGTAGTATTATTTAAAGAGCTGATACTATCACTGCTTTAAGGAAAGTTTGCAAGAAAAATCCTCTAACTGGTTGGAACTCTAAAACGATGGGCAATGGGGTGCAGGGATGCAGTAAAGAAACTATCTAATTATGAAGTTCTGTTGACCCTGGAATGGGACAGAGTCTACCTGTTCATTAAAATGTCTTCCAAAATTTTTCCTTTGTTCTCAAAATTCTCAAACTTCAACAAATTTGTTTTAACCACCTTCTCTGAGCATGTGTGTGTGAGAGAGACACACACACAGAGAGAGGGAGAGACAGAGAAGAGAATATAAAAGCCCTGTGATCCCCATGAGAGATACCTGCAGACCAGTGGTTCTCAACCGGCGCAATTTGGCAATGTCTAGACATTTTATTTTCATGACTAGGGGTGCTATTAATATGTAGTGGGTAGAGGCCAGAGATGCTGCTCAACATTCTACAATCCACAGGACAGCTCCCACAACAAGAATTATCCAGCCCAAAATGTCAATAGTGCCAAGTTGAGAAACTCTGCTGTAGACGCTATTAAGGAAGCCACAATTCCTGTCCTCAAGGAAGGAACAATCTAGGAGACAGAATTAATGCCACGACCTTTGTCATCAGTACAAGTGCTCATTTATTGAGCACGTACTCTGTGTCAGGCACGTGTTTAGTGCTTCACGGATTACTTCACTGAGTCCTCCACACAATCCTATAAGATGGGTGTTATTAATGGCACTAAGGAGGGGCTTGCCTCCTACCATGTTACCATGATTTGTGCAGGGGTGCCAGACAGTAGAACCCCAGTTCAAAGCTAAGGCTCTGTCACCGAACAGTCATGGCTTCAAATCCCAGTTCTGCTACTTCTTGGCAAGATGGCCTTGGACACACTCAAGAAAAGTGCTACAGAGGCTCAGAGGGGCAAGGTCATGGAGGAAAGGGAGAATACCTCCATCCATGACTGGCTGCACTCAGTGCTAAGAAGCTGACTCCAAGCCTGAGCCCAGGACAGCTCTGGGTACCCAAAAACATCCACATGCCAGGTTGGTTCACAGCCACCCCAGGAAAAGCTCACCCCCAAGAGCAACTCTCCCTCCCTCACTTTAGGGTTCAGGGGAGTAATTAGGTGGGAAGCAGGGTAGACATTAGAAACCCAGGGCGGTTCATGCTCTGGGCTCGACAAGATGCAGTACAATGAAGATGCTAATAAAAGAACATGCAGCCTGCCCACACGTTGCTTGCCTACTCCTGGCCACATCTCGGATACACAGCCAGTTATCCCCATGGAGAGAAAAGGCACTTCTGAGCAGCGGGTGCACGCAGCCACCCGCCCACACACAGCAGTGCTGTCTCTTCGAGCACGAAGCCAAGTTTGGGTTTTCCTTTTTTTCCAGCTTCTATTTTCTAGAAAAATTTACTCTGAAATCAACATCTCTTCCTGATATACACATCTGCTTTATAATTATAGAAGCCCAAAGAGTATTAATAGGGATAATGGTATATGACACAGAAGAAAGAGTGGACTTGGTCATTACCGCTATAACAGGAAGACATGTTTTCTTAAAATGTATTAGATGTGACCTAAAAATTGCTTTACATGTAACCTCAACATTTAAGTGAACATGATAAAATGCAGTTTTCCCAATGATGTGCCTGTAAATAATCCATATAACTTTGTTAAAAAAAAAATAACTTCATAGGGCTATGAATAGAATATTGCATATCAAAAGAGAATACAATGTGTACTCCATCCTACAAGCAAGTGTATGTGTTGAATACTCTCTAATCACTACCGTGATGATTAAGTTCGCGCTTAAGCATCAAGCCATCCATTTATTCCCTTAGGAATAGGACCCTATGCCTGCAAAATACACCACCAAACCACAGATAACACATCAGATCACAAATCCCAGATGTTCTTGGGATAACCAAGGATAGGAACTTGAAGCTAAAATGAGGGGACTCCAAATTAGCTCAGCTGAGGGCCCCACCTTCAGTGCTGGCCAACAGCACTAAAAATACATGCAACTGCAAGATGTAATACACTGCAAAAAGTAGAAAACTCATCAACATTCTGTTTCCGAAAATATACTGGCTTTTAAGATTGAGTATTCTGAAATTTGTGAACTTATTTTATTTATTTATTTATTTATTCTGAGATGGAGTCTTGCTCTGTCACCAGGCTAGAGTGCAGTGGTGCGATCTCGACTCACTGAAACCTCTGCCTCCCAGGTTCAAGCAATTCTCCTGCCTCAGCCTCCAGAGTAGTTGGGACTGCAGGTGACCGCCACCATACCCAACTAATTTTTTTGTATTTTTAGTAGAGACGGGGTTTCAACACACATTGGCAAGCATGGTCTTGGTCTCCTGACCTCATGATCCACCCGCCTCGGCCTCCCAAAGTGCTGGGATTACAGGCATGGGCCACTGCATCTGGCCTCTGAACTAATTTTATAAGCACACTTAAAAATACACAATGGTGGCCGGGTGTGGTGGCACGGGCCTGTAGTCCTAGCTACTCAGGAGCCTGAGGCAGGAGAATTGCTTGAACCTGGGAGGCGGAGGTTGCAGTGAGCCAAGATCGCGCCACTGCACTCCAGCCTGGGTGACAGAGGGAGACTCCACCTCAAAAATAAAATAAAAATAAAATAAAATACACAATGGTGCCCATCAGGAACACCTGGAAATATCAAAAACACTATTCTCCTAAAGACAGTCAGAGTCTGTCTAGCTTTGGGGCACCCCCCAACCCCCCCACACACACACAATATATTTATATATATACCACACACACACACATACATACTGACACACACCACACTCATATACATACACACACATGCACTCACACACACAACCAGCAGTGGTCTCTAGTTAAATTAGAGCATTTGCTTTGAAATGATTAATATGTAGCTCTAGAATCATTTATCAAAAATCATGCTATTAATAAAACAATAGCTACTCCCATGATTTTTAATTCAGTTCCCACCTCTAAGCCAGTGCCTCACTTTGCAGGTTAATTTCATTGCCTCTTGCCTGGATGACGGCAATAACCACACTTACCTCCCTGGATCCAACTCTTGTCCCTCACTATCCACCCTCCACACAATGGTCAGAGGCACCCTTTGTGAAATAAGACCCAGATATTCCATGTCCCTATTCAAAATCCTGCAAAAGTTTCCTACTCAGTGCAATTTAGAGCAAAGTCCAAACCTAAAGGCCCTGATGACCTCAACTCAGACCACATTCCTTGTGTATCCTTAAGTTCCCCCTACCCAAACATGCCCTCTGTTCACTGAGCACCCATAGGTTAGTGGCAGCCTCAGGGCCTTTGTCCTTTTTTCCTCTCTCCGGAGTATTCTTCCCACTTATTTCTGCTAACCGACTCCTTACTGACATTCTGAAAGAATGCACTCCGTGTGGGCAGGGATGCTTGCTTCTTTGCATTCATTGTTACTTCTCCAGTGCCTAGAAAGTGCTTGGCACATAGTAGGCTCTCATACAGCCGAATGAATGAATGAATGAATGAATGAATGAATGAATGAATGAATGAATGAATGAATGAACGAACGAATGAATGAATGTGAATCTGCCCCATCATGTAAGCTCCACGAAGACAGGGATTTTTGTTGCATAGTCAGTGCTATATCCCAGCTTCTCGAACAGCCTCTAGGACCTCAGAGCTGCTCAGTGTGGGCTTAAAAGCTGTGTTACCTTGGGATGCAACTCAACCTTCTTGAATAAATACTCACGCTCAGCTCAGAGAACCTTTCCTTGGGGACCCAGTCTAAAGTGGCCACCCCCAGGCAGTCCCAATCCCAGTTCAGATTCCTTCAAAGCCCTGACCACCGTCTGCAATTGGCCTCACGTGTGCACAGCAGTTATTTCTCCTTTGTTTCTCCCCACCAAATGCTAGCTTCTTGAGATTAAAGACCTTACCTGTCTTGCTCAGAGTTGTGCCTTAAGGACTAGAACAATATATTTGTTGAGTGAATGAATGGATGGATGAATGAATGAACGAATGAATGAATGAATGGTGTGCCAGTACTTCTGTGCCCCCACGCAGCCAGTTTAAAGGTCACGGTGGGATAAAGGAATCCAAAATGAGAAGTGTGCTGCATGTATGCTGGCATGAAAAAGCTTTCCAGCACCTGCAGTAGAGACGCCCAGCATTGGTTCTGAGACAGGAATGTCACAATGACACACAGACTTACCCACCCAGGGGATACCCAAGTGCTTCCAGGGTGGGTGGGAGCATGTGACATCTAGGCTGGGAACATGCACACTTCCCACTGGCACTGGATCCTACCAGAAGCCTGGAGAGCATTTTATAGAAAGTGCAGGTTTAAGTGATACATCACAGACTCTATGCAGAGTAAAAAACTGGATGGAGATATTAGGACATCTGTCAGGCCCCCCACGTGGAGCTGGATTCTCTCAATGGGCAGAAACCAGCAAGATGTCTTTGTAAGGTAGAAGCAGGGAGAAAGAGAGAATTAAAAGCACCCCATACCCGTCCTCAGACCTAAATAACAGTAACAAATATGAAATGAACACCCACTCTGCTCATGGCACCAACACTAAGTGCGCTTCGTGTCCCCATGGCAAACCTATCAGATAGGTGACCTTACACCTTCCACTTTACAGATGAGGGAATTGTGGCTGAAAGCAGTTAAATGTCTCATTTACACAACAAGCAAGGGGTGAAACCCAGAGTTGAGCCCATGTCTATCTGATTCCAAAGCCTGGACTTTGAACGGGTATGCTATAGTCAGTCCCAAAAAAATAAGCATGTTTATATCAGCTCTAAAGTTAAAAGCTGAGCCAGGCATAGTGGTTCACACCTGTAATCCCAACACTTTGGGAGGGCGAGGCCGGCGGATCACTTGAGGTCAGGAGTTCAAGACAGGCCTGGCCAACATGATGAAACCTGGCCTCTCCTAAAAATACAAAAAAAAATTAGCTGGGAGTCATGGCAGGCGCCTGTAATCCCAGCTACACAGTAGGCTCAGGCACAAGAATTGCTTGAACCTGGGAGGCGAGGTTGCAGTAAGCCGATTGTGCCACTGTACTCCAGCATGGGCAACAGAATGAGACTCTGTCTCAGGATGAATAAATAAATAAATAAATAAATAAGTTAAAACCTGGAAAAGTTGACCACCCTCTGCCAGGTGTGAGCTGAGTGAACCTAAGAAGTAACCCAAGCGTCATGATCATCATTTTCTTTATCTGTAAAATAATGCGTTATTGCTGGGGCTACATCAGAATGCTTGTCAGGCGCTCAGAATAGTATCTGGAAGAGTAGATTCTCAGTGAAACCAATTCTTTCACCTTTATTATTAGACAAGTCCATAATTCCTGCATAATCTAGCAAAGTCATGACTCTTAGAGGCAGGATAGGTAGTACAGTGGTCTAGAGGCAACCAGATATTGCTCCAAGTCTTAGATTTGTTTCTACCTTCAGAACCTCAGGAAAAAAATCTAACCTTCCTGAGTCAGTGTCTTCATTTGTAAAATGGGGATAATACCAGCTACCTCGTAGAGTTACAGTGAGATTGTGAGGATTTAATGAGCTAATGCACATAAAGTGCTCACATAGTTCTGGGAATACAAGAAGTGCTCTACAGAAAACAGGTTCCATTAGCAGTTGTCTAAACTGTGCAGAAGGAATTGGTATAATCCCTGGCCATTTTAGTCTAATTCAATTCAACAAATCTTCACTGAAGACCTGCCAGGGGCAAGGCACCGTTTCAGGCAAAAGAAGGAAGACCTGGTCCTGTCCTTAATGAGCCTTGAACAGCTTGGCCAGACAACACTATTGAAGTGATTCAGTAGGCGACAAGAAGGAGACACAAATGAGAGGGCAGGCTGGGGTCTTGGCATACCAGGACTGAATACCAAGTTCAGGAGCAGCCATTAATTCTGAGCACACTGGGATGCTGTTGAAGGTGTAAGCCGGCGAATGACATCATCCAACCTATGCTTTGGAAGAATTCCATCCTTTGTGGAGAATGGATTACAGCCAGGAAAACCAGAGGCAAGGGAATCAGTGAGGAGGCTACTGCAATAGTCCAAGCAAGAGTCCATGATGGGTGTCAGTGAGGACAGAAAGATGGGCATGGATGCAAGTGTCATCCTAGAGGCACCACTTGGGAGAAATTGGCAACTGATGGGATGGCGGGGGAGGCAGAAAAGAATTTACGATGACTCAGCTTTCTTGCCTAGAAGGGTAGGGAAGGTGGTAGTTTCTTACATAAAATGAGGAAGCCAAAACTAGCACCTAGTGGCTTACTGAGGGAGCGAGTGGGTCTGTCTATGTAGGAAGGGAACAGAGGATGGGATGGTGAGAAACTGGTAAAACATCCTGGTGATGAGGAATACAGTGTACGATGGGAGGAGGCCAAAGGGGGTTAGAACTAAAGTCAAGGAACTGAATGAGACCACCAAGAACCAACTAGAAAGAGAACTGAGGATGGAACTTGAGGGGATGGTGCGTACATTGCAAGAGCCTGATGGCAGCCACAAAAGAGTGAGAATGACAGAGAGGTAGGAGGGAAACCAAGTGTCCGTAATACAGAAGAGAAGAAAGTAGAAGGTTGTCCCGAAGAAATGTAGTAATTAATGGTAACACGTGGTGAGATGGAAATCACCAGATTTGGTGGTTAGGTACAATCAACAGCTTCTGAGACAGTCATTTCAGTATTGTTGAATGGAAAATAGAGGTGGAAAAAAGAGGTGTTGAGCGCAGGCTCTTCTTTCAGGAAGTTTGTCGGAGAGAGGTCGGGAGATGAACAGCAAGCAAAGTAAAGAGAACTGGGAGAAATTCACGTAGGCAAAGGAAAAGTTGCCAGACTGGCACAGAGCTTGGGAACATGTAGCGCCATTTAGTCAATGACTGTCTTCTTAAGGGATCCCAGGCAACCATGCAAATTAGCATGTGTAGGCCAGCAAAAAACACACTTGACAGATCTTCTGGAGCCTAATCTTCAGGACTGGGCTAGGATCGTCTGGATTAGATTTCCTCAAGGTATCTTTAAGACAAATGAGAAGGCGGTGGAATGGTCCTGCCAGGGCTGCAAGGCAGGCACGCACAGTCTAAATAGAGAACAGAATAAGGCAAGTAGGAGAACAAGCTGTGCTTGACTAAGAGAAAGAAGAAATTGAATGAGCAAGAGGAGAGGAGAAAATCCAACACAACACACAGAGGCGAATGTTAAACATCTAATCCAGAAAATGATGGGATGGGAACAAAACAAGGCACTTGACAGCAATAACCATGGGCAGAAGCTAGTTAAGGTTTTTGAACTTGTTTGGGAAATACAGCAGATGCATGCCTTCATGTACCAGAGAAGACTCTGTTACTGCTGCTATTTAAAAAATCAAATTGCAGGCAAGACTCTTTCCAATAGGGATCTAGGTAGCAAACACAAGGACCAAGAGCCTTTGGCTGGATGTAGAAAGGAAAACACTTTTTAAGGGAAGATCCTCCAGTCTCCAAGTATTTCATAAAAAGGAAACAGGACTGATAGGAGAGTTCAGGCTGTCTTCCACTGGAACCAGCCATCCCAGGATAGATGGAAGGCAAACAAAAGTACAAAATGTAGATGTAAATAGACATAAATGGTAGAGTCATCAACAAAATGAGAGTTGCAGCCACAAAAATGATTTAGATGGATTAACCAAATGCTTATTAAGCAACTTGTATATGATCAGCCTGAAGATATGATGGAGAGTAAGGTCAGTGCAGTTTCCTCTCTTTCCCGAGCTTAAGCTTTAGCAAATAAGAACATTCAGGGAAAGAGTATATACACGTGGGTTTATGTATATGTACGGGCACACACACACACCAGATAAAAGTCTCTAAATGAAAAGAGGAAAAAATCTGAGAAATCTAAGAGCTATACAGTCTACCTACTCAATAAACTCACGGAGACTGAAAATGAATCCCAGCATTTAGACCTGCCTGTCAGCTCCCATTACACCCTGCCCCAACCTCATCATTCATGATTCTTCATAAATGGCTTCTGCTTCTGACAAGCACATGAACCTGGGTACCCTACACAAATTTCCTAACTTTTCCCATCTGTGGTGTTTATACCCATAGGGTTCAAATCTCAGCTAAGTCACTTAAAGCTACATAACTTTAGGCAAGTTGCTTGATCTCACCACGCCTCAGTTTGCTCACATGTAAAATGAGAATAATGATGGTACCTTCCTCTTGGGCTGGTTGTGCAATTTAAATGAGTTAATCTGTGTAAAGTGGTTGGAACAGAGCCTAGTATGGAGTTGGTGCCCTGTAAGGATGGGCTGTTTTTGGCACTCTGCCCACCTGAAATTCCCCCTACCTTCCTCTCCACTGATCCAAATCCACTGTCTTTTTAAAAAGCCAACCCAAATATTTTACTTTCCATTAGTATGCTTATAAGCCCAGTCCCAGCATCCATATTTACTGCTCCAGGAAAACCAGGATGAATAAGACCCAGCCTTGCCTTGAGATCACAGTCTACCTGGGGGAATGGACAGACATTCCAAGGAAGACCAGCAATGATCTTCATTGCCAATAAATCAGTAATTTAACAAGCACTGTGAATTGGCATTACTCATTAAGTGTCCCTCATTGGATTTTGCCTTACTCTCCTAACTCCCAAAGATGTCCACTTTGTACCATGATATTCTGCTGCAATGGTGTTTGCTTTGCTTTCTCCCAATTGTTTCAACATAACCTGCTCTGACTTGTTCAACTTGATCGGAAGGTACCCATGCTGGGACTGGACCTTCTAATTCTGTTCCCCGATCCACTCCTCCCCAACAACCACCTTTTACCAACAGGTATTTGGCAACTCCATACTAACCCTTTGTAGTTGGTCAGAACAGTGAAGTGTCTCTAGCAGAAAAGTCCCAGGGCCTGGGCCTGGGAAGCTTGGTTTCCAATCTGGTATGACTTTGGACTACCTAATCATTGCTGAGTCCTTTCCATATTCTCATGGTGTGTATAGAAGGACACTATACATACATGGACTAGTGTATTAATAAGAACAAAAATAACAACAGTGAACGTTTATCAAGGTTTCATGTGCTAGGTACTAGACCAAGTATTTTACGTATTTCATTCATCCCCCCAAAAGTCCTGTAAGAAACGTATCACTGTCAGTCCACTTCACAGTTGAGGAAACTGACATGCAGAGAAGCCCCAATAAAGCGAGGAAGAGACACCAAAAACTGGTTCTCCGAAAATTTGGGAAGCAATGGCAACAGCCACTCTTCCTTCCTCCACGGTGTCTGAATGGCTGGATCCATCACTGTGTTTTCAGAACCACCCAAATAGAAAGGAAAAACCCCTGAATCAAAAGGAAGAGAGCGCCGCTTCCTAAAAACAGCCTACCCAGACACCATCTTTCCACAAATTCCAGCCCCATCAGGATCCCATTACCCTCAATGTTCTCCAACTCTTCCAAAAGCATACAACCAGCATGTTTAAAACAAAAACATAAAACCAAATGATTTTTACCTTCTACAGCAAGCTTATCCAACCCATGGGCCCAGGGGCTGCATGCAGCCCAGGATGGCTTTTAATGTGGCTCAAAATTTACAAGTTTGTAAGCTTTCTTAAAACATTATGAGTTGTTTTTTTTTTTTTTTTTTTTTTTCAGTTCATCAGCTATCGTTAGTGTATTTTATGTGTGGCTCAAGACAATTCTTCTTCTTCCAGCGTGGCCCAGGGAAGCCAAAAGATTGAACACCCCTGTTTTAGAGTTTATACTTATGGTTTGCAGAAATGCACGGCTTCACCAAGAACTTAAATGAGGCAGTGCCTCAATCTAGAAGGAAAAACCTAAAGAAATGTACCCCTTGCTAACAGGGGAGGGAAGAGAGCTGAGATCTTTTTATTTTTAAAACTTTAACATGCTGTTTCCTGTTACTACCTTACTATTGTCAAGTTCAAGCAAAGAAAGGCTTAGAGCAACAGCCAGGCATTCAGTGTTTGGGGATTCGGTTTGGGTTCTTGCTGGTTAAAAAGGAAAAGAGGCACCAGACAGATACTCACTCTCCAAGACTAACTTCACCATAACCCCACTCCAAAGACAACCAAACCTAGTTCTCTAGAAACTCTCTGGCTCCCACCAACTCAAGCTGTAAGGAACTCCCACTACGCCTCAGCCATTGAAACGCTGTCATCAAGATTCTTGCTCAGCCTAAAATAATGATGTACTCAATGGCTTAAAAATAGTCTGGGGTCCCAAAATAAGGATCCTAAAAAATGAGGAGTTATCACAGAATTTAAATCATTCTCACTGCCAATTTCTCCACGAAAACTCCTCGTTCATTCAGCTCCGCCTCTGAACATTTCATTCAATTCATTGGGAACAAATCTGAGGTCAATTTACCTAGCACAGTACAGCAGCATCTGCAATTTCCTCAGTGGTGTGAGGAATGAGTAACAGTACAGGTAATCAATGTGTGTAAATAAAAACCTGTGATGCTGAAAACGGTGAGAAAAGAAAAAGAAACTCAGGAAGAAACACAGGGTCGCTGGCGGCAAAGGTGGTACCCCCAGAAAATGTCTCCCCCTCTCTCCAAGTAAATGTTGTCAATAAAACTGCAGGAGCTGCTAAGTAATTTCATCACTGCCTCTCTTTTATTAGATTTCTGATTAATTACAATCTGATATGTCCAGGGTCATCTACATCCAACAGGTGGATGAATTTCTAAAATGATGCTTGTAGGTATCACCCACAGGGCTGCCGACAGCAGAGTAGCCAAGTCCAATAGCAACATCACATAACAAGACGCAAGATGAAAGCAAATTTTTCGGATTCCAACCCCGTTGCCAAGCTTTGAAAAAACATTAAAGTTCCCCAACAATAGGAATACTCTGATGCCATCGTCCAAATAAGAAATACACAGTTTTATTTGCATGGACCTTTTGTGAAATAAGAATCTTATTAAACATTCCCTCGGGTCAGGAACAGCAGCTCGTTTTGTACTCTAAGGATATAGTTTAAACTAGCAGAGGTGAGAAAGCACATCTTCAAATACAATAAGCAATATAAACACTTCTGGAGGAAAAGATCATGAGTAAATTAAATCAACAAATATTTATCGAGTGCCTCAGCCTTAATACTGTGATGTCCCTGTCAGAGAGCTCCCTAAACTGAGCTTTCTGTGAGAAACAGAAAGATGTCATTCGAGTCTTCCCGAAAAATAAGCAATTAATCATACACTGCCTCAGATTAATTGCAATGCCTAAGATCTCCCACATCATTCTGCCTTTTCCCCTGAAATCTAACTCCCTCAAATCCTCCCTGGCCTTTCAGAACACTGACTAATACCCAAAGCAAGCTTGCATTCTGACCCAGCCAGCCCATTGCTAACCAGAACTAGAACTCTCCACACATGTCCTTCCAGTCTGATGTGTGACCTTCAGTGTGCTGCGTGTGTCAAGGTTATGCTGCCCACTAACCATGCATCCTTCAACATCAGGCCTCCACTTCTGCCCTGCTCTTTGATGCCAATGGCAAAACCTCCCAATCCTGCTGAGCCATTTCAAACCCATCTGATGGCACATTCAACAGCTAGTTAGTTCTCTGCCTCTACCACCACTATCCAGATTGCTTTGGGGTTGTGGAGCCACTACCAAAATCCAACCAGAATTTGAAACCCAGCTCCCAGGGAGGGGATCAAGAAAGACCACTTCAACATCTTGCAACATAAAAACCTCTCTCACATTCAACCACAGCCCACAACCTTATTTCATATCAAATGCCCAATTCCCCACAATACTCTGAAATCTTTTTAGGAACGTTACTGTCAAAATAGCACCCATGGGGAGACACCATCCAGGAACCAACATAACATCCCTATAAATCAATATCTAAGCTACAAATACCACAAGGAGGGAAAGATGCTGCCAAGAAGAATATCAAATTCTGCTCATCTCCTAAGTGGGCAGCAACTAACCCAACATTACCCTCTGAGAACCTGAAAGTGCAGGGACCAGGGTGGCTGAGGAATAACACCACCAGTCCCAGATCTTCTGGGGAACTCACTCCTCTGAAAACAGAATGTCATTGTATCATGAGAGAATGAGGCAAGATACTGACCTCCCACATCCACAGAAGCTACTGCATTTTACAGAAATTTCAGGAGGCTCCTGGAAGCCTGGACCCTCTAATTCCAAGTGCTATGTTAATGCATTTTTCAATAGCTTTTATGAGAATGGAGAAAGACCTACCAGGTCAAGAGGTTTACAGTGATATTTACATTTCAATTTTCTAGTCTCCTGGTTTTCTCCCCCTATGAAGCCCAGTTTCTGTGAATCAATGACTCGGCTACATCACACTCCCTCCTGGTGGCTCACAGTAACAGGGCTTTCTCTGGCCGCCAGCGCTCTACCAGCTCAGAGAGGCTCAGCTGCCAGATCCCTGATCTTGCAGCATACTTGGAGAGGAGCCGAGCACCATCTCTCTGCTAGAGCTCTGGTTCAGCCACTTGCAGCTCAGTTAAACCCATCAGGAAACCTCTAGCTTATGAGACAAGGTTTTTAGGATTCTTTCGATACAGCCAAGATAGCAACCCCCATCCACCCACTTGAGAGACAGATACATAGATGGTTAGATAGATGGGCAGCTCATCTTAACTCCTGCACATTTCTCCTTTGACTGGGGATCTGCACTGCTGGAAATCTCGCAGTCTCCCCTCTAAAGAAGACCAAAGATTGGAAAACTAACCCAAAGTACCCAATTGACAATTATGATACCACAGACAGGAACAGGTACCTTACACACTGCAAAATGAGAATATTAACAGGCTACCCCCGCAAAGCCCTAACAGGTAGACTGCTTTCCCAATGCAGGTGACTAGCAGCTTCCCTCCACCGCACTCCCCCCCACCTATTTCCCCACCCCCCACCACCACCTTTGGCTCCAAAAGCCTTGCATCAATGCAGGTCCCCTTAGAAAGTCAAATGTTCACTTACTCAGATCTACCAAGAATCCCCAGTGCCTTGCTGTACGAAAACCCCACAAACGGCAGTTCTTCACCCGAGAAACCTGAGGGGCTCAGCTGGCACGGAGAGGATGAAACCCACGAATTCTTCTCTGGTTCATCAAAATTGGAGGTGTCATCGTCAGACTTGAGGGTGGGAACGAAGGGGGGAGGAGCTGGTTAAAGAAAAACAAGAAAGGAGGGGGGAGGAAAAAAATTTCAGCCGGATTCAACACTGTTGCGGAGAAGATCGTCTTACTCCTTCGGCGCTGGCGATGGCACTGCAGCGCCTGCTTTCAATCTAGCTCGCAACCTCGGCTCCTACAGCAACAAGAGATTAACCCCTTCTCTGCCAACATGGCCACCAACCCGCAGACAGGCTGCCTTCCCGCCTAGGGTAAACTGAAGAGCAAACTCAAACAGGTCACTTGGGCCAACGAAAGCACTTGGGGAACTCCTGGGGAAGCTGCTCCTTCCTGCTGTTTCCAGAAGGCTCCTACAGAGCAGCTGCTGGCTAGTGCCGGGATGCTAGGTGACCTAAACCTATGGATTCACTCCTCCAGACAAGTCTAAATTACTAACGATTAGCACTAATTGTTGAAATAAGATGGAACTTATACATTTTGTGGATTAACCGTGATAACAGGAAGGACCAGGAAAAGGGATGTGTGAGGTTCTGGAACTCCTGTTAGGATACCACTGCAGTCTACTTCATTCATACCCGGACAAGTCGACTCCGAGATCTTATTAACCACTTTTTTTTTTTTTTTTTTAGTTCATTATGCCTCTTCCCCAGTACAATCATGCCCATCAAATCCACTGCAGTTTAATCAGCATAATGAAGCACCAGCCAAATAAAGTTCCTACCGGTGATCTACAGCACCCCTGCACGCTGACGGTGGGAATGCACGGATGGACGTATGCGGCTCCTACCTCCTTAAGGGCTTCGCTCCCGGCTGGGGGCGTGTTACATCCTCTCCACTTCCTGCCGACCTACTAAGCGCTCTCGGTCAGGGAGGTGGACACTCGTCCATCAGTCACCAGGAGGCTGCCCATCGCGGTGGGCTCCCGGGGGTGTCCCCAGCCAGAAGCGTTACCATGGTTGCGGGCTGAGGCGTCCGTGGCGGGCCAGCCAGGCGAGTTGGAGAGCCGAGCATCACATCCCCCGCAGTGCAGGCTGCATGCTCCCGGCTCCTTGCGTGCGAGCTCTGGCTGTAACCCCACCTGGCTGCCGCCTGCGTGCCAGGGGCCAGTGCTGATCCCAGTGACAGAGCAGCATGAGTCACTGCCCGCCAGGGCTCGCTAGAGCTCCCCCTAGGACAGTTGTCACAGCCCTTCACAGCCCAGACTTCTTTTTAACTCCTCGTTTTCTGGACAAAGCTGGGTGCCAGATATGAGCAGCAAGCAGTCTGTTTTCTGCTTACAGACTCCAAAAAATCTGGCTGTTTCCAAAGTTCCCCGATGACAACAACATCCGAAGTGGTGCTGGGAAGTAATTGGAGCAGGGAAGGGATGTGGAGGGAAGAGGAGATGAAGCCAGAGGTCTGGCTGTTCCTGAGAAGTACAAAAGAACATTCTCAGAGCTTCAGGTACATTGAGATGAGGTGGGAGAGTGAGGAAGATTTAAGATGTAAAATGTGCACTACTAGAAAATTATTTAACACCTCCAGCCTCTCAAGAGAATTTAAATCTTCCCTGTTAGTGTCAGAATCTACTTGCTTAATACTTTAAAAATTAGCTGATGGAAAGAAAAATTAGATTGAACACTTCAGCCCACATCACATGTATACTTCCAACAACATAGGCTCAAAGCCAATCTGATTTCAATTACCCAGTATATTTTTTAATAGCAAAAAAAAAGTTTTAATGAAAATTGTATTTCATAAGGATCAAAAAGAGAAGTTTTCCTTCCTGAAATAAGGAAACTGAGATAAAGACTGAGGAGATTTATGGAGAGAGACTTGCAGATGATACTAATATGGAAGCAAAGTGGTTAATGGCAATTGTTCTGGTATCTGAGTTCAAATCCAAGCTCCACCATTTACTAGTTGTGGGATTCTGGGTAAGTCACTTAACCTCTCTGAACCTCAGTTTTCAACATGGCAATATCTATTTCAATGGACTATTAGGAGGTTTAAATAAAATAATCCATATCAAGTGTTTAGCACAGTTCTTAGCATACAATAATCACTCCACAAAGATGACCTGCTATTATTGCTACTGCTCACAGGAGCTGCATGTTTAGGACAGAACCTGTAGTTCTTGAAGGCTAGTGAGATACAGCAGAATCTGTATTGAATGTTCTTCTTCCCTGCGCAGGGCAGAGACACATCCATGTGGATGTTTGTGTTAATATCATTTAATTCCTAGTAGAACTTTAATTCCTTTCCATTATATTCTAATTTATCTTTAGGAGACCAAAATAGAATTCGATTTCTGAGTGAGAAGTATAACTAATGGAGGGTAAAAGCCACCCTCAGTGAAATAATTATGATTTTGAAATCCTGTACTATAAAATAAGGTTTGTCTATAAAACTCTTGCCATGCTCAAAGCTAGCTTAATGTGGTTGAGATTAGAAAAAGGGGCAGATAATCTTCAAGTTAAAAGGAAGAAGAAATAGGCCAGGCACAGTGGCTCATGCCTGTAATCCCAGCACCTTGGGAGGGTGAGGCAGGTGGATCACCTGAGGTCAGGAGTTCCAGGCCAGCCTGGCCAACATGGTGAAACCCCATCTCTACTAAAAATACAAAAAAATTAGCCAGATGTGGCGCATGCCTGTAGTCCCAGCTACTTGGGAGACTGAGGCAGGAGAATCGCTTGAACCTGGGAGGTGGCGGTTGCAGTGAGTCGAGATCATGCCATTGCACTCCAGCCTGGGGAACAAGAGCAAAACTCTGTCTCAAAAAAAAAAAAAAAAAAAAAAGGAAAGAGAAGTCAGTGTGAAATATACTAGCTGGTAACAGGTAAGATATTCACAGCAAAGATTAAAAGCTAGGGATATAAACCTCTAGACAGCTAGTCCGTCAAGTACAACAGGAAAGTTTGAAAAGAAGGGCTTCTGGCCGGGTGCAGTGGCTCAAGCCTGTAATCCCAGCACTTTGGGAGACCGAGACAGGCGGATCACGAGGTCAGGAGATCAAGACTATCCTGGCTAACATGGTGAAACACCATCTCTACTAAAAACAAAAAAATACAAAAAACTAGCCGGGCGTGGTAGCGGGCGCCTGTAGTCCCAGCTACTCGGGAGGCTGAGGCAGGAGAATGGCATAAACCCGGGAGGCAGAGCTTGCAATGAGCCAAGATCACGCCACTGCACTCCAGCCTGGGTGACACAGTGAGACTCTGTCTCCAAAAAAAAAAAAAAAAAGAAGGGCTTCTTAGGGCCACATTCAGGCAGAGGAAAAAGCCACAGCCTTAAGCCAGAAAGAAGTGGGGAAACTGGAAATATTCTGCCCTCCAGAAAGTGATGAGGATGTTTACCCTTGTCCAGGTCCCTTCATTGGGAAAGAAATAACAGTAACCTCAGGTAGTGTCCACATTTATAGTATCCTGTTACAGTTCAAGAAATGAACATGAATACTGGTCCAGGATCACTGAGCCCTTGGAGCACTGGCAGATACAAGTGGAGAACAACTTGTAGGTGCATTTTTGCAACCCAGGGCACACAGGATTTTCTCCCCGCCCCCGGCCCCACCCCAACACCCTCCTTCCAATCCCTACCAGAAATAAATTCACAATTAAAAAGTAAAAATCAACAACTACACTTTACGGGTGCAACAACAGATGCAAGAAATGGGGAGAATTAGCCCTCCAAAAACTGCAGATAAAAGAACAATCTAAAATGAGCCATAAAATAAAATGTTATTATCAAGGTAAATTAGTAGAAATTCTAATCAAAGAACATGACACTTTGAAAAAGAACCAGGTACATTTGAAAGGAACCAAACTGAACTTCCATAAATAAAAAGTCTTGTTCTTGAATTTAAGGTTAAAAGTTCACTGAATGTGTTAAATAGCAGACTAGATACAGCTGAAGAGAAACTTAATGAACTAGCAGTTAGATCTGAGGGAATCACATAGAAGCTTGATACTTAAGCTATGGTCTGTACACTGGCATTATCACCATCACTCAGGAGCTGGTTGGAATTTAATTCTTTAAGAATCCCAGGCCCTGCCCCATACCCACAGAATCAGAACCTACATTCTAACGAGGTCCCCAGGTGATTAATGGGCACACCACAGTTCAAGAAGCATTTGTATACAATGTAACACACAGAGACAAAGAGATGGAAAACATGAGAGGTCAGAAGACAAAGACAGAACGAGAAGATCCAATACACATCTAATGGGGCACAGAAAGAGAAATTAGAGAACTACTTTAAAATCTGGATGCTGCATTTTTTAAGGATTGTGTAAAATCTGGTCACATCCAAAAACTAACAAGTATGTGATCACATATATCTTGGGGATACAATTCTTCTATTTCTTGTACCTTATATAAAATGTCTCTTTTTTGATCCTTACAAAGTGTGATTTTTTTTTTGCTTCAATAAAGGTATTTTTAGTTCACCAAAATCATATTGATCTTGAGTCTATGCTGATGGAGGTACACATGGCTCCTCAGTACGCAGCACAGTGCCAGGTACATAGTAGGTGCACAGTGAATATTTGCTAAGCAAATATATAATTGAATGGCAAAAAAAAGGTCTTGTAAAGAGAGCACTAACATAACACAGGCCACAAACAGGGTACTTGATGTTTGAATTAAATGAAGAGGTTTTAAAAGTTGAGATTGCTCTGTCTGAGAAATATGTTAATGAGTACCTACACTAATCATTTCTGATACAGCATTATGAAATCATCAGCTCCCGCCGCTGCCACATACCCACCACATTCACTAACGACAAATAAGAAATCACATAGTAAGAGCTATTGTTCACTGGGAAAAGCCACTAAAAAAAAGAGAAAAAAATATTTCCATATATATATATTTTTTTTTTTTTTTAAATAAATCAGCCTGTTTGAGGTAACATCAGAACACAGTCTCCTTAGTGGCACAGGATAAATATACAAGTAACTTCCTGAGGTTGTTTTTTGTTTTTTGTTTTTTTTTCCAGTTATAAGACTGATAGCAGAATCAAGGCTTTCAGAAACAAAGAGCTATTTTAGGAGCTGTAGATAATTTCTCTTCTATAAATTCTCTCTCTCTCTCTCTCTTTTTTAATCCTAACATTCATTAAAAGCTTTTGGGGGAAAAAATTATCATCCTCAAAAATATGCGGAAAAAACAAGGAAAGAAAAACCAAATGGATTTGTCCTCCTGGGACTCCTTCTAACATGCTCCTTTGAGCTCCAGCTGCCTCATTCCCACCTTTAATTTTGATTTTTCAGCATAGCCCACTAACACCTCAAACAATACCTGGCTGTCCTCATTCAATGTTTAATATCTACTTTTTTAAGAGAACGAATGAAAAGCAAGAACCTTACATGGAGAATAATTATTCAGACCTCATGTGCCATTCCACACAACATGCCACTTTAGGAAACCCGGGAAATGATATGCTTCAGAGAATCCAATTTCTTCACGAAGAACCAGCATATTAAAAAAAAAAAAAAAACTGAGCCTAGTAATTATTCAGACCTCATGTGCCATTCCACACAACATGCCACTTTAGGAAACCCGGGAAATGATATGCTTCAGAGAATCCAATTTCTTCACGAAGAACCAGCATATTAAAAAAAAAAAAAAAAAACCTGAGCCTAGTAAAACTCCTCTAAGACTTTTAATCATCACCACGGATAGCAGAAGTGGGAGATGAATAAGAGCCAGCACTGTGTCATAAAGGATGAAGGCACATAAATAATTATTGTGTGATGATATAATGAATCAGGACCGTGCCTAGAATACAGTGGGCACGCGCTAATATTCAACCAAAAACACATTCAACTTCATTCTCCCTACCATGATGTCCCTCACCCTTTAAAAAAAATGTTAATTGACTAATTAGACACTATGTTCAAATTTAAAGGAAGATTACCAAAAAAAAATAGCTATCTTCCAGTTGCTTAAAATCTGGAGCACTAATGTGATCATACTTATCAATGTTATGAAGATAGAACTGTGAAATAAATGAAGAGGAGAATATTTGTGTTGTTTAGAGGTCAAGATATGGGTGTGAAAAGCAGAGAATACATAAACTGACTGATGGCAAGTTTTGCCAATGGGGAATGCAGTACTTTTTTGCGAGTTCCTGCAGGGAAGTGTCACGGAGGGGATTTAATCTCAAGAGTTGGTTAAAAGGTATCTTCATGGGATGGAGTGGGGAAAAGTGCTACTTTAGAAAAGCCCCAGAAGCCAGAGCAGTGGCCCAAGAGTAGAGTGAATAATGAGGCAGGGAAGAAAGTGAAAGTGAAGTATTGGTGGATTGACAGATGTAAAACCAGGGAGTTATAGAGTGCTGGGTTAGTGTCAGTACTGAGACAGATATAATCATTTCGATAGTGATGGGTGGAAGAGGCTGGTGCTAGAAACCTCCAAAAGACAAGTCTACAATAGTCAACATGACAAATTCTACACTAAGGAACTGATAACAGAAACAGAGAGGATGGGATTAACAGGAGACAGGTTTGTAATATTATGAGAGAGATATATATAGGTTTTCATCCACAGTTCCTGGCTCATGACTCCCATAGTCCTTGTTACAATCTTTTGTTATTTAGGGGCGCTCCAGGATTTAGAAGCAGGCCTTGAAAAACAGAATCTCTCTCTCTCTGACCTCCTCCTGCCCTCCTTTCATCTGCTCAAGGCAGGACTCTAATCTTCCCTCACCTTTCTGACTTGGAGCTGGCCATAAAGAAATTTCCTCTGCCTTGTCTGATTACAGGTCAGAAGATCCCATTTCAGAAGGGGTCCTGCCCCATAACCTGGAGGAATGAATGCTACACAAAGAGGCTAAGAAGGATCTGAACAGACAGGCCTTGCTGGGATCCCCCACTCAGTCTATGAGGATTAGATGACAGCCTTTTTGTGTAATCCCATTTCTACATGGTTGTTGATCATGCCTATCCAATGGAGTCTCCATGAAAGGCCCCAAGAGGACAGGGTTCGGAGAGCTTCCGGATAGCTGAACACGTGGAGGTTCCTAGAGGGTAACCAGGGAGGGCGTGGAGCTCGCAACCCTTCCCCCGTACCTCGCCCTATGCATTTCTTCATCTTTATCCTTTGCAATGTCCTTTAGAATAAATCGGCAAATGTGTCTTCCCAAGTTGTGTCAGCAGCTCTAGCCAATTAATTGAACTCAAAGAGGGGGTTGCAGGAACCCCACTTTGAAACCAGTCAGTGAGAAGCTCCAGAGGCCTGGACTTGCAACTGGTGTCTGAAGAGGGGATATTCTTGGGGACTGAGCCCCCCACCTGTGGGATTGAGCCCTACCTCCAGGCGGATAGTGCCAGGACTGAACGGGAGGATGCCCAGTGGTGTCCACTGCAGAACTGACTGCTTGCTTGGTGATGGGGAGAAAGCCCCCACACATCTGGTCACAGAAGTCTTCTGTGGTATTGACAGTTGTGGTGTGAGAGTGGAGGAAAGACAATTTGAGTTTTTCCACATTCAGGTTATAGAAAGAAGTGGCAAAATGTGGCTGGGCATAGTGGCTCACACCTGTAATCCCAGCACTTTGGGAGGCAGAGACAGACAGATCATTTAAGGTCAGGAGTTCGAGACCAACCTGACCAACATGGTAAAAGCCCATCTTTACTAAAAAAAAAAATACAAAAATTGGCCTGGAGTGGTGGTGTGCTCCTGTAATCTCAGCTACTCGGGAGGCTGAGGCAGGAGAATCCCCTGAACCCGAGAGATAGAAGTTGCAATGAGCTGAGGTGGTGGCACTGCCTCCAGCCTGGGCAACAGAGTGAGATTCCATCATCTCAAAAAAAAAGAGTGGCAAAAGGTGACAACTGATGTTAGAGCAGAGATTCTGATGGGAGCTCTTATCATGGGAGCAACTGAGAGAAAAGGCTGCAATGGGAAGAAGAGGAAGATATCCCATATTGAAGTCTCATGGGAATGAACCAAGGGAACAGATTAGGGATCAGCAAATAGAGCTGGCTACTAAATATACATAAGTAATTGATCCCATGAAAACAGATTACATTGCCTAAGGCCTCAGACAAGCCCCCTAGTTTCTCCCCTTCCACTCGGAAGTGGTCAGGTATGACTTGCCCACACAACACACTGCATATAAGAAGTTCAAGGCCGCACCTGGTGGCTAACATCTGTAATCCCAGCATTTTAGGAGGCCAAAGCAGGTGGATCACTTGAGTCTAGGGATTCAAGACCAGCATGGGCAACATGGCAAAACCCTGTTTCTACAAAAAATATTAAAAAGTTAGCCAGGGGTGGTGATGCACACCTGTAGTCCCAGCCACCAGGGAGACTGAGACGGGAGGATCATCTGAGCCTGGGAGGTCAAGGCTGCAGTCAGCTGTGAGTGCGTCACTGTATTCTAGTCTGGGTAACAAAGCAAGACTCTGTCTCAAAAAACCAAAAAAAGGTAGTTCAAAAAGAAGATAAAGTAGATTCAGTTTGCAATAGACTTAAATAAATTAAAAATTATCCCATCTCTTTGCCTCCCCAAAAAGTCGTAAAAATACTTCAGGGTGACATCGATTTGGGCTGGTGATCAATTTTTACAATGCTCTCTTCAAAGTCAATGAATAAAGAAGCCAGCATTCCCAAAGTAGTCTTCCATCAATCAATCTAAACAATGCCAGGGTCTGGCTGCCAACAGCTAAGCAGATAACCTCTCTGGTGGTGGATTTCAATGGAGATGTGAGCTCTAGCTGACTCTCGCCATACCCAAAAGCCATGTCCCAATGAAGCTGCTTAATATTAAATTTTTGGTAATCAACTTACGCTTCCCCACAGATTTCATACTTTTAGAGATGCTTTCCCTCACTTCTGGATAGCACTTTAACCAGACTTCTTAACATTTTAGCTTTACTTTGTTTTTTTCTCTCCCTCTCAGTCTAGGTACTCAGCAATCTGTGAAACACCTACATAGACTAGAAATACTCAGAAGAGGAACGTTTCAAATTGCAACTAGTCATGAGTGCATTTCTTTGCAAAGCTGAATTTGGATATACGCAGTTTTTCACCCCAGTGGATATTCCCCAGGAAATTTTTTTTTTCCTTTTTTTTCGAGACTGAGTCTCACTCTTTTGCCCAGGCTGGAATGCAGTGGCGCAATCTCGGCTCACTGCAACCTCCGCCTCCTGGGTTCAAGGAATTCTCATGCTTCAGCCTCCCAAGTAGCTGGGATTACAAGTGCGCATCACCATGCCCAGATACTTTTTTTGTATTTTTAGTAGAGATGGGGTTTTACCACGTTGGCCAGGCTGGTCTCGAACTCCTGACCTCAAATGATCCCCCCACCTTGGCCTCCCAAAGTGCTGGGATTACAGGCGTGAGCCACCACACCTGGCCCAACCAGACATTTAAATAATAGCAAAGGAGGTAGCTCATCAGCACCTGCTTGCTGTAGGCCCAGGCAACCCTTCCCTTTCAGCACCTTCCCCCATGAATTACCTACACCCAATAACATATCAGACTAGATTCATTCTTTGCTGCCTTCCCAATCTCTTTAGTATCCTTTTCTCCAAGCTTTTTTTTTTTTTTTTTAGAGATAGGGTCTCACTCTGACGCCCAGGAGGGAGTACAGGGGTATAATCATAGCTCACTATAAGCTTGAACTCCTGGGCTCAAGCAATCCTCCCACCTCAGCCTCCCAAGTAGCTGCGATTACAGGTGCACACCACCATACCCAGCTAATTTTTTGTTTTGTTTGTTTGTTTGTTTGTTTTTTGGGCAGAGACAGGGGTCTTGCTATGTTGCCCAGGCTAGTCTTGAACTCCTGGCCTCAAGTGATCCTCTCACCTCGGCCTCTCAAAACTTTCCTCCAACAGTGAGAAGATTTATTCTTAAATTTTTATTATGAAAATTTTTACATGCACCAAAGTAGTAATATAAAATTAACTCTCACATGCCCATCATTGGCCTCGACAACTAGCCACTCCCACTCTCATTTCATCCACACCGATCCCTGCCTTGTTTGCTTCTTTGTTCATTATTAAAATCAGACATCATATCACTTAGCCCATAATAACTGCAATAAGTACTTTCTAATATAGGATTTCTCAGCTGTAGCACTACTGGCATTTAGGATTGGAAAATTATTTGTTGTGGGGGGCTGTCATGTGTATTACAGGGTGTTTAACACATCCCTGGCCTCTACCTACCCACTAGATGCTAAGTACCCCCAAGTCATGACAATCAAAAATATCTCTAGGCCAGGCGCGGTGGCTCACGCCTGTAATCCCAGCACTTTGGGAGGCC
>NW_012121709.1:8193024-8198311 GCF_000951035.1 Colobus angolensis palliatus
TGAGACTAGAAGGTTTAAGAAAGAAGAGCTCAGGCCACTGCACTCCAGTCCGGGCCACAGAGCGAGACTCCGCCTCAAAAAAAAAAAAAAAAAAATATCTCCAGAGAATAGCTTGAACCCAGAATTGGAAGTTGCAGTTAGCCGAGATCATGCCACACTGCATCCCAGCCTGGGCAATAGAGCGAGATTCCATCTCAAAAAAAAAAAGTCTCCAGAGATTGCCAGATGTCCCCTGCAGGGCGAAATCATTCCCAGTTGAAATCTACTGTTCTAACATATAAACACTTTATATATATATATATAATGACTTTTTTAAAAACATAACCGCGTTTTAAAAATTCTCATCACACTGGACAAAATTAACAGTAACTCCTTAACATTATCTAATACCATGCCTGTGTTTGGTTTTCTCCAAGTGTCCCAAAAATGTCTCTTTATAATTGGTTTCTTGAATCAGGATCCAACCAAGGTCCACACAATGTTTTGGTTCATATGTCTCTTTTAACCTATAACTCTCTCTCTCTCTCTCTCTCTCTCTCTCTCTTTAATGTCATTTATTGGTTTAAGAAACTGGATCATGCATTCTCATAGAATTTCCCACATTCTGGAGTTGGTTGATTGCAACCTTGTGGCATCATTTAACACGTTTCTCTGTCCCCTGTGTTTTCTGTTAAATTGGCAGTTAAATGCAAGGCCTTCCAGGCATTCATGAGGAATTCTTTTGGCAAGGATATTGCCCGGGATGTGCTCTCTGCTTCCTACTGCATGACATTAGGGGGCATACAATATCTGCCTGTCTTCTTTCCTATGATACTGAGTGATTCACAGGTTCCAACCGTATCAGCCTGATCCCTCTGCCACAAAGTTCCCTCCAATCACTTAATGGATTCAGCAGCCATTGATGATCATTGTCTAGAGCCATTATTTCATTAAAGCTGCAAAACAGTGGTTTTTCTAATTTAATCATTCCTTCTACCTTTATTAGCACATCAACAATTTGGATACCCTTGCATACAACTCAAATAGAAAGGCAGGATAAATGCTTGGTGCTTTCCCTGTATTCAGCAACATTCGGAGTAGCGAGCTGGGGCCTCAGCAACCTTCGGGAGTGACCAATGAGATGTCTTTTCAGCATCATTATAGACTCATGAATTTTTATATATTTGATATGCTCCAAGCCACTGTAATCTTTCCGCTGCTCAAACTGTTCCCTGGCCCATTGCAGTTGCTCACACCTGTAATTCCAGCACTTTGGGAGGCCGAGGTGAGCAGATCACTTGAGGTCAGGAGTTGGAGACCAGCCTGGCCAACATGGTGAAACTTCATCTCTACTAAAAATACAAAAAATTAGCCGGGTGTGGTGGCACATGCCTGTAATCCCACCTACTCAGGAGGCTGAGGCAAGAGAATCACTTGAACCTGGGAAGCAAAGGTTGCAGTGAGCCGAGATCATGCCATTGCACTCCAGCCTGGGCAACAGAGCAAGACTCCATCTCAAAAAAAAGCCAAACAAACAACAACAACAAAAAAAAACTGTTCCCTCTTAGGCCAGTGGAAGCCCCTCTATCAAATATTCTTACCGAAAACCAGCAAAGTCAGAATCTATCTTAGCCTTTGGAGCTGTTTTCTGGTTTACAGGGGCTGAAAGAAAAAATACAAACCCACCACCACCACCCCCTACTGAGAAAGCTAAGAAACATATCCAGGAGGTGGATGATATTCTAAATGACAATGACCTAGCTTCTTCATCAAGTCAATGGCATGAAAAAAAAAAAAATATATATATATATATATATACACACACATACATATATATATATATGAATGTTCCAAATTTTCTCATTTGAAAAAGCTTAAGCCTATCTCCATAGCTGACTATACTCCAGAATATGAGTGACTTTAAATCCAACTGTTGAGGAGTGTTGGCAAGGAAGTAGAGGAAGATCTCTTACATATACACTGTTGCTGGGAATATAAAATGGGACAACCACTTGGGAAAAGTTTGGTAGTTTCTTGAAAAGTTGAACATATGCCTACCCCATGATGTAGCCATTTCACCCCTAGATGCTTATCCAAGAGGAATGAATGCACGAGTCCAGAGACTTGTACAGGAATGATAAACGTAACTTTATTTCAAACAGCCAAAAGCTGTAGACAACCCAAATTGTTCATCAGCAGGGGACTGGATAAACAAATTGTGGTATATCCATTCAATGGAATACTACTCAGCAATCAAAAGAAATGAACTGTGATACCTCCCACAGTATGGATGAATCACAGAATAATGTTGAGTGAAAGAAGACAGACAAAATAAGTATATACTGTATGCTTCAATGTATGTTGAAATTTAGAAAATACAAACTACAGTAAGAAGAAGGACATCAGTCATTGCCTGGGGATGAGGGAAGGGATGGGGAGGAGCGGAAGGGGCAGAAAGAAACTCTTTGGGGTGATGAACAAATATGTTCATTATCTTGAGCCTAGTGATAATCTCACAGGTTCATGTCAAACTTAATATACATGTGACATATTATATGTCTATTATTCCTCAACAAATTTGTTTCCAACTGTTGGGAAGTGAGATATTTTGTCCCCAATCCTTCTGTGGTCTAAGGAGCTTACACTCAGGTTCCTTCACTCCAAAAAGCATTAGTGTTGAAGAAACACACACATTTAGTCTCATTCTTCTGTTTTTTGTTGTTGTTGTTGTTTTGGTTTTGTTTTGTTTTTAATGGAGTCTCGCTCTGTTGCCCAGGCGGGAGTGCAGGGGTGAGATCTCTGCTCACTGCAACCTTCACCTCCCAGGTTCAAGAGATTTTCCTGCCTCAGCCTCCCTCTCGAGTAGCTGGGATTACAGGTACATGCCACCGCATCCGGCTAACTTAGGTACATACCACCACATCCGGCTAACTTTTGTACTTTTAGTAGAGATGGGGTTTTGCCATGTTGGCCAGGCTGGTTTCGAGCTCCTGATCTCAGGTGATCTGGCCACCTTAGCCTCCCAAAGTGCTGGGACTACAGGCGTTAGCCATCGCACCTTGCTAGTCTCACCCTTCTACTCATTCCTTCAATAAGGAAGAAGGAGGTTATCTGGCTCATGAAAAGTAGACATTTATTTGGCCATGTTATACTAGAAGGCAGAATTACTATGTCTTGAAAGTAAGGGCCAAACTTAAAACTTCCTCTTTTACTGCCTAGGCACAGGCGTAGCAGGCACTCAACCAACCGGCCTTGTCCTCCTTATTTCCATCAGGCCCCCTGTTGTGGCAAGGCTCCCCCCCCCACTCCCCGTTCATGAAGGAAGGCCACCATTCTTTTCTGTTGGTAGGATGGGCAAATTTACCAGAGCCCTGCGTCAGAGCTTACTGAGTGCTTGCCTTGCCAAGAATAAAGTGGGTATTTTGGTCCCTATCTGGCTATCTGTTCTTTGTGTGTGTCCTTTATAAGTCAGAATTTTGAAGTGCTGGAAGGGTGGTCTTAGATCCCAAACTGCCAATGCTGTAGCTGAATGTTCCATCACCACGGATGAACAGAGTTAGCTATATTTATTTTCTCTGAAGTGAGACACCAGAAATCATTTCCAAATTCTCAGTCATGAACCACCTGGGCCTCTAACTCTTTGTCCTGAGGCTTTCATCTCTTTTGATTCCTGCCAACCGCCCTCTTTAGTTCTATCCAAACTTCACCCTCAGAAAATGAGCATAACTGCAATCACCATACTCACAGAATTGATTAGAAAGTTGGCTGCTGAATATAGTCCCAGATGTTTAATATAATTTTGAATCTTTGGCCAAATCATTTCCACGTTTGCTTGGTTGTGAAAGGTTTTCCCGCAAGTGAGAATTTAAGGGTTGAAGACTCCAATTTATGGGCTCTCCAACAAACCCACTCTCTGTTTCCCATCTTCCCCCAAAAAAGGCATTAATTTATCTCACTTAGAAATGATTTACCAAACTTGCATTTGGCATTGCACTGTTGGCTTGCACTAAGAGGCCCGGAAGGAAGCAGTCCTGTGGAAATTGCCAGGGTACGTTTCCAAAGGATGGGGCCCAGCAGGTGACAGGGGGTCTCATCTATGGGAAACTCAGTGGTGAAATTCCTCAGGGATCACTATTCAGAAAATTGGGTCTCCTCTGAGCAAAGCATTCTGGACTTTTTTCTCATAGGACTGGGGCTCTTGTAACTGTTAATATTCTCCTTTCTGTTTTGGTCACTGGGAGACTGAGAGTCCCAAATCATTCTTCCTTTGGCAACTTGACAGGAACTTCCTTGTTTTTACTTTTAACCCTGACTTTATTTCCCTATCCTCATACTCCTTTCATCTAGATATCTCTATTTATTCATTGTTATATTTTTAATATTGCAATTATCTCTAGAATAAGTTGTCCTCAATTTATCTTGGAATAAAGTAGAATATTACATATTTTTAACATCTCCAGAAGTAGCTTCTAAATTCAGACTAGAGGGGGAAAATCCTGTAATCCCAATTCATAAGCATTTAGCTCTTTTTGGCCTATTTTTTCTTATCAATAATTTGCCTTCTAAAAACAGAACAGCCCCCAAGAGACACACAAATATTTGCCTACATATCCCATAAGAGATAATAAGAGCTACTGACTATATCTCTTCATTATTCCTTTTTTGTTTTAGTAGGTGGTGCCCACACGCTCCTGGTCTAGTAAGTTGAATTTCTACCATCACTACTTTACCATCCCACCCCTCTTGCTCCCCTTCCCGTCCACGCTGATACTCCAAACAGACTCAACTCCTCTTCCTCACTTCTTCCTGCCTCTGAAGTAAGTGAGTGTCCAAAAGGAAGATACATTTAAGGACCAACCAAGCCTAACAGAGAAGCATATCTACCATCCTCATGGAACTAGCTTAGAAAACAAAACACGTCCAGATAACTGCTCAAATGACAGGAAGCCCCAAACAAGAAGAACTTTAAAAGGCCCCAAACAAACGAATACACAAACAAGATGAACTTTAAAAGGCCCAAAACATCACACCTGTAATCCCAGCACTTTGGGAGGCCGAGGCAGGCGGATTACCTGAGGTCAGGAGTTCAAGACCAGCCTGGCCAACATGGTAAAATCCCATCTCTACTAAAAATACAAAAAATTAGCCAGGTGTGGTGGCGCATGCCTGTAATCCCAGCTACTTGGGAGGCTGAGGCAGAATTGCTTGAGCCCAGGAGGCAGAGGTTGCAGTGAGCCAAGATCATGTTGCTGCACTCTAGCCTGGCTGACAGAGTGAGACTCTGTCTCAAAAAAAAAAAAAAAAAAAA
>NW_012121709.1:8198921-8201698 GCF_000951035.1 Colobus angolensis palliatus
AAAAAAAAAAAAAAAAATTACTGAATTCTTGGTAGGCAGCATAAAGATGTTGCTAACAGGATAGGTTGTGCTAGTGTTATAGGAGCATAGAATATTCTGGAAAGTTCTATGAGAAATTGACAATAGTGCTTCGCTTGAGGGAGAGGGGTTGGGCATGGGATGGGAAGGAGGCATTTTTCACTGTATAACCTTCTGTATAATGTGAATTTTCTGCTATGGGCTATACCACTTTTTCAAATAAACAAAAGCAAAGAGAATTTGGAGTCAGGGAGACCTGAGTTTGACTCCTACCACTGCCAACTTCAGGCTCCATGACCTCATCTGTATTGTGGACTAGTGATAGAACCTGCCTCACAGAGGTTTTGGGAAGAATAAATGGAACAATAATAAGCATAAAGCACTTTGCAGAGCTCCTGGCACATAGTAGGCACTCAATAAATGGCATGGTAATATCATACCTGTATAAACATGTTAGTGAAGAACACTTATTCCACCCTTAATTAAAAGCCAATATGGGACAACAGTAAAGTGGGGTTCGGAGAGTCAAGGAAATGTCTTTTTGCTATCATAAGGCAGACATTAGGTCAAACCACCATTTTGAAGGATATGAAGGATGTAATGTCTAAGAGAAAAGCTTTAAATTCCTCAACGCAAGGCCTAAAATCCAGCAGTTCTAAGTAGTCCCATTCACCCATAGGACTCCTGAGCCAAAAAGCAGCCTCCCCATACCTTAAGCCCGAAGACAAAACAAGGAAGACCCACAAAGATGAGCAAGGAACTCTGAGACTAGCATCTAATCTCTTCTTCTGGCAGGGCTTTGCAACTCTAATATGCACAGAAATCCCCTGGGGATCCTTATTAAAATGCAGCTTCTGACTCAGCAGGCCTGAGTCTCTGAAGCTCTAACAAGCTCCTAGGTGATGCCGATGCTGCTGGTCCAGGGACCACACTCTTGAGTAGCAAGGTTCCTACTGCCTCCACGTAATAGTTTCGCTGTTTGTTACCAGTGGCAGTATTGAAAGATTCAGATTACTGTGATGTTCCCTCTCCTGATAATAACCTGGCCAATTCTTCTAAATCAACAGCTCTCAAGTGAAGGTGACTATAGCCCCCAAGAGGAGACCGGGCAATGTCTAGAGTCATTTTTGGTTGTTGCAGCTGCAGGGAGAGGGTGCTACTGGTACCCATGGAGAAAGGACAGGGATGCTGTTCAACGTCCTGCAATCCACACAACAGCCCCCACAGCAAAGAATTATCTGTCCCCAAATGTCAACAGTGCCAAGGTTGAGAAACCCTGTTCTCAATAAACAGAAAACAGGACACATCCTGAGTCTTCCCAATTCATCTTAAGACTAGGAATCCAAGATTAGAAGTGGGTCATTGATCCAACATTGTCCTTTCCCAGACTAGATCTGAGACATGCGGAGTGTTATAGGTTAGCAGGATGCTGTATGTGGGGAAGGGATCACCAGGTCACAGTCTATGGTCTGTATTTTGCTTAAAATCAAGCACATGTGGTTCAGTAAACCAGTGAGGGGAAGCCTACGAAGCATTAAACTCCCCACCATTTGGAGGTACAGCAATTTAACAGGACCACAGCTCTATTCAAGCAAAAGACCAGTTAGTTACCTTCATTGAATTTGGGTATGGCCCTATCTTCACTGAATTCAAAAAAATTTTTGAAGACCAAAGACTGTCTTCCCTAAATGGTCTTTTGTTTGAATAGAGCTGTGGTCCTGTTAAATTCAATGAAGGTAGGGCCATACCCAAATGTGTTCATCAATGGAGCCACAGCACCTGACATTGCACTTAACATACTGTAGAAATTCAAGTATCAGAATGAATCATCAATTCAAAAATTCCTGCAATTCTAGGCTGGGCATGGTGGCTCATGCCTGCAATCCCATCACTTTGGGAGGCCGAGGGAGGATGATCACTTAAGCCTACGAGTTTGAGACCAGCCTGGGCAAAGATGGCAAGACTCCATCACTTAAAAAAAAAAAAAAATTCAATTCCTGCCATTCTAAAGGTTCTTAAATACATTTAGAAATTAAATTACTCCCTAGTGTGACATGGTTTATTATTTGCCATCATCACAAATATTATTACTTATAACAATGATGTATGCAAAGGCATATATGGTATTATAGAAAGAGCATGGGCTTTGGAATTACACAGACCTCCGCTCAAATCCAGAATCCCTTATTCACCTGCCATATGACCTTGGCCAAGTTACCACAGTATCCATATCTGTAAAATGGGTATAATAATCCTTACATTTGACAGAAGTGTTTTGAAGGAGTATAGTGTAATGTACTTGTATGACTAGTGGTTAGCACAGAATACGTACTCCCTAAACAATATTGCCGACCATACTAAAGGACTAGGAAAAAAAAACCCAAGGAGCTACATGGTGCTTAATTCCACACATAAAAATCTGTAACAGCTTCAGGTGAAATTCTTACGAATTTCTGTGTGTAGAATTAAGCACCATGTAGCTCCTTGGGTTTTTTTTTTTTCTAGTCCTTTAGGATGGTCGGCAATATTGTTTAGTGGGCAAAAGATATGAACAGACACTTCTCAAAAAAAAGGCATTTATGCAGCCAACAGACACATGAAAAAATGCTCATCATCACTGGCCATCAGAGAAATGCAACTCAAAACCACAATGAAATATCATCTCACACCAGTTAGAATGGCAATCATTAAAAAGTCAGGAAACAACAGGTGCTGGAGAGGATGTGGAGAAATAGGAATGCTTTTACACTGTTGGTGGG
>NW_012121709.1:8202178-8226761 GCF_000951035.1 Colobus angolensis palliatus
AGGGATAGCATTAGGAGATATACCTAATGTAAATGACGAGTTAATGGGTGCAGCACACCAACATGGCACATGTATACATATGTAACAAACCTGTACATTGTGCACATGTACCCTAGAACTTAAAGTATAATAAAAAATATATATATTTAAAAAAAAGAATTTCACCTGAAGCTAAGTTGGCACAGAATCCCTCTCCCCTAAACCAAAGACTGTCTTCCCTCAGGATTACTGAGCAACCATATTATACACTTGAGGTTTCATTTGCACCATTCAGGGCTAGTTAGCAAATAAGCAGCAACAATCAAAACGATACCTATTTGGAAGAAGACTATCTCAGCGTTTCATCAGCATGGGACCACCACTGAGTCACTGCCGGATGGAAACAAAATGTATTTTCTGCTAACAAATGCTGAGGACCTGAAAAATCAGGATCATTTCTGTCTTTCTGAGAATAGCAAAAGAAAGACAACTCAAGAGAAAAAGCCCATGTCAGACGCAACAGACCATCTGAGTTCTCTAGCACGTTAGCCATAAATGTCCTAGAAAATAATCCATGATCACCACTTGCATTATGCGTTTCTCACTGTTGAGATATGGCAGTCTTGGATAAAAGGTACAAGTGTGCTGGTTCCGTTGACGTCGCGATGCCTTGGGGGAAGATATTTCAAAAGACGTTGACAGAAGACAGCAAAACTTTCCCATGGATGGGAGCAGGTACACGATGCCAGGCAAGGTAGGTATAATCCCAAAGGGAAGAAAGAGGAGTTCTGATTGGCTTCAGCTTTCCTGAAGCCCAGAAAGATCAGGCTGGTTATAGCCAGAATCCGGCCCAGCATCTGAAACATCGCCGGAACGGCACAGCCAGGGCAGCTGGTACGCTTAGGAAACCCCCCACTGAAACTTGGAAAGCAGCCTTGAAATAATGATAATAATAAATAAGCAGCTGAAAAAAACCAATCTTGTGGGAGGCTGGAAATGAAACAGAATAATGAGAGCCTGGTGACCCATGAGGGTAGCAGTCACTCATCACAGAGTGTTCGACTTGCTGGAAGAATAAGTATCCTGGAACTGGGTCAGATGCCTGGTTCACGGGGTGCTGCCTGCAGCAACCCCAAGGGGCAGGACCCAGGAGGATACAGAAGCTACACCTGACCTCAGTGTCAATACAAAGGCACATCCTAGTTTCTCTCAGTAGCCACTCCCAGTTCTGTCATTCATAAATTTGCCAAGACCTTTCTTAAATTACATTTATATATCCTGCCGAGACCACCTCTTGAGATAATGAGTTTTAGAAGATTATTACCTGCTGTGTTAAGCAGTACTTCCTTTCATTGGTTACAACAAGAAAAAGAAGAATTGGGGGTGAAACCGCACAAAGGCTAATGTTGCTTTTAACAAGGGACAATCTCTTACTGCAAAAGGCGGAAATATTCAACAGCCTGGTACCACCAGGCATTTAAGCAGCAACCGTGAACTTGGGAAACTTAATGATTCAAAGTATTTTGGTTGATGAAAATCACTCAACATGTGTTTATGAAAAACCATACTAGATAAAAGCATAATTTATGTTACAGTTACCTAGTTAGAAAATAGCTTAAAGAGCATGGAGTCAAGCAATGTTTTCAATCACAAATCTCTGAGTCGATTGCAAATAACGCAGGGATCAGAGGTTGGTGAAAAACAGGAAAATTTGCTAGGAGACAGTGAAGTTAATACCATGCCTCTCTGCATAGTTGGAAACTCCATAAAACCACCAGGAAAATGCACTACCAATCCTCAGTGGGCACGAAGATCCCACCTGCTGACTGAGCTACACTAAGTATCTAAACTAGGAGTAGTCCCATCAAATATAAATACCCTAACTGCAATATGGTACCATGGATTGATTCCTGGAACAGAAACGGGACATGAGTGGGAGAACTGGTAAAATCCAAAAAAAGTCTGAAGTGTAGTTAGCAGTAATGTACCAATATTAGTTTTGAAAAATAGTTTTTCAAACACTTAGTTTGACAGTGACACTGTTATGTAAGAGTTAACATTGGGGTCTGGGCGCGGTGGCTCACGCCTGTAATCCCAGCACTTTGGAAGGCCAATGCAGGTGGATCACCTGAGGTCAGGAGTTCAAGGCCAGCCTGACCAACATGGAGAAACCCTGTTTCTACTAAAAATAGAAAATTAGCCAGGCGTGGTGGCACATGCCTATAATCCCAGCTACTTGGGAGGCTGAGGCAGGAGAATCACTTGAACCCAGGAGGCAGAGGTTGCAGTGAGCTGAGATCCACACCACTGCAGTCCAGCCTGGGCAGCAAGAGTGAAACTCCGTCTCAAAAAAAAAATTTTTGTAAAGCAAATACATTTTGTGAGTCTTCAGAGTCACTACACTGGGAGCTGGGAGTCAAATACATTTTGCCTAATTTATAAGTTAAACTTTATATAACACAGGTATGTATGCACAGCCTCCGAGTAGCTGGGACCACAGGCGTGCGCCACCATGCCCAGCTACTTTTTGTATTTTCAGTAGAGACAGGGTTTCACCATGTTGGCCAGGCTGGTCTCGAGCTCCTGGCCTCAGATAATCTGCCTACCTCGGCCTCCCAAAGTGCTGGGATTACAGGCGTAAGCGACCGCGCCCGGCCCCCAGTGTTATACATAACAGTGTCACTGGGTTTCAGTCCTATCATCAGTTTCACACACCCACTGGGAGTCTTGGAACATATGCAACACAGATAGGAGGGCATTCATTGACTTACTTAGGTGGAGATATATTCTTAGGCATGATCAGCAAGTTCATGAATAAAAAAAATAAAAAGTTTATGAATAAAAAAATTAAGTGCTTATTCAAGAAGATTAGAGAGATAAAAAGGCAAGACAAGAAAAGATTAAGTACTTGAATAACATCTAAAAGAAAGTCTATCAGATCTTTCCAAAAGCATAAAAGGAAGAATGCCCTGAAAATATATTACTGATTAAAAAGTCTGAACCTTGGAGATTTGGGGGGAGATGTCTATTTATTTAGAAAAATAAAGCAATGTGGCCACCCGAATAATAAAAACATTTGCCAAGAAAGATTTATGGAAATGCGACCTACTTAAATATTTCAGCAGGTTAGAGAAACCATCAAAATGGCTTACAATTGGACAATACTGAATTTTTACCACACTTATGTCCTAGCTGAAGGTGCAAGCAATTATAACACATCTCCAATCAGAAGCCTGGTTTTGACACCTAGAAACAGATTCCATTTCCCAACCTCCCTCCATCACCAAAAACAAAACACATACTCAAACAGGACAACTGCTTTCCTGCTGGCTCTAATCCATGCTGATCATTGGGTCCAGTTATTAGAAGACATTCAATCAACAACACATCCAAGAATTAAAAAGATTTTTAAAAGATCACCAACTGGTAAAAGAAAAAAGAGCATTGTGTGGTTTCTGTTGATAATAAACCCAGTCTTTGTTTTTAATGAATTCATTCAGTTTGCACTAACTGATTATAAAAAGTGATGTATGAATGAATCTACTGTGCACATACATTATAGGTTTTACATGCTTGTGAGCAAAGACAAATATTATCGAGGGAAACAAATGAATAAACACAGGGAGGTGTTTACGGTTTTCGTTTAAACTCAGCCATTAGCAGAACAACCTGGGCATGTTGCCTAATCTGAGTCTTTTTCCTGATATGTGAATGAAATATCTAGATCCACTTTTTTGGAAGAAATTGTGTCAAATCAAGTGACAACCTTCAAACTCCATCAATCTGTGCCTCTAACTTACTGAGGGATAATATTCTAAAGGCCACATAAACACGGAGTTTGATAAATGACCCAGTTCTACACAAACAATTTTAAAGCAGAATTATTACTCAAAGACGGCGATATCATTAGCCTTTACTACTCGCGTAGATAATTACAGCCTTTATTTATATAATTTACCAAAGCTTCTTTGGGCCAGAATAATCTCAGATCTCTCTTGAGTGTTTCATAATCCCAACATCCCAAATTAAGGAAAATAGCCCTACTTACAGTTACGAATGTTATTCCAGTCGATTTTAGAGAAGAAAGGATGGCAGCAAAGACCTTCAAACTTCAGTCTCTCTTTCTGGCCACACAGCAAACTTTGAATCAGATCAAGAAAGTCACTGCTCACTTTGGGGTCATCTGGAAACTTCAAAAACCGCTGTTCCAAAAAAACAAAAGAATTATTTCCTTAGCAGGGATTCCGTTTCTCATGCCTCAAAGTGAAGAAAGTATTTCTCATATATGCAAGTTTCTTTTTTTGTTGTTGTTTTTTAGAGAAGGAAGTTTTATGCCCTCTTCCCTTTGGACCAAAGGCATGTTCCCAAAATAAGTGGCCTGTTCACATCAATAGGCTTAGTTCCTTTGTAGGGGTTCAGCATCCTCCATGGCTTGACCCCGGCTCCCCTTCCCATCTCATCTCGCCACGCTCCCCATCTCTCTCTTTGCTGTCCCAACAATGATGAGCTATTTAAAGCTCCCTGAACAAATCACGCTGTTCTTGCTGCTTTCCTTGGCTACCTTTTCTATCCTATAACTCCTTTCTGCATGTTCCCTCTGCACTCTACTTTTGCACCTACATATTGTGCTGTGATTTCAATGTGATGAAAAATAAAGAAGGCAGAGAGGGCCTGCTTCTTCTGCTCGTCCCTGTAAACCTGGTACCTAACAGTGCGTGGTATGATAATGTACTTGTTATTGAATGATTGAATGAGTGAGTGAGCTAAAGGGAAGGAAATAAATTAGTTCCAAGAGTCATCTAAGGAGAAATTTTCACTTAAGAGGAGGCACAAGAATAACAAATAATGTATTTACATAAAAATATGTATTAAGCATTCCCAAAAGATGAAAACTGGGTGAGATACAAAAATCTAGGAAACATGTTCCTTTTCCTTTTGGTTGAAACTAAAAAATACACATTTATCAGAGCCTTAAGAAATGAGCTTCATGAGCTGGGCACAGTGGCTCATGCCTGTAATCCCAATACTTCGGGAGGCCAAGGCAGGCGGATCATCTGAGGTCAAGAGTTCAAGACCAGCCTAGCCAACATGGTGAAACCCCATCTCTACTAAAAATACAAAAATTAGCCAAGCATGGTGGTGGGCACCTGTGATCCCAGCTACTCAGGAGGCTGAGGCAGGAGAATCACTTGAACCCAGGAGGCAGGGATTGTAGTGAGCTGATATTGTGCCACTGCACTCCAGCCTGGGTAACAGAGCGAGACTCCATCTCAAAAAAATAAATAAATAAATAGGCTTAATGTAGTAGAAAGTACAGTTATTAGAAAATAGTTTTACTATATATATATATACACACACACACACACACACACACAGTAAAACACATATCTATATGTAATTGTATTTCTAATTCATTTCCTCAATTTTAATACCATATTCAATAGTTAGTACTAAGAAGGAGTATATCGAAAAATCAAGAGCATGGACTTCAGAGCCAGACTGCCTATGTTATTTTAGGCAAGTTACTTTACCTTCAGTGCTTTGGTTTCCTCATTTATAAATGAAAATAATAATACTTACCTCACAGGGTTGCTTGAAGATTAACTAACTAACTAAAACTATATCTCCTCAATTCTAAGACTCACAGTTATTCACACTTACCAGCACTGAAATCAAGATGTATTTTATAATCAATAAAAGTATCATAGACTCACTGGCAGCAGTTTTTCTTTCTCAGCAGTACATAAAATAATGGTGTAGTCTTATCATTACTGGCAGCTGAGATTCCGTGAAATACAATTAATAAAATGTTTAGAATAGCCTTTGGCAGAGTTAAGTGCTATATAAGTATTTGCTATTATTATTTTCTAACACTGCTGAAACCCTCATTCATACAATTTTTAAATAACATCTAACATTCTATAAACATTAATTCACACGATACCTATAAAATATTCACACACACAATTTTTAAACAACATTCACTCACACAAATTTTTTTTTTTTTTATGGAGTCTTGCTCTGTTGCCCAGGCTGGAGTGCAGTGGTGCGATCCTGGCTCACTGCAAGCTCTGCCTCCCGGGTTCACGCCATTCTTCTGCCTCAGCCTCCCGAGTAGCTGGGACTACAGGTGCATGCCACCACACCCGGCTAATTTTTTGTATTTTTTTTTGTAGAGACAGGGTTTCACCATGTTAGCCATGATGGTCTCCACCTCCAGACCTTGTGATCCACCCGCCTCGGCCTCCCAAAGTGCTGGGATTACAGGTGTGAGCCACTGCGCTCAGCTGTGGCTCAATTTTTAAATAACGCACAATTTTTAAATAACATTCGCACAATTTTTAAATAACGTTTCTCAATATGACCTCGAAATCTTCTAAGGACTCTTTACCTGGAAATTCATGATGTTATTGAAGGTTCTGGCAGAGGTTCCCTCTGCGAAGGGGGATCTCCCATAAATCATCTCATAGGCAATCACGCCCACTGACCACCAGTCACAGTCCAGGCCGTAGGTGCCTTTTCCATCTGCATTCATCACAGTCAGCACTTCAGGAGCCATGTAATCCGGGGTCCCAACTGGGAGTTTGGCATTCACCTAGAATCCCATCAATAAAACGAACACAGCAAACTTTCAATTATCCTCAAGTAGACTGCCAACAGCCACATTTCAGACACAAGCTGATTTGCCACTGATTACTATTCTCTCAGGCACTGAAACCTGCTGTCAAGTGGCACACTGTCAGGAAATGCAAACGCTTTACTAATTTAAAAAAAAAAAAAAAAAGCACAAAGCATATAATGCAATCCAAGGGCAAAAGGGCAAGAGTTGTGGATGATACACATACACCCTTTGGTGATACGAATGAGAGTTGGATATATACTGGGAATGGAAGATGTCTTTTCTAATACAAGTTTTTGATATAATAGAACTTCTCTTATGATGACAGCAAAATGATAATAAACTCTAAAAATGAATCTAAAAGATCAGCCTAACCATTACTAGAAAACTGGTGGTTGGCCAGGTACAGTGGCCCATGCCTGTAATCCCAGCACTTTGGGAGGCCAAGGTGGGTGGATCATTTGAGGCCAGGAGGTCGAGACCAACATGGCCAACATGGTGAAGCTCCATCTCTACTAAAAATACAAAAATTAGCCAGGCGTGGTGGTGCAAACCTGTGGTTCCCAGCTACTCGGGAGGCTGAGGCACAAGAATCGCTTGAACCCAGGAGGCGGAGGTTGCAGTGAGCCAAGATTGAGCCATTGCACTCCAGCCTGGGTGACAACGAGACTGTTAAAGAAAACAAAACAAAACAAAACAAAACTGGTGGCTAACTGGCAATATAATATTACAAATCTCAAGTTCAAAAATTTGGAAAACTGCCTTTGGAATTAATGTTCCTACTTCAACCCACCCACAGAGCAAGACATGATAATTAACTTCTACCCAGGGCCCAAGGTTAATGAGTTCCTTTTCCTCACCCCTAACCCTTGTTCCTGTGATTCCCTCCCCCACTGTTCAGAACCCAGGGGCTTATAATTCAATGGCACCCAAGCACTTGACCTTGGCAAAGAAAGGTTAGGACAACACAGGAAGGCATTTTATAAAGCTAAATGTAATCCATTTAAAGGACCGACCTTTTTTGCTGACTTTGTCCTTCTGACTTTTTTAGTGTTTAAATGTCCTTTGTTTCTTGATATGCCGTTGATGAAAGAAGTAGATTTTCTTCCCCTCATACCCACCCCTGTCTAGGCAGCTTAGTAAGCTGGCAACCCCTTTGGTCTTCAAAATTATTTTGACGTTTTACTGAGTCATGAAATTTGAAGTCTAGAGATTCTTTCTCTAACTTTTCTCCCCATCAAAACAGAGAAGCCCTGATTTTAGTTATATAGTGTGTTGACCAGCTGTCTTCTAACTCTATATCATAATGGGCTTTTCTCAGGTCAGCAGTTATATGGTGCAAAAGAACTTTTTCCTCATTAAACAATGGTAAGTGCCCCTGAGTGAGCCAAGAGATTTTGTGGGTAAGGCCACATACCTTGAAGGCTGGGCTTTACACCAAGAAAGTAAATTTGCTTTGCTTTAACCGGGTGTGGAGAGGAAAGTGAATGTTTAGTGAGAACATGATGAGGTCTCCTCTCCCCAGGGCTGATTCTGGATGAAGCTCTTCCAGCCTGTAACTTGAATCTCGTCCATTCCTCAACCATGAGATTTTTTCATTATATGAAACAGACCTATTCTTCCCTCTCCTCTCTTCTCACCCCTTCCCTCAGGCCCACATTCTGATATAGGTTTTTCCAAGCCCTAAACTCAGATACAACCATTCCTGACATGGATTCTCCACTGCTTTGGGCAATAAAACTTCCACTATAAATGCCCCTTCAAGAAAGCCAGATGGTCACACCATCCAAGAGACTTACAAGCAGGTTTGGCTTGATGAACAGAAGGGGAGACAAAGGGGAAAATATCTGGTCTAAGACAAAACCACAGGGTAACTTAAGCTTGAAGAACTGAAAGTGTTTAAGTCAAGGACAAGCCTTAATATGTTGGGAAATCTGGGCTGATTCTGTTTTTTTAATATGTATGTAAATGCTAAGGAGCTCAGCACAGGATTAGGATTAAACTAAAGGGTTTTCGTTAAAATGCACTGACAATAAACAACAGATTTTTTTTTTTTTTTGAGATGGAGTCTCTCTGTCGCCAGGCTAGAGTGCAATGGTGCGATCTCAGCTCACTGCAACCTCCGCCTCCCAGGTTCAAGCAATTCTCTTGCCTCAGCCTCTCAAGTAGCTGGGACTATAGGTGCGTGCCACCACACCCACATAATTTTTGTATTTTTAGTAGAGATGGGGTTTCACCATGTTTGACCAGGATGGTCTCGATCTCTTGACCTCGTGATCCAGCCATCTTGGCCTCCCAAAGTGCTGGGATTACAGGTGTGAGCCATGGAGCCTAGCCGCAATAGATACTTTTTAAATAACAAAACAAGAGAAGGAAAACTGTAACATCTTTATTTGACTAGATAATGAAAATGCTACTATATTGTTGATTAAATACTTATCCTTTATGTCTAATGACCTTGCAGGACCTAACTGCACAACTGTCCAATACATACCATTTGCACTTATTGGATTTTGTTTTATTGCCACAGACTGTTCAGGAATATTCAGTTCTCCTTATTTGCAGCTCACAGGGCACAGTCACTTGTTCACAACCAAAGAATTGCAAAAACAGAATTGACTGGGGCATGTTTCTCAGGACAACCCAGCCAAACAGTATGAATTGCCAATGCCTCATTTTCAAACTAATGAGACTTATCGAAGAAAGATAATTCCCCAACGAATTTTTGCCCCCTAACAGATACATGATTATACACATTTATGCACAATCATTTTCTAATTTTCTACATTTTATTAATTTGTACTAGAAAGCTATGAAGGGAAAAATACCCACTGGCTTACTCTTTAAGTGCATAATAGTGATTAGCAAAGGCATTACTCTTTGTTAATTAACAAATCTCTAAGTGTGTAATAGTAATTAACAAAGGTTTTTAATGACAATTAATGACTGCTGAGTTCCCATTAGTCACTGACACCCAAGCACATTAAACCTGTTCAACATGTAATCTCACATGTCCTGATTATGATTTTGCAATATGCTTTCACTCTCCTCTGGTAGCAATTCAGTCAGCTAATCTGAGTGATATGTTAAAAGTGAACCTATAGTAGGGGCCCAGCCTGCCTGCAGGAGGACACTATCTGATAGGGCCCAGGTACTACTTAACTTAGTTAATTTTTTTTTAGACAGAGTGTTGCTCTGTCACCCAGGCTGAAGTGCAAGTACAATCTCAGCTCACTGCAACCTCCACCCCCCGGATTCAAGCAATTGTCCTGACTCAGCCTGCTGAATAGCTGCGACTACAGGTGTGCACACCCAGCTAATTTTTGTATTTTTTTTTAGTAGAGACAGGGTTTCACCACATTGGCCAGGCTGGTCTCAAACTCCTGACCTCAGGTGATCTGCTTGCCTCAGCCTCCCAAAGCGCTGGGATTACAGGCATGAGTCACCATGCCTGGCCAACTTAGTTAATTTTTACTGTATTGACAGGGAAGAACATAAACAAGTTCAGAAGACTGTATGAGAATGACTAGAAGAGTCTGCCATATTTCGGGAGAAAGAGGGAGAAGGAAAAGAAAGGAAGGAAGGAAGGAAAGTGGGGGAGAACTGAAAGAGGGAGAGAGAGAGGGAGAAAGAAAAGAGTGACCTTAGCAGATTCTTTTACTAACAAAAAGCAGATGAGGACGAAAGAAAACCAGTGTCTTCCTCCTCCTAACTCCTTTCCATAAAATGCTTCAAAATGGTGAAACCCCATCTCTACTAAAAATACAAAAATTAGCCAGGCATGGTGGCAGGCACCTGTAATCCCAGCTACTCAGGGAGTTGAGGCAGGAGCATCGCTTGAACCCAGGAGGTAGAGATTGCAGTGAGCCAAGATCGCCCACTGCACTCCAGCCTAGGGGACAGAGCAAGACTCTGTCTCGAAAAAGAAAAAAAAAAAAAAAAGAAATGCTTAAACACAAAACTATTTAAACCTAGCTTTACCCATCAAGCTGCCTAGGACATATACCTGCAGAAGCAGGGGGAGAAAGAGTTCTCACTACGTTATTCCTCTTGTGGAAAATAAAGCTTTTCACTCCTACTTAAATCTAAAAAGGGCTATCTCTTCTGGGGTTGCAACTGCTAAATGGGGTTGTCACTTACCATGCTATATAATATGGTTTATCTACAATCTCCTTACGACCATTTTCATGATAGCCAAATGAGATAGACTGGAATTCAGCTGTTCACCATTCTTTGAGATTCTAATAAAGAGAAGTGGGTGACCTAAGTCACACAGCAGGTCCTACAGTCACTAGGCCCTGTGTTTACTAACAGAAAATACTCCAAAGCAACGTTCTGAATGAGAAGCTTGAAATAAGACAATGGATAATGGAAAACCGAACAGATCTAAGATTCACAGGTATCCAAAGTATGAAGATAATATGTGGGGGTAATAGCGAAGGGACTGATTGATTTGGGGTAAGTAATATATGGTAGTTTCAGTAAATGTGGATTATATTTTATATGGTATATTATGAGTACAGGTAACATTTAGAACCTACTTTAGGCCTACAGACATTTCATTTAAAGGAAATATGTTTAACCCAATACCACTATTAAAAATATCCCCCCGGCCGGGCGCGGTGGCTCAAGCCTGTAATCCCAGCACTTTGGGAGGCCGAGACGGGCGGATCACGAGGTCAGGAGATCGAGACCATCCTGACTATCACGGTGAAACCCCGTCTCTACTAAAAATACAAAAACTAGCCGGGCGAGGTGGCGGGCGCCTGTAGTCCCAGCTACTCGGGAGGCTGAGGCAGGAGAATGGCGTAAACCCAGGAGGCGGAGCTTGCAGTGAGCTGAGATCCGGCCACTGCACTCCAGTCTGGGCGACAGAGCAAGACTCCGCCTCAAAAAAAAAAAAAAAAAAAAATCCCCCCAAAAATTATAGCTTTATATCCACACTTGACTTGATCTACTGTGCAGATTATTGCTCTTCTATAACAAAAGGGACTTTGTACTTAATGCAAAAAATTCCTTTTTATCTGCTTGTCACGTTCCAACCCTAAAAGCACAAGGGAAAAAAGAGAGGCAATATTCTCAAGTGTGTGGTATTGAGTGTCATGTCTCCTTGACCAAAATAATCAGAGATTGAGGCTTTGTTGCAAATAAACCTGGGAGGCTCCCTACCTGGAGTGAAGGTTGTTACAATTATAACTGAAAAGGGCAGTTTGAAGCACTGAAAAATACAAACTGGGAACTCTGTCTCTCCATCAAAAGCTCTGAAGAGAATGACCCCAGACACAGAGATAGGGTCTTATTCTTAATTCCTATTTATTTACCAAGCAGTAACTTTGAATCTTGATTAGTTTTCTAAGCAGGTTTTCTTACTGCAAACGCATATTTCTGTCTAATTAATTAGCTTTCTGATGCTTCTCAACCTACTGCAGGCATGATCAACTAAGGGTTCTCAAATCCCACTTCCCCCAATCATCCCATCCACATCTGGCAATGTCTAGAGACATTTTTGGTTATCTCAACTGGAGGAGAGGGTGCTAATGGCATCTAGGAGGAAGGGGTCAGGGAGGCAGCTAAATATCTTATACAGGGCAGCCCCCACAACAAAGAATTATTCAGATCAAAATGTCAGTAGTGCTGAGGTTACATTGTCAATGTACCTATGCTTCAATTTCTTTCTAAATTCATGATTTTTTTTAATTTCACGAATGCAGCATATAAATTTGTTTTAAGACAGGGTCTTGTTCTGTCACCCAGGCTGGAATGCAGTGGTGCAAACATGGCTCGTTGCAGCCTCAACCTCGTGGGCTCCAGTGATCCTCCTGTCTTGGCCTCCCATGTGGCTGGGGCCACAAGCACGTACCACCACATCTGGCTAATTTTTTAATTTTTTGTAGAAACTAGGTCTCATTTTGTTGCCCAGGCTGGTCTCAAACTCAAGTAATCCTCCCACCTCGACCTCCCAACGTGCTGGGATTACAGGTGTGAGGCACTGTACCGGCCCATATAAATTTTTTAATCCTAAGTGATAAAACTTTGCATTATTTTAACTTTTTTTCTGTGTTTTATTCCACTAAGATTAATACCTAAGTTTTCATGCCTGTTTCTAAATTGTACATAATTTTTAAAACATAAAATGCTTTGTAGTTATAGCAATATAATCTAATTTTTAATGTAATGATCAAGTGAACAGATTACAAGAAAATAACCTGAAATAAAGAATAGTGCTGAGGTTGAGAAACTCTGACATTGGACAACATGGGGAACATTTTTCCAAGAGCCTGAACACCAAGAAAATTCTCTCAAGTAGGTTTCAGGTCTGCAGAACACACAGGCCACGTGCTAGAGAGCAAAAAGTTCATGCAACTCCAAGCCTTTTCTTAACATCAACCTAATAATATCCACCTTTCTGAAAGCAGTTTAAGAAAAAAAGAAAATTTTACATATTGTCCTTTATATAAAGGATTTAACTCTCAGACTTGAGGGGCATTTTGAAGAGCAGCTTCTCTAACCTCTTAAATTGTGCATTTTAACTAGCATCAGTTTTTTGCAGAGAAAGTATAAAAGATCAAGTTTCCAAGGATTTGTCTAGGTCACCAAGTGGTTCAGTTGTAAAATCAGTCTTAAAACCTAAGTCGATTTTCTCTTAGACCTATCCTTTTTTGCAGAGTTGACTTCAAAATTCGTATTTTAGTACATACCAACTTTATTAGAAGATTTTTAAACTCTAATCTTTTTTTACTTTGTCATCTTTTTCCTAAAGTATTCTCGCTCTTGATCTCAGTAGCTAGCTACCCTCTTGCCGTCCTACTTAGCATGTGGAATAGAGCGCAATTTCTACCAAAGATCCAAGACTTAAAAATGACATTTTGAGCACTTGGTTCTTAACACTTGAGGATATTTGGTTCAAATACTCCAGTGATTAATTTCAATTTTGCTGCATAGGAAATAGAGGATTTGACATACAGGAGTTTCCGTTTCATCAAAATATTTTAAAGTAAAAAAGATAACATAACAGAAGACAGTCTGTAACAGGCAAGGAAAATGAAGGGAGAAACAAAATAAGCATTTTCCTTTATTTCTAACCAAACTATAAGAATGCTCCTAAAAATGTCCTGTAGGGTATTAACAGGCACTATAAATGAAAAGGTGCCACCATCTGGGAAATAGTTCTGTGTCCCCGTTCTGACCCCCATACACTGCCAAAGGTGAACGTTGTTCACCATTTTATCCCAACACTTCCCAAACTTAGGAGGACCAAGAAAACTTTTTAGTATTAACTCTATTAAGCTATCTTATTCCATTTTGTTACCATCTTGTTTGAATTCATTTTCGCAGCAGATCCAAAATCCACCAGCTTGATGTGTCCTGTGCGGTCAATGAGAATGTTCTCGGGCTTGATGTCTCTGTAAGAAAATCAGGACCATGAATTGCCTCCTCCATCCCAATCAGCAAGCAACTGCTAACCTAGAATTTCAATTGAGCCAAAAATCTTTGTTTATGTATTCTGCTATATAGATCTCCTCTATTGACGGACATAAACGATTAGCATACATTTTGCGAAACAAAGTTAACCAAAAGGCAAGGAGAGAGAGAGGGAGGGAGGGAGGGAGGGGGAGAGGAAGAACAGGACGGAAAGAAAAGAGAAATGAAACACATATTATTCAATGGATTATTTCTCCTAGAGACACACATTTTACATTAGGAAAACTAAGGCCAAAAGGAGCCATGAAATTTTCCCAAGGTCAGGTAGCTAGCCAATGGAAAAGCCGAGAATCTATCTCAGATTTTGTGATTCCTGGCCTAACAATCATTGTATTCCCACAACATTCTCAGATATACACAAAACATCAGAGAGTGAAGACATGGAACCACTTATCAACTGAAGATTCTGTAAACCAGGCACGGTAGCTCATGCCTCTAATCCCAGCACTTTGGGAGGCCGAGGTGGGTGGATCACGAGGTCAGGTGATTGAGACCATCCTGACCAACATGGTGAAACCCTGTCTCTACTAAAAATACAAAAAATTAGCTGGGCATGGCGGCGCGTGCCTGTAATCCCAGCTACTTGGGAGGCTGACACAGAAGAATCACTTGAACCCAGGAGGCAGAGGTTGCAGTGAGCCGAGATGGCGCCATTGCACTCCAGCCTGGCAACAGAGCTAGACTCCATCTCAAAAAAAAAAAAAATCTTTGTAAATTCTAAAGTGCAGAGTTACAGAAGTACAGCTCCATGGTCTTACACTACTGTGTGGTATGACATTTCCTTCTGCAAACCAAATTCAGTTCTTCTATCATATAATCCAAATAACCCATGCAAGAGTTCCCAGTCTTACTTAGCTACATTACCAGATCTTACTAGCAAACCTGAGCACATTACAATTCTAGATCTATTGCACTGCTGGATGGGCAAGCTGAAATGTCCTCCATTTTGGAAAGTCTGCTTTCAGCCAGTTATTGGTAGACTGGCTAAAAACTGGATGGAGCGTTATCTTGATCCTGAAATCATTCATCCACTCATTTCCATGCAGGAACTCTTATGCAACACAGAAAAATCCTCAGCATAAAAATGCTACCAGAGTCTCACTTACCGATGCACATATCCCATCTGATGAACACTGTGAACAGCCAAAATCAGTTCAGCTAGGTAAAACTGAATCAGATTTTCATCTAACTGGTCCTCATATCTGTTCAAAAGTGACAGCAAGTCCCCTCCAGGCTGATATTCCATGACCTGTATAGAATGCCAAAGTTATTAATTATTCACACACCCAAAAATAGGGAATGCCTCAATTAGATCTTCAAATATCACCTGACGTGTTACAATAACAAGGTCTCCACAAAACAAAGAAGATGTGTAAGGCATACTGTAAGTCACGTAGGATGAAGTCCCTGCCCTAAGAAAATTACATCTGTTACCCAAGGGAATCAATATAATGAAAGACTAGTCCCAGACACCATGCACAGTGTTTGCAAGGCAAGCTTGGAAAGTTGAATTAAATCCACCCACTTCCCCACCCACAAGTTGACACCCCAGACATTCCCTAGGATTAGGTACAGTGTAGACGGAGATTCCTAGAGGGCAACCACTCTCTTATATCCTTTCTGTATTCCCCTCAGCAGCCAGCAGAATTCAGAACGCTTGCAATAAATGTGATACAATCTTTTCCTTTTATAGTCAGTGTGGAAGGCAACTGACAGCCTCTATTCAAAATTTAAATGTGAAAATATCCCCTTTGACCTAGTAATTCCACTTCTAACAATTTACTTTACAGGTACTTACAATAGTTTGCAGATAAATAGAAAGATAAGTAGATTCTTTGCAGTATTGTTTGTAACAGGAGAAAAAGCCATGGAAATCATTCAGCTATCCATCAAAGACAGGCTAAAATATGACATATGTAAACAATGGGATAAGATGAAGATATTAAAAACAAATGGGGCCGGGCGCGGTGGCTCAAGCCTGTAATCCCAGCACTTTGGGAGGCCGAGACGGGCGGATCACGAGGTCAGGAGATCGAGACCATCCTGGCGAACACGGTGAAACCCCGTCTCTACTAAAAAATACAAAAAAAACTAGCCAGGCGAGGTGGCGGGCGCCTGTAGTCCCAGCTACTCGGGAGGCTGAGGCAGGAGAATGGCGTAAACCCGGGAGGCGGAGCTTGCAGTGAGCTGAGATCCGGCCACTGCACTCCAGCCCGGGCCACAGAGCGAGACTCCGTCTCAAAAAAAAAAAAAAAAAAAACAAATGGATTCCATTTATTCATACTGCCATGGAAAATTGTCCATGACCATATAAAGTGAAATCCTATAAAGAATAAAGTACAACCCCTTTTTTGTAATAAATAAGGAATTATTACATATGTTGGTACATACACAGGAAAAAAATCTTGTAGAAGAATATTAAGCCTCAAGTAAAATATTTGATTAGCAAAAGGAAACTCCTCTACCCCAAGGAACTGAAATCCTTTCTCCTTTTGATGATAAACAGTTGTGATATTCCTGAGTCCCCAGGTGGCTATAAGGCCAGTTAGCCTGGGTGGCTTCAGCCTCCTGCTGGTGACTTCACCTCTCTGCCTTTCAGTTTCATCCTCTCCAAAACAGGGGTAAGACTAATCCCCTTTCAGCACTGTGTGAGGATTAAGTAAGACAAGGTCCTCTGAGGGCCTGGCACAGTGCCTGGCACCAACATGAAGTCTTCATCTATCATTCAATTCCCATCCTTCCCCCCTACTTTACTGCATGATCCTTTCTGCTCTGGCCAGCAAAAAGAACCCGTTTAGACAATCGCCGTAGCCATGTTAACCCTTATTGAGTTCTCCTGTCCTTCGCCCTGATTTCCCATTTTATTAGCCATGCTATAAATGTCTTGGAAGTTGTCTCATATGCTTTCTGGGAAAAGGCAAGATCTGAATATACTTCTTAAAAAAACACTAAATCTCACAAACTACTGCATTCCAAAAGCCAACTCGGGGATGTGAATTCTCACCATCATCCTCCAAACTCCTGCTTGCTTTTAGTCCAGAATTAGAAGAAAGCTCTAGACAAGTCAGAAGTAGAGCATCTGCACAGAGCCCCAAAGGCCTCAGGCTGGTCCAGTAAAATCTCCAGCAAGTGTGTCCAGCACCAAGGCAACCCCAAACCAGAGACCCCTGGAGAAGCCAGTGACTCGCGCATCCTCCCCAAGGGTTCCTTATAACCTGGGAGTCTACTCCATTCACATGGTGGCTGACAACAGCAGACATTAAGCCAGACACCGGACAATTGCATTTGAAGAGTAAGGTTCCATTTGCACAACAATTGCTGAAAAAATTTTGATTTATGGGCTGGGCACAGTGGCTCATGCCTGTAATCCCAGCACTTTTGGAGGCCGAGGCAGGCAGATTACGAGGTCAAGAGACCGAGACCACCCTGGCCAACATGGTGAAACCCCGTCTTTACTAAAAATAGAAAAATTAGCTGGGCATGGTGGTGCATGCCTGTAGTCCCAGCTACTCGGGAGGCTGAGGCAGGAGAGTCACTTGAACCCAGGAGGCAGAGGTTGCAGTCAGCTGAGATCACACCACTGCAATCCAGCCTGGTGACAGAGTGAGACTCCGTCTTTAAAAATATATATATATATATATGATTTATGAACAAGAGGAACACTTAGAAGGGGCAGCACCTCACATACACACTTTCTTTCCCCCAAGTTCCTAGCAGACATTAGTTACTCACCCCAGTCCTCGAGGAGCCCACGGGAGCCACCTGGCTGCCTTTAGCTCACCCACTCATCCCAACCTGGTTCTCCACAGGCCCTGGGTATGTGGGTGAATGCTAATTTATATGTCTGTTTTAAATATATATTGCCATTAAAAAGGTCTTAAATATCCAAAAAAAGAAAAAGGAAAGAAATTCACAGATAATAACAGAAGTACTTATACTTTTAGTACTGAAATGTCTTAAAATAACAACAATGCATATTTATGACGACACGCCACAGTTATAAATTTCCTATGGCTGTATTAAAGATGTGAAAAAAACAGTATGGCTTGTGAGCTTAAGGCTGAGAAAGTCATATGCATAGCAGAGCAGCCACCGGCAACTCTTAAGAACTGACAAACTGAACACAACTTAGTATTTGGCAGCTACTCCTGACATTCTATTTGCAGTGACCAGTAAAATAGTTCAGAAAACAAGAGCCAGCTCGTAAAGAGGCAGAAAGACATGTGTTCTTTGCTTCTATTCAGAAGATCCAACTTCCTGACTGAAAATCCCCTCCCAAATCAGATCAGTCTAAGAGTGGAACAACTTTCCATTTCTTCAAAACCAGGGTTGATTGAGAAAACAAGCAACAAAAATTACCACAGCTGCTACACAGCATGCATCACAACATGAGGCCAAAACAGACACACTCAATGACAAACCTCTAAATAGACCGGGTCCTTATCAAAGATGCTAATCAAACTTGACCCACCATTCCAGGTTACCACACCAAAAATTCCAACAGTACACCATTAGGAGAATGTAGTTCAGACATTTACTGAGTCAATGTGGCTATCCCAAGATGTTACCCATATCCCAAACTATACTACTGGGTATAGCTGCTCATTCTAGTATGAATGGAGCCCACGGGGAAGATGGCTTGTGTGTGACCAACCAAGGCTTATTCAATCATCATGCTATTAGAGCTTAAAGATACAATACAGACCCAGGACTTCAGTGCTTTCAGAAAATACATTTGGATTGTTAAAATGGTACCAAGAGGTTCCAAAAGCATCATCTAAAGTAACAAACTAGGCATCTTCAAGTCTTCTTACCTGGTGACTTGCTGTGAACCAAAGATCAGGGTCAGCAGAAAATGATGAAGAAGTTAAGGACAAAGTGGCCACCCAGGTTGTGACCGAGAGTCCATTCACAGCATCTGGTTTTGTCCAAAAATGTAACTCTGTCCCTGACTTTTACTATTCAGAGATGCTCAGTAAGGCACTGATCCTAAAAACCAGGAAAGCCTTGGCTTCTACCCCAAGACAACTATAGGTCCTCTAGGTTAGAACTTCCCAAGCCTGATTTGTCCATCAGAATCACCAGGAGAAGTGCTTCTTTAAAATAAGACAAGCCAGGCATGATGGTTCATGCCTATCCTAGCCCTTTGGGAGACTGAGGCAGTAGAATCACTTGAGGTCAGGAGTTTTGAGACCAGCTTGAGCAATAAAGCAAGACCCCACCTCTAATAAAAACAAAAAATTTAAAAGAAAATAAGATAGACTCATCTAAATCAATATTTGAGTGCCTATCATGTGCCAGCCACTATTCTAGATACTAGGGAAATAGCAGTGAATAAAACAGAAAAAATCTCCACCTCCATACAGCTGACGTTCTGGTATAATGAAAAAGTTTTGTTTTTCTTTTCTTGAGATGAAGTCTCGCTCTGTTGCCCAGGCTGGAGTGCAGTGCCACGATCTCGGCTCACTGCAACCTCTGCCTCCCGGGCTCAAGCAATTCTCCTGCCTCAGCCTCCAGAGTAGGACTACAGGCACGCGCCACCACACCGGCTAATTTTTGTATTTTTAGTAGAGATGGGATTTCATCATATTGGCCAGGCTGGACTCGAACTCCTGACCTCAAGTGATCCACCCGCCTCGGTTTCCCAATGTGCTGGGATTACAGGTGTGAGCCACTGTGCCCGGCAAAAATTTTAAAATGATAATAATAAGCAGTATAGTAAGGTAAAGCATATATCTTTCCCATCCTGACTACTTAGGGAGCTTAAAGGATTCCAGGGAATAACCCCAGACTTCATGGATCACACTCCATGGGTAGGAATCTACAGTTTTAAGGAGCTACTGGGGTGATTCAGATGCAGCCAGCCCAGCACCGTGTGACCCACTGCTGAGGAGGCTGTGGAACAAATACGGCTCCCTTCTCCAAGTGAATTAAAAGTTTCTATCGCAGCAATGCCCTTGATGAAACATGGCTTTCATATAGCTATCACCTCTGCTGCTTATATTTTTTTCAGTGACTACCTGGAGCCTTTCTGCATATCAAGACAAGATCACTGACAAGAAAGGGCTGGAAAATAACCAGTCCATCAGCACTGAAGCCAATGATCTTCCCTCCTTGCAAGGACTGGAGATGTCTCCTGCACACACAATGAGCAGCTGCAGGTCACCCAAATGATGATCACCAAGGCATAGTAATCAAAGGCTGCGGGCACAGGAGGAGGAAAGAGTCCTAGAGTGAAACAGCCCAAAACAATGTGGCAACCCTGCTGATGGCAGAGAAAGCACAGCAGCTGACAGACGAGCCTAGCTTGGAGCTATAATGGACTTGCTCTTTTAAAGCAAAGACTTTCAGGCCAACAGAGACAGACCCTTCTGATGGCAGCAGCTGCAGATGCTAATTAAAGGGCAAATCTCACATGTGTTCAGTTTGGAAGTAGCGGCTGCTTCTCTGTTGGTGTTTGCATCCATACCCCAGTACTAGGAAGGCAATTTCCAACCATTGTGTTGCATTTGAAACAAAGGACAAATGTGTGTGTGCACGTGTGCACACACACATATGCAATGCACCCACGTGCATGCTTGCATATGTGGGGATGGGGTGAATATTGAACAGTTCTTTAGTACTCTATTCCAATTCACATAGGACATTAGAGGCATGCTGTGCTAGCCACCTCTTAGAAATGTCTCCTTGAAATGCTTGCACGCTCAGCACAACTGAAAGTGCCATGAAAATGTAATGGTGCTGGCGGCATCATTATCCACTCTGCCCAATGTTCCTGATCTTTGGCATGAGGGAGGAGAGAAGGGGTCCTCAAAGCAGAGTGGCCTCTGAACAGAGTGGCCCTGATATTATTCTTCTTTAGAATAAAAACTCTGTTATTTTCTTCTTGGTCAAAGTGACCAAGAGAAAAAGAGAGAAGGCCCTTTATCTTAGAAAACATGAAACCCAGCCTGATTCATCCATCTATGAAAAAAATCCTCATTGAGTACTGGATCATCCAAAGTCTTGCCAAGAAACAGACAGGACATGCAAACCAGGGAACTGAGGACATTCATTAGGGAAGGGGCTATTTACAAAGGTTCGGGTTAGGAGAAGAAAAATAAATTTGGGATGATGAAGCACCCCAGGGCTAGCAACAGAAGGGGACCAGATACCATGCCTGGGCCTGAAAGAGCAAGGACAGGGATTTTGGATGTGCACACTATTATTGGAGGGGCAAAAGGAAGAAGCTATAACCAGAAACTAACTATAGCTACAGTTATAGGACAATGGTTCTCAAAATGAGGTCCCCACACCAGCAGCAGCATTACTTGGAAACTACCTAGAAATGCAAAGTCTTGGCCAAGTGCGGTGGTTCATGCCTGGAATGCCGGCATTTTGGGAGGCTGAACCAGGAGGATCCCTTCAGCCCAGGAATTCAAGACCAGCCTGAGAAACACAGGGAGACCCCCATCTCTACAAAAAATTAAAAAGGTAGCTGGGCATGGTAGTGTATGCCTGTAGTCCCAGCTACTCAGGAGGGTGAGGTAGGAGGACGGCTTGAGCCCAGGAGTTTGAGGCTACAGTGAGCTATGATCGTGCCACTGCATTCCAGCTTGGATGACACAATAAGACTCTATCTCGAAAACAGAAGAAGAAATGCAAATTATTGGGCCCCACCCCAGACCTACTGAATCAGAAACTCTGGGGATAAGGCCAAGCAAGCTGGGACAACATAATTAAATTGTGGCTCCTAAAATGGTAAAAGTGTAAATGCACTCACTTGAAACATGCCTCAGAACACCAGAATTAAAAAAATTTAAAAAAATTTAAAAAAAAACTCTTTCAAAGGCACAGAAAACTCAAAGAACCTCCCAAAGGCAACAATACACTCAGCAATTGAAGTCAATAAGAGGAATTAATATCTCATTTCACCAATAAGAAAATTGAAGCCGAAAAGGCCAGTGACTCTGGAGAGACCAAACAAGGAATGGTAATAAAACAAGAACCAATATTCTAAGTCACAGCCTCATTCTGATGGGCAGCTGGCTTCCAAACCCTGACTTCAGAAGCAGCAGCATGTGAACAGGCCTGGTGAGTTTTGAGACATGCCTGAAAAATCAGATAATCTTAGCTGAGAGATCAAAACAGCACATGTCTCACTGTCAAAACTATCATAAGCTGCCACATTTCACTAAAGTAAACAATGAAGTTGTGTTCATTAACTCCCTCCAGATTCCCAATGACAGCATAGGCTGCTACTCATGAAGGCCTAGAAACAGCCCACTTTCAAATTGTTCCTACATAGGAAACAAACGCTGCCCATAAAATTGCACAGGTGTGGGTTGAAAGCAAGATAAGAAATATAAAGAACTCATACCCAAGCAGGGCATCCCAGTAGCAGTGGTTTTGGATCCAGAAGTATAATGCCTTGAGTAAGAATATGGAAGGTGAAACCACAGGCCTGGCTTCAAAGCTCAGCTGTACCTTGTATCACCTATAAAAGCAGCTGTTTATTTTGCTTGTTTTTTTTTTTGAGATGGAGTCTCACTCTGTCACCCAAGCTGGAGTGCAGTGGCACCATCTTGGCTCACTGTAACCTCTGCCTTCCAGGTTCAAGCAATTCTCCTGCCTCAACCTCTAGAGTAGCTCAGATTACAGATGCCAGCCACCATGCCCGGCTAATTTCTGTATTTTTAGTAGAGACAGGGTTTCACCATGTTGGCCAGGCTGGTCTCGAACTCCTGATCTCAAGTGATCCACTTGCCTCAGCCTCCCAAAGGGCTGAAATTACATGTGTGAGCCACTGTGCCCAGACAAAAGCAGCTGTTTTAGCCTCTGTGACAGACTATTAATTGTGCCCCCCAATCCATCCTTCCCTTATTCCACAGTAATAAGAATTTTAGCTTGACAGAGGTCACACAGCCGACAGTAAATTCCCAGTCTCCTTAGCAGCTAGATGTGCAGTCACATGACTACGTTCTGGCTGAGAAAATGTGAGAGGAAATGATGTGTCCAACTTCCACACCAATCTATGGAGAAAGAATTTGCTTACTCTGAATTTCTTTTTTTTTTGAGACGGAGTCTCACTGGGTTCCCCAGGCTGGAGTGCAGTGGCCGGATCTCAGCTCACTGCAACCTCCGCCTCCCGGGTTCAAGCCATTCTCCTGCCTCAGCCTCCCAAGTAGCTGGGACTACAGGCGCCCGCCACCTCGCCGGGTTAGTTTTTTGTATTTTTAAGTAGAGACGGGTTTTCACCGTGTTAGCCAGGATAGTCTCGATCTCCTGACCTGTGATCCGCCTGTCTCGGCCTCCCAAAGTGCTGGGATTACAGGCTTGAGCCACCGCGCCCGGCACTTGCTCTGAATTTCTGTTCTTTTTTCCTACCAGCCAGCTGGAACAGAGACATGAAATGGCCCAACTTCAAGCGTGTAAAAGAAGACAACATCCTAAGGAATGGGGGAGTCACAACATGGAAGGAACCTGGATCCCTGAATTAACACACACAGCAGAGCTGCTCTGCCAGCCTGGGCTGTACATTAGGGTCTCTTTGATACAGCAGCTAAGCGTGTACCTTAGCTAATATATCTCTACATGCAACTAGGGAAAAACATTTGGAGAGAACATAAGGAACTCACTGTAAGGTTACAGCACAGAAAAGAATTTCATGGGTCAATTGCAGGCTCAGAGCAAGGGGAACCTGAAGAAAACCACAGCAGGAAAAATATTAGCACAAAGAATTTAGACAAAACAACACTGGCAGGGTGCAGTGGCTCATGCCTGTAATCTCAGCACTCTGGGAGGCCGAGGCGGGCGGATCATGAGGTCAAGAGTTTGAGAACAGCCTGATCAATATGGGGAAACCCCATCTCTACTAAAAATACAAAAATTAGCCGGGCATGGTGGCGCACGCCTGTAATCCCAGCTACTCAGGAGGCTGAGGTAGGAGAATCACTTGAACCCAGGAGGTGGAGGTTGCAGTGAGCTGAGATCACACCACCACACTCCAGCCTGGGCGACACAGCAAGACTCCACCTCAAAAAAAAAGTACTACAAGTGGTGGGATGCAAAACTACGTGTTCTTTGTGAAGACCAGCTCCTTCATGGAAGGACACTGATAAAGGCATCTGTTATGCAGAATTAAACAGATTTCTTCATGAACCAGATCAACAGAGCACTGTTTCCATGAGCCACCTGCAGAATACAGGACTAGCCTTGTTATATAGAACCAGATATTATGACGGAGTTTGTGACAATTTTCTATAGACCAGAAAACAGTAAACCAAACTCACTGGTATGTCACCACAAATGGGAAATGTTTAACCATCAAAATGCAAAAGAACTCAAGTTCAATTTCCTTGCACTGCGTTCCAAATTTTGAAAATCTCACTGAGTCTATCTTGAATTACACATGTTAAAGAAAATAACTTGGCCGGGTGCGGTGGCTCAAGCCTGTAATCCCAGCACTTTGGGAGGCCGAGATGGGCGGATCACGAGGTCAGGAGATCGAGACCATCCTGGCTA